>NC_141991.1:39354263-39694763 GCF_049901715.1 Pseudonaja textilis
GATTGCGATTTTCGTAATATTCAAACCACACAATTTTTGCTAAGCCACATTAAACCATTTATATCTGTGTTGGCGAACCTATGCCACGCATGCTGGATGTGGCACACAGAGCCATTTCCCCCGGCATGTGAGAGGTTGCCCGGAAGAGCCCCACTGGGCATGTGCATGTGCGCCACCACCTGACAGCTGATTGTTGGGTATCTGGCATGCATGCACAGAGGGCGGAGGGGGGTGCACGGGAGGCATGTGCGCATGCATAGGGATGTGCTGTGTGCAAGGAGATTGCACGTGCATGTGCAGATGTGGTACGCACAAGGGGGGAATCGTGCATGCATGCGCAGATGTGTGGTGTGCAAGGGGGGAATCGCACATGCTATTATCGGCACAGGAGCTGAAAAACCACACACACACATGTATATTCATGCATATGTGTGTGTGTGTGTGTGTGTGTGTGTGTGTGTGTGTGTGTGTGTGTATGTATGTATGTATATATATATATATATATATGGATCTTTGGTTGTTCGGGTTTTCCCCACGTAAGATTCAAAGTATCTAGCAACGTTTCGATGAAGTCTCATTCATCATCTTCAGGCTTCTTTCTTCAGCTCTGTGCTTCTCAGAGTGATGTGAGATTGCAGCTGCTTCTTCCTTTTAACTGCTAGTGGTGGGGTGACTTGATTGGGTGGGGGCTTGGCTGTGTTCTGATTGGGTGGGGTGTGTTCTCATTGGTAGGGGTTTGGCTGTGTTCTGATTGGTTGGGGATTGGCTGTGTTCTGATTGGCTGGAGGCATGTTCTGTTCAGGTGGGGGCTTGGTTGTGCTCAAGTTGGTCTTAGTTGCTGGGGGATTTGAGTTGGTGAGCTGTGATCTTGCTGTTTGGCTTCGAGTTCGTGGTCGTGCTGCATCTTCATAGTGGGTGTCGGTTTGCTTCATGTATGGCTCGGAGGGGTATGAAGTGGGTAGTGATGCAGCTGCAGTGCGGCTTCTGGTCCGTGGTCGTGTCTCATCTTCTGAGTGGGTGTGGGTCTGTTTTCTACATGGAAGTGTGGTGGTGGCATCTTGTGTGGCTCTCATGGGTATGGGTATGGTGTCATTCTTCATTTAGGTACTCGTCTGTTCATGAGGGCGGGTTTCCAAATGGCTGGAAGGCGGGAAGTGTCATCTCGTTTATTCATGCTGTGTGGGCGTTTTTCTATCTCTATGGCTTCTCTGATTATTCTGCTGTTGAAGTGTTCGGTTTTGGCGATAGTTCTGGTATTTTTAAAGTCAATCTCATGTCCTGTGGCTTTGAGGTGTTGGACCAACCTGAGCACAACCAAGCCCCCACCTGAACAGAACACGCCTCCAGCCAATCAGAACACAGCCAACCCCCAACCAATCAGAACACAGCCAAACCCCTACCAATGAGAACACACCCCACCCAATCAGAACACAGCCAAGCCCCCACCCAATCAAGTCACCCCCCACTAGCAGTTAAAAGGAAGAAGCAGCTGCAATCTCACATCACTCTGAGAAGCACAGAGCTAAAGAAAGAAGCCTGAAGATGATGAATGAGACTTCATCAAAACGTTGCCTAGATACTTTGAATCTTACACGGGAGAAACCGAACAACCAAAGATCCACATACAAATACCCAGAACCTCAGAAAACAAATATATATATATATATATATATATATATATATATATATATATATATATATATATATATATATATATATATATATATATATGCATGTGTGTGTGTGTGTGTGTGTATGTATACACACCCACAACCACATATGCATACACACACACGTGTGTGTGTATAATTGTTTAAAATCAAACACAGCAGATGCAACTTGAAATTAACCATCTTACAAAGAAACATTGATATATTTATTTCAAATCTTTCTTTTCAAAATGGAATAAAGATTTTCTTTTCTATTTTACAGGTAAATAGCTACTGACAACTATTTCTTTGTTTTTCAGCATTACCTTTTTATCTTAATTATATTGATAACCCCTAACCTAGTCATTGGGACATTAGCACTGTTCAGTGAAAATCAGAATTCCTTTTAGAGATAATTCTAATTGCTTTTTCTTAGAACATTGACACATGCATGCCCACATGTATAGAACAGAATATCATTTACTACTATTTGTTATTATATTGTTACACATAGTCAGTTAGGCTCTTGAGATCTGTTAGGACTTTAAACTTTTGATTTAAATTTGGGCTATAGGAAAACTCAGTCATGTCTAAAAAATCTATTTGTCTAATTGGCTTTCTCAGGGATTCCACCTTGAAGTAAATTGAATTTGTCAAGACTTATTGGAACTAAATGTATGGCTAATTTATAAAAATATTTTGCATGACCTATCAAATTAGTATAATTCATTAATGCTTCCCTTTCTTCAGAGCACAATTCTGATTCAGACATCATTCATTCCACTTCACTGAATTAGCTTCTTTAGTTAATATATGATCTAACCCTCCTAAGACTAGCTGATGGTATATAGTAGGATTTAATAACTGGTTTCTAAAAGAGAGAACTGAACAATGGAGAAAGTCAAAATGTCATAGTCTGGGGAAAAAGGGACCCCAAAATGCAAATACCTTGGAAGATCTAATAATAAAAAATGAGAAACACGGTGAATAAATAGGACTAAAAATAGGTATAAATAAGAACAAGCTAATGACAAGAGGACGAACAATCAGCTTTAGAATTTATAATGAAGACACTGAGGTGGTGGATAGCATCTGCTTTTGAGGATCAACTATCAACAGTTAAGGATTAGCACTTGGCTGGGAGGCAATGAAGATATTGGAAAGGATATTCAGATGCCATGATATATTTGTATCTATAAAACATGGGATTATAGGATTTCCTGTGACATTCTGGATAATAAAGTTAAACAGGATAGAACTCTGATATTGGAGACCATGCTTAATGTTCCGGACTAGCAGGCTCGAAAGCCTGCAACTCTGATTGGCCCGCGAATAGCAGATCGTGATTGGTCACCGCAGACTGATCCAATTGGCTAGTAAACAGGCTGCCGCGATTGGCCCTGCCAAGAGCGGCAACCGCAAATCGCTTTCATTGGCTGCCTAGCCTCAGCCAGCCCTATATAAGGGGCTGCTGCAGCTGGGATTCTTTGCTCAGATCTGAAGTCACTAATAAAGAGCTGTTGTTGTTATCTGAGTCTTGCCTCCGTTTCTGAACCTCCTCCCAGATCTAACACTGGCGACGAGGATGGGATGTGGAGGCAATGAGGTCTACTAGAACTGAGCTAGCTGAAGGAGCACGTGGCTGACAGAGATCAACAACGGCAACATGGCCAGCAGTGCTATACCACCCGCCCCATTCGATCCAGCTAGCGAGGACTGGGACTCATATATGGACAGATTTCAAATGTTCCTAGAGTCCAACAACCTCAAAGATGCCATGCCCAGCAAGAAACAAGCCGTTTTTCTAACCCATTGTGGACCAGCCATTTTTAAGATGGTTAAAGCCTTAGCGAAACCAGCTGAAGTTAAAACTATGGATTAGGACACCCTTGCTCCCATCCTGCGTAACCATTACGCCCCAGCAGTACCAACTCTCATTTGCAGACACGAGTTCTATCAGAGGGACCAGCATGAAGGTGAGAGCGTTGGGGATTTCGTGGCAGACCTGAGGAACCTGGGTGGTTTATGTGGCTTTGCCAATCTTGAAGAAGCCACGAGAGACCGAATCGTCCTTGGCCTTAGAGATCCAACTGTCCAGAGCAAGATCATGGCCAAGGGAGACATCTCGCTTGCAGATTCCATAGCAGACGCCACCGCAGCTGAAGCCACTCGTAAATCAGCAGCACGAATGCGCCGAACCAGCGGAACCAACCGCCAACCCACCAATGATGCTGGGAAACCTTCAGACACGTACTCATTGACCACTTATCATGAAGATGTCGAGTCGTCCTCAGACAGCGAGGAGGAAGAAGTCCACAGATTCCGGTCAGAATGTGAGCAACGAGACCAGTGGGGTCGTATATCCAACTACCAATGCGCCGGATGCAAGGGAAACCACCCCCGATCCGAATGCAGATTCTTAGACGCCATGTGTCATTTCTGTGAAAAACGAGGGCATATTGCGAAAGTATGCAGAAACAAAAGAGTTTCCAGCCCCAGACGGAGAGGGAGCAGCCTAGGAGGAATGATGGCAACCCCATCACACAGAGGGACCACCCTAACAACCAGTGGAACCAGTACAGCAGACCCCGAAGGTTTAATGGTACGTCCAGACGAGAAGAGACTCACCAAACCATCACCATCAGCCATGCTTCATCGCTAGATGCTAAAAAAATCCATGTAAAGGTCATCATTGAAAATAAACCTTGCATCATGGAAGTAGACTCTGGGTCCTCACTATCCATGGTATCCTGGAAAACGCTCAAGCAACTGATTCCCAACATCCGATGCCAAGACCTCAGCAGTCAGAGGCTTATACTGAAAGATTATCCAGGCAACCGGATTCCAGTCGCAGGTACCCGCCATTTCCAGGTCTCTTTCAAAGGACATAATGCAATTCTACTGCTCACCATTGTAGACAGAGACCGGCCAAGTCTATTGGGCCTTCAGTGGTTCGCGCCATTAGGAATCAGAATGGCTGGCATCCATCATACTGAAGACGATGACTGGGAAGCAGCCCTCGTCCACGATTTCTGAGAAGTGTTCAGCGAAAACTTAGGTAAGTACAAGGGGTTCCCCATTTCGTTTAATCTTCACCCCGACATTGCGCCCATTTGCCTAAAGCCACGCCGAGTTCCCTTTGCTCTCAAATCCAAAATTGATGAGCAACTAGACAAATTAATTGCACAAGGCGTGTTAGAACCCATTGACCACACCCGATGGGAGACACCAATTGTCACCCCCATAAAGCCTGACAGGTCCTTGAGAATCTGTGGTGACTACAAGGCCACCCTCAATCACGCGCTGCAGCAGAGCACCTATCTGGTACCAGTCGTTCAGCATCTCCTGCATTCACTTGGGGGTGGCAGAATATTCACAAAATTAGATCTGGCCCAAGTATATCAACAGCTGCCAGTTGATTCCGAAACTGCAGAAGCCCAAACTATAGTCACACATCATGGTGCATTCAAATGCAACAGGCTCCAGTTTGGAGTAAGCGTAGCCCCAGGCATCTTTCAAAGCCTGATGGAGAGACTATTACAAGGCATAAAAGGGGTTGTGCCCTATTTTGATGACGTATTAATAGCAGCCCCAACAAAAAGTCAATTAGAGAAACGCCTCAGAGCAGTCCTACAAAGGTTCAAAGATGCTGGTCTCAAAGTTAAGAAGGAAAAGTGCCAGCTATGCACAGAAAGGGTGGAGTTTCTTGGCTACCTTCTTGACAAACAAGGAATCCACCCTACAGAAAAGAAATCGGCAGCTATCAAAAATGCCCCAAGACCTAAAAACGAAACTGACCTCCAAGCCTTCCTGGGACTTATTAATTTTTATAACATTATCCTACCCCAGAAGGCAACTGTTGTTGAGCCCCTTCATAGACTACTCGATAAAAGGGCCTCCTGGATTTGGGGACGTCGGGAGGAGCATGCCTTCCAACAAGTAAAAGACCTCCTTACCTCTGATGCAGTGTTAATTCAATATAATGAGACATTCCCTTTGACTGTTACTTGTGATGCCTCACCATTCGGGGTAGGGGCCATCCTGAGCCACATCCTCCCAAATGGCTCAGAGGCACCAATTGCATTTTTTTCAAGGACTCTGTCAAAAATGGAAAGAAGCTATAGCCACCTAGATAAGGAAGCCCTTGCTATTGTCTCTGCGATTAAAAGGTTTCATGAATATGTATATGGGAGATCATTTTCTATTATCACGGATCATAAGCCATTACTTGGCATCCTGGCGGGCGACAAACCTACCCCACACATTCTCTCCCCCAGAATGACCCGATGGTAGTTTGGCAAGAAGTTACGCCTGGTGGCCAGGTATGGACAAACAAATTGAAACCTGGGTCGCCTCTTGTAACAGGTGCCAGGAAAACCACTCAGCCCCACCAAAAGCTCCACCAGCAGAATGGGAAACACCCAGGGGTCCCTGGTCATGCATTCATATTGACTTTGCGGGACCTACAAGAGGCCACACTTTCCTAATAACTGTAGATGCGTATTCTAACTGGCTTGAGGTCAATAAAATGAAAACAACCACTACTGAGGCAGTCATCAAGAAATTGAACAGACTCTTTGCCACACACGGCCTACCTGATGTCCTGGTTTCTGACAATGGGCCCCAATTTACTGCCTTAGCCTTTGAACAATATCTAGCTGAACGGGGCATCCGACACGCACTCACATCGCCGGCTCATCCTGCGGCGAATGGTAGGGCTGAACAAATGGTTCAGTTCACAAAGAAAACCCTACAGAAAATGGAACAAGGTAATATCCACGATAAAGTCACTAGAATGCTGCTTCTTCAACACATCACACCTAACAGCACGACTAACAAGAGCCCAGCTGAACTCCTGATGGCCAGGAAACTCAGATCGCCTCTAGACCGATTGCACCCTGTCTACACCCCGGAAAAGCCGCTGGGTTCTGTTGTGGCTCCGGGCTTGGATTCAGCTCCTGTGATTGATATGAGTTCAAGTGAAGAGGTCATGGCAGAACAATATGAGCCGGCCTGGCTTACTGATTGGACTGATAACCAGGATGAGGAGATGGACGTGACAAAGGACGACAGACCTGATGTATTAGGATTGTCAGGACCTTTGACCTCCTCTGGTTCCTTATCTGATCAACAGCCGGGAATGGATGACAGGGAAGTTTTGAGAGAGTCTTCTAGTGGAGATGAGAACTTGGAAAATTTGTGGTTAAATGTCAAAAATAGAAGACGGTTGAAAAGGCAAAATCAGCTGGAGCGAATGAGAAGAGCAAGTCAGTAAATTAGCATGTTGCTTCAATGAGTATAAAAGGACACAGCTGGGCTGGACAGAGTAAAGATTTATGCTGTGGTTTCTGCCAGCCGTTATCTTGTAAGACTTCTTTCCGTTTGATTTAATTGTGAAACGGCTGCTTTCTGTTTTGTCCGTTTGAATTTCGAAGGGGAGTCATAACAGGTTCCAGCAGCAAGCATCGCGTCTTTAAGATAGGAGACCTTGTATTTGCAAAAAAATTTTCTGGGGATCCCCTCTGGATTCATGCCCAAATAACTTAAGTCATGGGTCCCCGCTCCTACCATCTACTGACCACTGATGGCAGAGCGTGGAAACGCCATATTGACCAGCTACGCTCCAGACTGACCACAACTTCCATCCCTGACCCCAACCTCGACACCAGGGGGGAGGGGAAGCTGTGAGCCCGGAAATAGAACCAACACCTGTTTATTCAGAACTAACACCGAGATCACCACACCATAGCTTGCAATACTCACCAGCTGTAGTTGAACCTGGGCAGATGAACACTTCACCAAGAAGCAGCAGCCAAGCAGGTTCAGCGAGCCCAGGGAGCCATAGCAGTAGCAACAAAGCTGATGACTCAATCACCCAGCGGGCATCAGAGGAGAGCCCCAACCAAGTCACAGGTTCACCGTTCCTGCTAGATCCAGCAAACAGTCCATCCGAACCTGAATTTGAACATGGACAATTGGAATTGCGTAAGTTGGGTAGACAGGTACGAAGACCTGCTTCCCTGTGAGACTATATAACTCCACCCCTTAAACGGAACCGAGAGGGGAGGGGTGTTCTGGACTAGCAGGCTCAAAACCCTGCAACTCTGATTGGCCCGCGAATAGCAGATCGTGATTGGTCACTGCAGACTGATCCGATTGGCTAGTAAACAGGCTGCCGCGATTGGCCCTGCCAAGAGCGGCAAACTCAAATCGCTTTCATTGGCTGCCTAGCCGCAGCCAGCCCTATATAAGGGGCTGCTGCGGCTGGGATTCTTTGCTCAGATCTGAAGTCACTAATAAAGAGCTGTTGTTGTTATCTGAGTCTTGCCTCCGTTTCTGAACCATCCTCCCAGATCTAACACTTAACAATAAAGTTAACCAGAAAAGAAACAAATAGTTCATGGAACAAATCATTCTCAATGTACAGATGATCAGGTCAATTTTTTAAAATTTTTGGGAAACCTTATATAAAGATGCAGCTCTCTGAGAAGTCTATATTGCTAGGAAATTTGGAAAGAAAAACTAAAAAAAATTCAACAAGATTTGATTATAGCACTGATAGGTGCATTATTGGGTGACCTGAAGGTTGGAGATTGATTTTCTTGGAGCAGATCTGTCAATAGAATTGTTAAGAGTTGGCATTAATTTGATGGTATATATTCTGTCATGATCACTTCTAGAAAGGGAAGAGAAAAATGTCCTATGGACTATACAGAAAAGACAGTTTAAGCTCTTTCTCCTGTTCAACTATCCCCATCAATATCTGCCACCCAACTCAATCAGCATCATCTCTGAACTATCCTTAATGTCGGAGTATAACATGTACATCAAAATAAATTGTCAGCTATTTGGCTTGGGTTGATCAAGATGGGATCTTAATGTAAATTTTAATTTGCCAGGGTGCTTCCTGAAGGAACTAATGAAGCAGCAGCTTCTGAAAGAGTGAAGCCGTTACATCTTCTCCAGAGGTACTGCTAAGTTTTTTAATGTGATTAAAGATATATATATCTTTTCTCTCAGAGAAGAGCCGAAGACAGAAGCCTGAAGATGATGAATGAGACTTCATCGAAACGTTGCCTTAAAAGCACAACTACAATGACGTGGGAAAATACCCGAACAAAGCTGAATGCCATACATACAAGTACCCGAGAACTTAAGAAAACAAATATATATCTTTAATCACATTAAAAAAATATATATACCTCTGGAGAAGATGTAACGCTATATATATATATATATATATATATTTGTTTTCTGAAGTCATTCATCATCATCAGGCCTCCGAGAAGCAAGAGCCGAAGACAGAGGCCTGATGATGATGAATGAGACTTCATTAAACGCTGTCAGATACTTCAATCTTACGTGGAGAAAATAACAAACAAAGATATATATATAAATATTATATATTATATTATATATAATATTTAAAGTTTAATGCATTCATAAAATAAATATAATTATTTTATAAGACCACCCCCAGCAATACTGACATGGCAAGCCACAAGAATGTAAACTGAGAGAAAACCCCACTCCTTACTAGCATTGAGGGGGCCTAGTTTGGGTAATAAAACATCTGCATAAAAACAACCAAGCTCAGAGAGCACCAAGGATCCCCTCATAATTATTTTTCTTGCTTAGTCCACATTTGTTTCATAGTCTTACCTACAGTATTCTGGAATGCAAACACCATATTTGTACTGCTCTTATCATCGCCACACATTCAAAGGCTGCTTGAATATTATCAAGCAATAGACTGAAGTTTAGTTCACAATGAAATTGCTGTATGACTAAGATGCTGGGATCTCACCAACCACCACAAAGTCTGTAGGAAATTTGAGTCTGGAATTATTCATGATCTAGAAAGTCTAAGACCTTTTCCCATGATCAGGCTAGCTCTATGAATAAGCCAGAGTCTGGTCTTCTCCTTTATCAAATTCTTCTACTATACCAGAGAATCAGATTTAAATTCTGTTATTCAGAAAGTGTATAAGTATTAGATCAAGCAACTTGTGCCCATTCAAATTATCAGCAATAGCACTTAGACTTATATATTGCTTCACAGTGCTTTATAGCCCTCTCTAAACAGTTTACAGAGTCAGCATATTGCTCCCAACAATCTAGGTCCTCATTTTACTGACCTCAGAAGGATGAAAGGATGAGTCAACCATGAACTGGTGAGATTTGATCTGACATATAGCTAGCAGGCAACAGAAGTAGCCTGCAGTACTGCATTCTAACCACTGCACCACAGCAGCTTTTATTCCTGAAGTTTTCTTATGACGGTTTGTCACATATAGCAGGAAACTCTTAATTGAGAGCTGATGATTATATCAGCACTGAACTTACTGTAATTGACAGCATTAATTGAACATTAAAATTGAGACTACAGCTGCATTATTCATTTTCAATTACAAATATCATTGGTGAATTTTAGTGGTGAATGAGGAAGAACCCCTGGTTACTCTGTGATATCACAATGGCATAACAATTATCTGCTTTTTAAGCATTGTGAGTTTATAGGTGTTTAGAAGGTTTAAAAAAGAGTTACTCATTTTTTAATATAATAAGAAAAATAAAATCTATCACAGAAAGTTATGTGTAAAAAGTTTGAAGATCTCATATTTATAATGAAAAAACCCCACAGAATTTCTTTGCAGAAAGTGTAGCATCTTGACCTGTCCAAATCCTTTCAAAGAGTTAACAAAATACTGGGTAACGGAGGAGCTGTGGATATAATTTGTTTAGACTTTCAAAAGGCTTTGGATAAAGCTTGTCAGAAGAAGCTATCAAAGGTTTTCTGCTTGATCTTTTTCTGTCTTGTTTCCATGGGACCCAATTTTTGGCAGCTTCTTCTAAGGAAATCTTTTAACTCTCATGCTATAATGCCTGGCACATCATTCAGATGAACAAATGAATGAATAAATTGACCTTGGTGTATTTCAACCACTCCACACTTACTTACGTTCCTAAGTTAGCTTAAACGTTTTAACTTTCTTTTGATCTTTAACTCAAAACTTTGGTGGTGTGGAGCTGTTGTTATAAGTTATGTATAGACAATATGAGAAAGGATTAATATCTCCCTCCCAGATGCTGATAGGCTGATACCTATCAGACATAACTTGTATGGCCAGTGAATGGAAATTATGGGTTATAATAGTACAAAACAACTGGAAGACACCAAGGTTGCACTCCCTTGATAGCCTTCACCAAACATCCTCTTCATCAAAGTCTTGCATGGTAGAGAGTTTCATGAGTTGACTATTTGTTATATGCCTTTCTCTAATCCGTTGTTTATCAGACATATTGGATATTAAAAATCATAATCCTTAGCCATCATGTTAGTTGAAGATCAACATGTGTCTTTATTCATCTCCTATCTATTATATAGTTATGCTTATTTTATTAAATTTGTATACATCTCCTGATTTCCAGAGACCTTGGTGTCTTTAAGCAGGGTTTCTGTGTCACTAAATCAAACACAATGATGTCTATGTACTCATTTCCAGTTACAATGCGTTCCCAGGTCCCATTTATCAGTTTTAGCATTGAAATGTCTCAACTTCTGCAGTTATCTGTTGAGTTTTGCCTTGCTTCCCTGTTACTAATGGCTATTTTAACTGAAGGGAATGGATAGGTACTATGAGATCATAATCTAGGTGGAACATATATTATTTGATTATACATAAATCAATTAATATCAATCAATAATTTCACTTAAACAATATTGACAACTTAATTTCCAGTGAAATAAAAAAAAACCCTGAAACTCACTTAAATAGTTTGAGCTTTTCCCCTCTGCAAGTAGCTGATAAAACCTAGCAGCAGTGTTGCCATAATAGTCTGACATGAAGATTTTTTAAGGGAAGCAAACAGAAGCAAATAAGTTCTGCCATGCCAGCTCTCAGTTCACATGACTCTGAGCCCTTCAGTGTTCCATCCATATTTTGCCAAAGCATTTTGGATTAAAACTCATTCTGTAACAAAGGATACAAATGAAGGACTACCGTAACAAGAATAATACCTTGGAGCATTGCAGAGCCTACTTGTCCATTTCTACAAGCAATTAAATTAGAATTCACTATTTTGACTTTTTGACATCTCTTGCAATTTGTACAGAATGTTAACTATGTTTTTATTTGCAGTAAAATTGTACTGGTGTTCACTATCACACCACCAAGTAACAAGGCCAGTATTACTTATTAAAATATGCAAGAAAAATTCAGAAATGGATGATAAAGGTCTGCAATAGTTTATTACCCAAATCCTGTTGTTTCTCATATCTATGAAAATATAAAATGAGCATTTCCCATCATGACACATTTTCTTATAATGCTACAAAGAAAGTAATGCTCACGCCTTTTCATTGGGCGTAGAAATATTGGTTTCATATCTTTCATGGAATGGAATGATGGAAGTGTTGCTTATTACAAGTCCTAGTTATTTTCTACACATTCAGTGAGGGTCTTGGGAAGGGGAGAGCAGAACCACACTAGCCTGTCTGTTTCCATATCCTCTGCTGTTCTTATCCCTGCTTTTATGGGCTCATCTGGAAAATTATCCATATTATATGGTCAGATTGTTCCTATCTTTTTAGAACATGAGGTTGTTTGGATCTTTGTTTTTAATTTTCCTGACTGATGGATGACACGTGGGGGGAGAGGTGCAGACTGGAGAGGTGCATTTAGGCAAATGCTGCAAACACTATCAGGTACAAGGAACCAGAACAACTCCATG
The DNA here is from genome assembly GCF_049901715.1 of Pseudonaja textilis. NCBI lineage: Eukaryota > Metazoa > Chordata > Lepidosauria > Squamata > Elapidae > Pseudonaja > Pseudonaja textilis. Next base: position 39,366,647 of record NC_141991.1, read on the forward strand.
TATAGCCAAAGCTATACATTTCCTTTATTGTTGCTCACCTATTTTACAAGAATCTCACCAGATAACTGCATTCTCTTGGGAACCGTAGATAAGGGCTTCATTAATCTGGCCTATATTATTTCCTCCCATGGAGTGGCTCTATGTTGGAATGCTTCTTTACACCTCCCTTTCCTTTAGCTGGTGATTCCACTAGAGTCACCACTTTTAAATATCAGAAGAAACCCTATGGTTTCTTGGTGGTAGACTTGTCTAGGGCACAGGTGGTAGATCTGTCTAGGTGGGCTGGATTCAAGGACGCACTTGCTAATCTATTTCAATCAGTGATACGTCCCAGATTCTCAGGAAATAAAGAATCACCTGAAATAATATGGCTCTCTTGTAATTTATTTATTTCCTTCTTTTTTTTGTAAAAATTTATTTGGGTTTTCACAATACATAATACAAATAGAATATCTTTCTTTGAGAATAGCATGGTCCCAGGTTATCATTTCTCCATACAGACGCAAACTCAATTTCATATTCATCTTTGTGTTCAATTCCATATCTTATTACTATTTTAACATTTTCTCAATAATTTTATCCTTCCCTTAGTTTTCTCAACCTTGCTTTTAATTATCTCATTCCTTTCTAAATTGGATTTTTTTAATATATATATAGTTTCAATATCTTTCTAATCATTATATTTTGGTCTGTCTTGTTATACTTTTGTCTGTCTTGTTTCAATTTCATAATATCTTTTCTCATTAAACAAAAATTTCCCCTGTAGTTACTGATTGAAGCACGATACCTTTGTATCTTTTAATTTTTATCCATTCAACTCTTATTTAAACTTCAATTTATGTCTTTACAATTATAACATTCAATATAACACATAACTTCCAGTCAAATTCTGCTTGGTACATTCTTAAAATACACACTAAGTTCTTAAAGAGAAAGTATATTTATTTACAATAATAAATAAAATACTTATTCTATTCCAATTCAGCTCTATTATTAATGTTAATTATAATCTTTAACATCTTTAACATTTCTTTTCAATGGGATATCATACTTCCTTAGGAACACTTACAATATTTCCATAATTTTTTCATATTTCTTTCATATTCCTCTTCACTTAAATTTTTATAACTCATTAATAATAATTAAAATGTTCCCTTCCTTTCCTAATTTCATTCTCTCATTCTCTTTATTTTATTTATTTATTAACAAACATTCCATTACATTACAATGAGTATTTTATCTATCATTTTAATCACACTTGTTTCATATTTTCTAAGTTCATTTCTACTTTTAATATAACAATACTATCTTAGGTACCCTTGCAGAATCTCTCTTTCAATTAAGTTTTTACCCATTATCTCTGTGTCTTCTAAATAGGCTTATACCTTTAATCCTTGTATGTTTTCCCTGTTTCTCTATATCCTGTTTCTGTCCTTTATTATTTCTTTTCCTTTCCCTCTTCCCCCTCTTCTTCTCCCTCCCCTTTTTGACCCCTTGTCTCTCTAATTCTGATTCTCTCTTCTGTAATCCTCTCTTCTCTTTCTTCCCAATGTTGTAATTACTTTTCAAACTATTCCTTTTCTTGGTTGTTTTTTCAGATCTTAAATTGTTCACTCTCTTTCCCCTCTTTCCTTTCTTTTCCCCACATAGAATTACTTGGTCATTGAAGGTGGCTTCTTCTCTGTCTGGCCCTTCTTGTTCTACAGGCATTTCTTGTTGTTCAGGATCTCCATTTCTAAAAATTGAAATACAAAGCCAAAAAAACCTCTTCCTTTTTGTGCATCTTCTTTCTCTTTTTTAAGTTCCATTTTTAGTTGTTCCAAGAGTGATACCATTTTAAAAACTTTTAAACTACCACCCAATTGATTTTAGTCCTTTAGATCCAATAACCAAATATCACCAAGTAATCCAAATAATCGAAAGCTGTTTCTTCTTGCTTCCCTTTTCCACTTTCTCTTCTTGGGGTTCTATTATTTTGTTACAAAGTTTCAGTTAGAATGTATCTTTTAGGAATCTTGTTAGTTTTACTGTTAATTCCTTTCACTTCCATTTTTCCAGATCCCACCCTTTTGTTTTTTCCTTTTCTCTCCTTTCCTTCTTTTAAATTTTTTTGAAAATCTAGAAATATTTATTATCCCTTTGACATTTTATTTTCAGCTTAAATGCCTGTTAATGTCAAAGTGGATTTTTGTCAGTTTCTTACTTAAATCTCTTAGTTATCATTATGGGGAAGGAAAGAAAAAAATCCAAATCCTTTCCCTTCCCTCTCTCATTCGCCGCTTCAAAATCTTCTTTGGGAGCAATGTTATTCTTTATAGTTCAAATTCCAGGGTATCTTATGTTGTTGCTTTTTCAGTTCAACCCAGTCAGCCAAAACTTTGTCTTCTTATCTTCTTCCTGCACATTCTTTTCTGGTTGAGTTCTTCTTTGAGGTGGCCATTTCTGACCACCGCTGCAACTGCCTTTGGGAAAAGGAGTAATGGCCAGCTGGGGAGGAGCGATGTGGCTCTCCTCGACCCTGCTGACAGCTTCCCCCCTCTTCACCACCTCTACGGGGTGGCTTAGCCCTGAAACCAGCCAGCTCAGGGCACTCTAGCAGCGAGCATGGATCGAAACCGACCACGATTGCGGATTTTGGTCTGTTGCCGAAGAAGGTCAATCTGGAAGTCCCCAGTTTTCCTTCTTCTACAACAAACCCCCAGTTCAATTTCAGTTCTTCAGTAGAGTTTTCCCTTTTGTGAGAAGGTGAGGCAACTGCTATGGTGGGGAGACTGGAAGGAAAAGGGCAGGAAAAGGTCCTTTTATGTATTTCCTTCCATTTATTGGCATTAGGAACCAAGTAGATTTTTACTCAACCTGCAAGCTTGGAATAAATGGGTTACAAATAAAAATAAATGCCTTGTAGGCATATATTGAAGTTTTATTAAAGAAAATGAATGTACTCTCATGGAGATCCTGCTGCATATTAACAAAATTGTTGATGGTGCCCACTGATTTGATTCAGTTAGTTATATCAGGTAGCCTTTCTTTTCAAATCAGAAGTGATTTTCAGCAGGAAAAAATCAGAAAAGTGGGTTTGCATGAGTTGGAAAGGATATTCAACTGTTTCTAAATTTGCATCCACAAATCATTCTACAACTTGCTTTTTTCCCTCTCTGGGATTATGGCAAATGTTCAAGCATGTGAATTTTAAATATAAATATTTAGGGAAGTCTTTGAGTAGACAAATGTCACAGAACTCAGTGTTAAAGCTTTTCCTATGCAGATTTTTCATTTTGCATCACCATTCCCCGAAGATCAACCACCTGAAAGGAGAAATAAAATCCTGGTTATTGGGGGGAAGTTGTACATTTGTTTACCATTTATTTAAACACACTTTCACTACTTTTCAGGGCTATGACCTTGCTATGACCTATACTAACAACAGCAAGGTTGAAAACACAATTGCCAAAATAATGCACATACAGAGCACTCTTTGTTTGACCATGTTCAGCAATGAGAAGGTTAATATAAAAAAATCTGAACAACAATCATATACAAAAAGGTGCACATCAATAAAAAGAGAACTCCATAATTTTTTTTTGTGGGGGGGACACTGCAGTGTGTGTGTGTGTGTGTGTGTGTGTGTGTGTGTGTGTGGGAGGGGGGGAGGGAGAGAGAGAGAGAGAGAGAGAGAGAGAGAGAGAGAGAGGATTTATGCTAATGAAGCTTAATAAAAGGAAAATTGAGAAGGATCCTTAATATACATAATAGAAAGCACACTAAATTATATGGAGACAGAACATCCTTGAACTAGATTTTTTTCAAACTCTATCAAGCACAGGGCTTTAAAGATTAAGATTTTTATTTTCCATTAGATGGGGACTCAGGGGTGGAATTCAAAATTTTTGACAACCAGTTCTGTGGGCATAGCTTAGGTGGTGGGCGTGGCTTGGTGGTCATGTGACTGGGTGGATGTGGCTTGGTGGTCATGTTATTGGCTGGGTGTGGCCAATTCAATATTACTCACATTGAGACACGCATGTCCTCGCCTGGCCTCTCAAAACTGTAGGGATGCTGCAACAGTCATAAGTGTGAAAAACGGTCATAAGTCACTTTTTTCAGTGCCATTGTAACTTTGAATGGTCACTCCATACAAGCAAAGTACCAGCAAAGTGGGAGGGGGAAACTCCAGAGAAGTTTCTGAGACAGGAAGTCCAGTCCTGCCAAGAATGTAATAAGAGTTAATGGAGAGGCAGTTTCTGTAAGCAACACCAGAATGTTTCCTTCCTTCCTTCCTTCCTTCCTTCCTTCCTTCCTTCCTTCCTTCCTTCCTTCCTTCCTTCCTTCCTTCCTTCCTTCCTTCCTTCCTTCCTTACAGGATCAGGCCAGTAGTTTCTTCTAACAACCAGTTCTCTGAACTGCTTTGAATGTTAACAAGTTCTAGTGAATAGGTGTGAACTAGTAGAATCCCACCCCTAGGCTAGCTGATTACCAGTGGTGATGGTTAAATGTCAGTATTCTGCTTTTAAATTCCTTGCCACCAACAGCAACCAATATTTGTATACATTGGACCTTACTGAGTTACCGTAGCTTTAGATGCATTATGGTATCCCTGAAGATTTGAAGCCAGATTCAACCAGCACAGTAGGATTTCAACAAAGTGGAAGCTTTTAAAAAGCTCTTCTAACTTTAACCTTAGCTTTAACTGCAGTTCAAAAATGATCTAGTTGATGTCAAGAGCATCCCTCAGATTTATATCCAAGGGACTGCAATTTCATCCAGAACCATTTTGGATCATATCTTCACAACCCTCAATCTTCTCAAAATGCAGTTGCATTATCTGTAATTTCTGATTTGATACTCCATGAAACAATGATATCCATAATTTTTAAATTGATTTTAACATAATTTATAATCCAACCCTTTTACATGTTACTCAAGGTGAGAACACAAAGGAAGCGTGATCGGATGAACTGAAACAAAACATCAACGGATTGGAGGTCAGAAGTAAAGATTTAAAATTAGATTGAAAACCCAAATTGGCCTAGCAGCTTCAAATTGTCCATTCTCGCAAAACATATTTAGAAAAGGAAATCTAGTGATACAATTGTGTGATCAAAGCCTTGCCCTCTTGTTTATTTCTGTAATATGCTGTGCAACGCATAAAAAATTGGTGGGACTTTGATAACATGGTCATAGCTGCCTTCTTGACTTTTTGAATACTCCTATTGATGTTCTTTTATGGCCAAGAATCAGGGAAAAAAGTAGACCCATGGAGATAGAAGGGCTGGCAATTTTAAGTGAGTTGGGTCACCTTTTGGTCGCTAGAAACAGCAAACAAACTGATCCATCTTATCCCTGCCATCACAGTGCAACTGTAAACATAACAAATGTACTTAATAATAATTATGGATCATTCTGGTGATTGTGAATTTGTCTTTGTAGGTAGATGGCACAATCTCCTGGCAGTCACAGGAATACACAAAATTAAATGGAATTTGTTGACAAAGGTCATTATTGAGAATTGTTAAGAGGTATAAAAGAAAAATGATTCTGGAACAATAAATGCTAATTAAACCTCTGTGGGAAAAGGTTATTTGATGGAGAATATAGGCAGCCCAGAATGAGTTCTCAAATTGGAAATGGAATTGATTTGATGGCTATTTTGGCAACAGAACCAAGAAGGAATTGTATATTTTATGAAACCAGCATATAATGCTGGAAACTGGATGCCAAATGCCACCAGGTTTTGACACTTCTTTTATCACTAAGAACCATCAGCAAAAAGCTTGCATCATTCTACATATACTATGAATTATATATCACAACAAACACTTAATGAATGACACACTTATACAGATATATCAGTAAAATTTGGATGCTTAGTTTATCCTTCCAAGAGGGTTAATTTTTCAAGAAACATGAGATGCAAATGACACACAGAAATATATCTCTAGACATGAATTAGGGGGTTTATAATCCAATTTTGTTTAAATTATAACATACTGGCTTTTTGGGACTGTCATGTGAATTTTGTGTTTGATAAATCCCAGTCTCATTAGAAATACTTAGAAATTCTAAGTTTTGTGCATGTTTATTATAGAAAAAATGATCTTATGGAAATTATTCTTCTTTAAAATGTTTTATCATTACCTTCATGATTTATTTATTAATAAATGAAATTTCATTCTAGCTAGTATACAAACATACAGCTATGCAAACAGCATTCTAATAAAACATCGAGCCATAATGCTCAAAAGAATGAGAATTTTTCAAAAACATAAAACTGTACAAATTTACCAGCTACAAAACCTCATATTGTATCCACACTGAAATACTTCTTATTGGATAGAGAAAAGGGAAGTTGCCATGTATGCTGATGTAGGTAAGACTTTAAATATGAGAGTTATGGAAAAAGAACTTGGAACCAGGGATCTGAGACAACTGCTGACTTAAAACTAAACTCTAAAGTAGGTGAGATATGACCATATTGATTACCACAATTGCCTGTCATGGCTAGATTTCTTGGGTGGGAGAAGGATGCAATAGGCTTTTTCCAGCTAAATATTAAAGTCTATCATTAAATCTTAAGACTTTTAATATTTTAATATTTTGTTAGATCTTATAATATTCCAATTTTCTATTTCAAATACAAATACTAAAATACAATCTTGTGTACTTTTGCAGAATCTCTTTTTAATTGTACTTTACCCTTTGTCTCTAAAAAAAATCTGCTTTTCCCATCTTGTTTCAAGCCTTTATGACTTCTTTTCCCTTTTTCCCTTCCTTTCTTATCCAATCTGGCCTTTTTACACCCCACCTCTCTTAACCTCCACCTTTTTAACCTCCCCTCTCTGTTGTGTTCCTCTTTTCTGTTGCTTTTTGACATTGTATCAATTTTTCACCTTATTTTTCTCTTTCTTGGTTGTTTTTTTGAATCTTAAATTCTCCATTTTCCTTCCCCTCTTCCTCTCTTCTTTCTTGTCTAAAGTTATTTGTCCATTAAAGATGGCTTATTGTTGTTGTTGTTGTTGTTGTTGTATTTGCTGGTAGGTAGAAATTGCCATTTCTAAGAAATGAAAAACAGACCTAAAAGAGCCCTTGCCTTCTTGTTCCCCTTCTTTTAATTTTTCAAATTCCATTTTTAATTCTTCCACAGATAATGCCATTGTAAAGTTTTTTCTTCTTCTTCTTCTTTTTAAAACAACCCAAATGTTCTTAATCTTAGAGTAGTTTCCAAAAGTCCCAAAGTCATCCAGCAATCCAAACAAACACGAAATGTTTCATTTAGCACCTTCTTCTCTTTACACTTTCTCCTCCTGAGGCAATATCAATTACAAAGTTCCAAAATATATTTTTGAAGTCTTATTGCAGTTAATCTCTAATCTTATAAATTCCAAGCCGTCTCCTCCAGCAAGATCTTAATATAAGTTCTTTTTTTTACCTCTCCCTTCCCACTTATAGCAAAAAACTTTTGATTTTTACCTTCTATGCCAAAGCAGGTTTTCAATGTCCATTTCTTATCTCCGTAAGGAAGGAGAGTGAACTTTCCCTTTTAACACTTTCATTCACCACTTTAACAATCACCTTTGGAAACAATATATCATTCAAAAAAAAAAAAATTAAGTTCCAGGGTATTTAGTTATATCTTAGAATCCCGGTTCAGCCAAAAAACTTTCACTTTCTGACACTTCCTCCTGCACGATCTTGTCCGGCTGAAGGTTTCTTTGTGGTGGCCATTGCTGACCGCAGCTCCACCGCCTTAGGAAAAAGGAGTCTAGCCGGCTGGGGAAAGGTGTTCCGATATCCCCAGACCCCTGCCTGGATCTCCTCTGTCTTCCGATACCTCTACGGGGTAATGACAGCCTCCAAACCCGGCTGGATCAGAGGCACTTCAGTGGCGAGCACAGCAGGAACCGCGCACGATTGCAGATTCCTGCCTCTGCAGAAGCCTTGCAACCGGAAGTCCTCAGGATGCTTGAAATGAGTTTTGAAATGAGCTTGCAAATAATAATAGTTAAGATCAATTCCTGTTACCATTGGCTAACTTGTGGTTTCTGACTACAGTACATTTCCTCCCAATTATCGGACATTGCAATGGAATGTGTGGATGATGTTTGGGAACAAGAAGGGTTTCTGCCTAGGAAACAATCAGACAAGACAAACAGGAGCCCTGGTGGTTTGATGGTCAGAGAAGGAATCTCCCCTAATGGATCAAGCAGCTAAAAGTGGCAGTGGGAAGTTTGTACTTCCAGACATGCAAGATTCTGTTTATGTAGCTTATAATAAAGTAGAGTTCATCTATTTGTGTTTCTTTTTCTTTTTTATTGGTTTTTAAGACAAACATAGACAAACAAAACATAAAAACATCAAGCCATCTTTCATATATATACATACAGTGTGCCGGTTTGTTTACAAATTGTTTTGTGCTTCCATCTCGTAGTCTTCAATTACAGTTACATTGTATATATTCTCATATTTTCAATCAAGTATTAAATACATGAATATCATTGTTAATCAATCATTTGACTGTACTTTTATTCATTCATGTTTTACGAAATAATCATATTTTACTTAATTTGTTTTATGACAGTTCATATTATCATCTCAAATCTATCCTACAATCATTTTGTAGATATAATAAGAAAAGAATACATCTTTATATATTTATTATTTTCTAAGAATCTACATATTTCATTACCATGTTTTATTGCCTAACCATTGATAGACTAGATCCCAAATTTTATAAAATTGTTTATCCTCTTGTTCTCTGATTTCAAATGTCAATCTACTCATTTCAGCACATTCCAATATTTTCTTAATGATTTCCTCCTGTGATGGTATTTTCTCATTTTTCCAGTTTTTAGCAAATACAATCCTAGCCGCTGTTAATACATTTACAATCAGGTATTTCACTTCTTTACTATATATTTCAGGTAAAATTCCCAATAAAAATATCTCTGGTTTCAAATCTATATGCTTTTTTGTCATTTTTTCCAACCACGTGCGGATTTTAGTCCAATATCTCTTAGCATCCTCACAAGTCCACCACATATGGTAATATGAGCCAGGTGTCTGATGACATTTCCAACATTTTTCCGATTTGTTCTTGAACATTCTTGCTATTCTTGTAGGGGGAAAATGCCATCTGTAAAACATCTTATACAAATTTTCTTTATATGCTGTTGACATTGTCATTTTATAATGTTGAGACCACAATTTTTGCCATTTCTCTAGATCAATCCCATATCCAAAATTCTTTCCCCAAGGAATCATTGTTTCTTTAACTTGTTCTTCTTCTAGTTTAATTTCTAATAAATATCCATACAATTTTTTAATCACCTTTTCATCAGTACCTGTCAAAATCTTATCTAAATCAGTCAGTTTATCATAGAAACCTTCTGTTTTAGCGTCTTTATCAAACCTTGAATGTATTTGCGCATATGAAAACCAATTCATCTTTATACCTTGTTCCTCTAATTTTTGTGTAGATTTAAGTTCACCCTTTTCATTCAATATTTCACCATATCTAACTGTTTGTTCCTTTTTATATATTATAGGATAAGAAAATGCTTCAATAGTCAATAGCCAGACTGGAATTTTCAAATAACAGTGTCTTTTAATCTTCTCCCAGTTTAACCACAGAGACTCCCGTATATTATGTCTTCTAAAATACCCCTGTGTTTTAGTTCTTTTATACCATAAAAAAGCATGCCACCCCAACAACAAATCATGACCTTCTAATGTCAACAATCTAGTATTTCTTAATGTTATCCATTCCTTGGCCCACATCAAATTTGTAGCTTGGTAATACAATTCCCAATTAGACAAACCAAATCCTCCTCTTATTCTAGCATCTTGGAAAAGTTTTAACTTTATTCTCACTTTCTTCCCTTGCCATATATATTTCAACACAATTTTATTTAAATCTTCAAATTAATCTTTTCCAAGCCTAACTGGAATTGTTTGGAACAAATATAAAATTCTGGGTAATATATTCATCTTGATTGTTGATATTCTCCCTATTAATGACAGTTGTAAATTCTTCCATTTTGCCAAATCAAGCGCTATCTGCTGCTTAAGTTTGATATAATTATTCTCTTTTAGTGTACTGCATCTTGCTGTCAGATGTATCCCCAAGTACTTGATCTTATTCATGACCTGGATTTTCAATAGATCTGCCAGTTCTTCCTTTTGTCTTGATAGCATATTCTTTGTCAAGATCTTTGTCTTATCTTTATTTATTTTCAAACCAGCTACCTTTCCATATGCCTCTATCTTTTCTATCAATTTTGATGCTGTTGCTAGTGGGTCTTCTAAAATGAAAACCAGATCATCTGCAAATGCTTGCAACTTAAATTCTTCCTTTTTAATTTTCATCCCTTTTATATCCCTTTCTTCTCTAATATTTCTGTTTAGCACTTCCAAGGTTAACACAAACAACAGTTATTGGATATCTAAGCTCTGCCCTCCATCTATTTGTGTTTCTGATAACTGGTGCACAGTCTCTGGGTGTTGGATTTGGGATGGAAACTTCTGTATTTTGTGAAGATCTTTCAGGTCTAATCTTCCTTGCTTTCCTTCGACCAGCTCATACTGGCAGGGTATTCTGATAACTAGCAGGGCATACATGCTGATGGCATGGATCTTATTCTTCCCATTAAGCTGGATCTTTAGGACCTCTCTGCTGGGACTTGGATGATGTTTTCTTCCTTGTCTCCTTATTGTTGTTCCCAATGACTGTGGAATACCAAAGTACTTGTTGCTGGTCTATAGGTCTGCTAGGTGGCCTGCTGATAGTTTCAACCCATTAGTCTTTACTTCCTTTCCTCTCTTGACTACCACTTGACCACACTTCTCCAATCCAAATGACTGTGCCCATTGTAGATCTCTGTCAGGTGGGTCAATGAGTCAATATTTCATTTACTTTTAGCACACAGCTTGATGTCATTACCATCTCTCTATATATACTTAACACACAACACATACACTCAGTATATATAAATACACATGCATATAATACATGTATGTTGCTCATAATATAAAGCCAGGTTTTATAAAGCCGGTATGACTGGTTAAGTTTTGTTTAAATTTATCTCAATGCATTTATTTAATTCCCTTCTAAAGTCATACAAATTAGCAGTCTTCTTATATTAGCCAATGCCATAATTTGCACTTTGTGAAGAATTTCTTTGTTTTGTCTTCTTGAAGTTATAACATTCAGCTTCATTTGATTAACCCAGCTTCTAGAATTATAAGTCAGAGAGTGGGAAAAAAAATCTCTATTTTCTTTGCATCTTTAATACCTTTATCTATCTTTATTGTGGTTGCTTTTTTCCTAAGGTAAAAATCCCTACAGCCTTTTAATCATTGTAACTTCTCTACAAATCAGAGTTGTATTTCTGCAACTCTCCAAATCTTGCACAATATTAATAAATGAAAGTGACCACACTGTAATTATGAACAGTATCCTAAACATGATCCCAAAGATGGATAGTCTTTTTCACAGTAGCTAAATTTTGGGCTAGCGTTTTCATTCAGCCATATATGAAATTCTCAAGTTCTCTCAGGATCTCTCAAGATTTCTCCCTCTCTCCCTTTCTTTCTCTCTTCAGGCTCAATATGAACCAAAGCTCTTTCTTTTTTGGACTTCTTGTACATCTTTTTAGAAACCAATACTTCCTCTGGAAATGTATAATTCAGTTTCCAGAAAAAATGTATATAAAATGCATCAGTTAGGATTATGTTATCATCAAGCTGGGAAACATTTAAGGCTAGAGGGGATTTTTCAGGATTCTATTAATATGATGGAATTGAGAAGAAACTGTCAACTGTTGCTTTCTGAAAAATGTGATAGAAATGAAACTCTTTTATCATTATGACCACTTTCATTCATCTCATAATGTCATTCTACAAAAATATGAATGACGGTGTTAAATAATTTAACCAATCAGAGTAAATTAGCTTTACTGTTGGTGTTTGCTCTCCCATAGTGGATCCCATTAAATAGTGTGTCCAAGAATGTTGAATATCACCCTAAAGTTGGATTGAAATAACTTGAGATAATCCCCTTTGGTCAAAAATGTCTGGAATTGAATTCCACAACTTTTGAAGCATCTTATCCAAGATATTACATTAGCAATTCCATGTGTAATTATATTTAAGTAAATACCTCTGTTGAATTAACTGAAAAAAAATGCAATACATTCCCTGGATCATCTAATACCTGCCTCCTCTTATTCATTTTTTGTGTTAAGTGATGGTAAAAAATTGATTGAACGTAGGTCCGTATCACCACAGAGATCAAGAACGCTGTTAAATTCAGAGGGTAATTTTATCAAAACATGTCTCATGCAATTATCACAACAGGTTTCTTTTTTAGGATTCAATTTCAATAACCAATTTACCACTGCAGAAAGGCCTGCCAAATGCCAGTGGAATTGTCTCTGCTGCAGAGTCAGCAGCATACAGTAATACAGTGTACATAAGACCCATATTTTTTCTGGCGGTTGCAACTGGATTCTACAGCTTTTTAGAAGAAGAGGGATGATTGACTAGGCAGCACTCTACATTTTACTCTTTTATGGTGAGACCACAACTCCTACAGGCCTGCTATCATGTTAATAGGAAGTCCACCAACGTAGTCAGGAAACATTCAGGTTTTATAAGCCTCTAGGGTCAAACCCATCTCAATACACTGCCATTATTATGGTGGCAGGAGATTAGTCACTGCCAATCTAAATTTCACCAGGAATTGATTTTAACTGCAAAGCACACAGCACAAAAACTGAAGAGCAGGTACAGAAACCACTAGGCACATTATAATGTTCCAGACCTCAAATTTGTAAGAACTCTCCATATTCAGTCTTCTGTCAGCTACTAAGATATCAAGTAATTTTCTTCAGACCCTTCTCATTTACATGATTTCCAATATCTTTCTTTCTTGTTTATTTATTTGCTGCATATATCTTTTTTCTGTCAAAATCATGCACAAGGCATCTAACAATAATGAAGATAGAATTATTATAAAAATATATCAGTTCAACGAAAACATAATTAAAACATATTGTTGAAAGAAATGCCTCCCAAGCAGTTAGAAATCATCCCAGTGGACAAAGCAATTTAAATACAACAAGCCTTCCTAAATAATAATTTTCCTTGCCAACAAACAGCTTGATTTCTCTGTTACTGAGCTCCTTTCCACAATGCAAGTTATTACTTGATTTCTCTATTACTGAGCTCCTTTCCACAATGCAAGTTATTGCTCAGGAAAAGAAGGTACTTTTTATTATGTAACATGTAACATAATTATGCTATGATCTTAAAAACAATGTTTATAAAATGATGTATCACTGCTACATGATGTCAGAGAAATTATTTAGAATGCATAAAGGCATTCTAAATGTATATTGGAAATTAAATAATATGAGGAAATGTTTTATCCTATTGTTGGACATGTACAAAAAGCTAAGAGAAATTGGATTCAAATTCACATGTTGATGCAGAGGATTTTAAAGATTAATATTCAAGTGAAGCCAGACCTTTTCCTTTAAGGGTTGAAAGATGAATAGAAAAAAAGCCATGAAAGATTATTTCAATATATGATTACTCTGTTGAAAATACCCATCAAGGAGGAATGAAAATTGACAGAGCTTCCTGAGGTAATCAAACTAATTTCCTTGATTTTCTCTTTCTAACAAAGGTTGTTGAGTCATTGCTGGTTCTACAGTTGTGGAGAACCCAGTGAGAAATTCATTGTGTGGACCCCTTCAGTCTGGGCTTATGTCTTTCAGGGACCAGACTAGACTACAAAGGTCAGTTTTATAACCAGAATGCAGATTGAAGAAAAGATTAAGACAAAGCCCTTTCTGAATGTTTCAAAGACCTGCCTTGATACCTATTAGAATCTAGATGGGGGTGCACAGTTTAGGCTTAGTCCTACCATAACAGAGTGAATTTTAATATGGAAGCCTACTGATTCCAATGAATTTCCATCTTTAATTCTAAATGGGACTATATTTTTCTGGTCAAAATAGTTTGTAATCTGGACTCTTGCTAGATTGCTCAAAAGCCAATACAGTGGCATCTGTGGGTAGGAGGAACTTTGCACCATTTTATCTTGTATCAGTTATGACCTTTTCTGCATTGTGAGCCTCTGGAGGTGGTCACTTATGTCTTGGATATTTCACAACAGCTTTGAAAGCTGCCCTGGTTAAGAGACCACCTCCTCCATGTGATTTCTGCCTTTCAATTAAGATCTGAAACAGAGGGTTCCTTTTTGGCTCCCTTTTGGCCCTTTCCTCTTGAGGCAGCACCATTTATAGGCTTCACAGACTAACACTAGTTGCTTCTCCCTTTTCCAGAATAAGACTGTAATGGAGCATGAATCCTATCATCCTGAGCCTTCAAAAAGTAGTTGCAACTTAGTCTTTCAATCAAGCCTTTGGGATCGACATTCTGCCTTTGTTCCTTCCTGCAGGATGGAAGGTCATATAGGACTACAGTAGTTTTTAGAAGTTTATGGGATATTGTGATATAAGTATTTCTTTTGTACATGTTTTATATCCAACTTCTGTATCTGGTATACATTTGCTCAGAGTGCTTATGATTGGAGAGGCAAATAAACCTAGTTAATAAATACACTAAATAAATACACTTAATTTTATCTCAATAGTGATAATGGAATAAGATAATCTGATATACTCCAGAACAGCTATTTATCATAAGGTCTTCAGGGCAGACCATGTGGAATACAAGCTCTGTGTTCCAATATCTCCCTGTCATTTTCCATCCTTCAAAATTTACTGTCTGAATCAGACTTTTATATTGAATAATGATAGAGTCAGCTCTGTCACCTGAGGTTCATAAATCCCTTTTCCCAAACTGTCTGGGCTCACAATACGAAGCTTACAGACATGTAAATCTTCTTCTGTTAAATATTTTTCCATCAGCTCATCATCTTAAATTTATCCAAAACTTTCTCTACCGAAACAACAAAATGGCAGCCCATGAGCCTTCTTTACTCTACCACTACATGTACCCATATCATATAATCACATAGTGGGGATAGGGCTTAGATGTTCCGATTGTTCTTTGCTTGGCTGCAGTCTATCTTTCTGGACTGAGGTTGTCATAGCCTGCATAGGTAAGCTCTTCTTTCAGAAACTGGTAATGAGAATTTTTCACTGGAAAATGATCAGAAAATCTTCTGTTTGAGTTATCTTCATGCAACCTTGTCCTGAAATTTGCCTTCTTCTTTAGAACTCTGAACAGGTCAATGCAGAAAGTACTCTCCAGGAATTCATAGTGTCTTCATGTCTTGGTTGTGAGCCCTCCATGTTTAGCAATATGGAAAATAGATTGCTGGACCAACTAGATCTTTGGTGTAAGTCAAGGAAACTTTTCTTACATGCTTAAGAATCCTGATTCATTTACATGGATTTTTGCACAGGTTTAACAAGCCAAACAGAAGAATGAAAATTCTGATAGCCAGAGAGCGTTCTGTTCTGAAGCAAAGTCACCACAGCTAAGTTGGTTGTTGTCTCCAAAGCGGTAACAATTGCCATGTTTTTGTTTTTTTTGTTTTTTCCCAGGATTAGCAAATGCAGATAGAATGAAATTATTTCTCAGTATGGGAATCATCACCATGAAGAGAAAATACTTTTTTTCTGTTTAATCTGTAATGATTACTTGCTGTCATTTAAGTCCTTCCTCCTTTGTGTGAGGAGAATTAAGGAATGTGTTGCTGCATCATGCCTCAGGCATTCATTTATGTGTGCATTTCAGATCTTCTTTAGCTTTCTGATCTGAAAAAGGCTAGTGAGATCCTTTGAGAGTCTTACAAAATGCTAAATAGAATTGTGTATAATTAATGAAACATTAGTTATTGGATATCTGAGCAATAACAACTGAAAGAGAAGGACCAATTCAGAAGGCAGACTCAAGAGGAGAAAGTAGTGCTTAAAACTTTCCCCAGAAACCATTTCTTTGCATCAAATCAATCCTTCAAAGTTGCTTCTGCTTGGAAAGACAATCTATTTAATTTGTTTCAACAAGAAAAACTTGCTAATGCTAATGTTTGAGATACATGCTCCTTGTTTACTTTTGAGAATACTCAATGTCAAACTGATACAGGACCAAAACAAATGCAGTGTCTCTCCTTCAGTTTGAAAACAGCCCCACATTATGGTATTGGCTAGGTAGCTGCAGAGGTGGTATTCATCAGGTTCTGACCAGTTCTGGAGAACCAGAAGCGGAAATTTTGAGTAGTTCAGAGAACTGGCAAATACAACCTCTGACTGGCCCTGCCCCATCTATTCTCTGCTTCCTGAGTCCCAGCTGATTGGCTAGGTCTTCTTTTGTTGCCCTGCACAGGAAAATGGAGCTGGAAAGCAGGTTAGTGGGGTGGGAAGGGAATGGAGATTTTGCAGTAACCTTCCCCCAGGAGTGGGAAGGTAATGGGGATTTTACAGTATCCTTCCCCTGGAGTGGGGTGGGAATGGAGATTTCACAGTATCATTCCCCTGCCATGCCCACCAAGCCACGCCACCAAGCCATGCCCATCAAGCCATGCCATGCCCACCAAGCCATGCCCACAGAACCGGTAGTAAAAATTTTTGAATCCCACCACTGGCTAGCTCCCATCTACTTTTGAACTTAATTGTAAGAGCCTCAATGGCACAGTAGTTAGAGTGTAGTACTGCAAGCCACTTCTGCTGTCAGCTGCTTGCAGTTTGACAGTTCAAATCCTACCAGGCTTAAGGTTGACTCAGCCTTCCATCCTTCCGAGGTGGGTAAAATGAAGATTCAGATTGTTGAGGGCAATATGCTGACTCTGTAAAACCGCTTAGAGAGGGCTATAAAGCACTATAAAGTGGCATATAAGTCTAAGTGGTATTGCTATTTATTCCATTCAAAACATTTATTCTGGGAGAATAAAGGCAAGCAGTTATGAAGGGAGACAGGGATAACTTCTCAATATGGATAACATGTTTGCCTCTGGAAGGACCTGGATTCGGTTCAAAATCTTTCTGTTTAATAAAGAGAAATCTGATATTCTAGAGAAGCCATGCTTACTTGAACATTTGTTTACAAAAACAAACAATGGGCTGGGCATTTTTTCTGTGGGGCTAGGCATTTTTTTGGGGGGCAGGAGGTTTTTATTTTATTTCATATTTCTCAGAGTGTCTGAGAGCCACAGGAGGCAGCAAAATGCCAGGATATTATTGCTGGACTTGGCTGAGCAATATCCTTGCTGTTTGTCCCAAGGGTGTTTTTAGTTGAACTAAAATAGCTTCTTGGATGAGAAGTAAAATGTCTTAAAGAAAAATAAGGAAGTCCAGTTGCCTTTAAAATAAAAATACCTTTGGGACAACCATGACCTGTATGAATACGAACCTCCATAGACATTCTTGCTGTTTAAGTTTTTGTTTTTATAATTTTATCCAAAGTTTTTTTTTAAAGAACATAAAAAATAAAATAAAGTAAGAAAAAAAAAAGAAATGAATGAGAAAGCTAAAAGTGCAAGAAAGGAAAAAAGTAATAGAAAATGGGGGGAAAGTTATAAAGAAGTAATTTCCAATCTTCCTTATAGCAGTTACCACATATCTCTCTTAACTATATAACTATTCTGTCTAATAATCAAAGCCATAAATCATATCGGAGTCTGTAGAGATTTTCAGTCATCCAGCACAACCACGACCTGAATAACTGAGAATCTCTAGAGACTTTTAGCTATACAATTTGGGATGAACATCCTTTGAATGGTGTGGGAGTAGGAATGGATTTCCAGGAAAAAAAAATTCAGACTACAGGAACCAGGAGCACTACTCAGGTAATCCTGAGGACACAGATAAGCCTCCAAGTGCTTCAATGATCTTCTAAAAAAGGATGCAAATGACTAGCTATCTTCAAGGAATATAAATCCTTCCATTCCCCACCATCCTGTCAGAGCTGAAGAAACTTCTTGGATGAGAAGTGAAACATGTTCAAAGAAAAAAACAGGAAAGTCCAGTTGCCTCCTGAAAAAGCACCTTTGGGACAACCACAAATCATATGTTCATTTTTTTCTGTTTTGTGCAAAACAGTCATAAGCACTGATCAATAACTGTAGATGTTATCTTTTCTTTAATCAAAGAAATCAACATGTCTGTCTCAGTGAGTTCATCATTTTTACCAATCTGTTTCTTAATTTTAGGTATTGTTGAATCTTTCCATCTTTGTGCATACAATAATTTTGTTGCAGTTATATACAAAAACAAAGAGCCATGACTCCCCCACTCCCAACTGCTTATCATTGCCTCCAAATAAAGACCTCTGGTTTCAACTGTACATTGATCTTTAAAATCCTTTGAATCCAAATCCAAATATGGTTACACACTATGGGTTTCCCATTCCTGTTCTGAATGGAATAAAAATGACAAGTAATAGCAGTGATTAATATTACTACCACTGTGCTGCACTTGCTTTTTTGTGTTATGTATCCTACTCTTCCTTCAGAAGCTTGTCAATGAATAAAGTATTTCCTTTTTGTTTTCTACATAACACTTCATGGAGCTATGAGAAAGTCTCAAAAAAGAATTGGTGACCTTGTATACCTGAAGGTGACTTGAATTTAGGTCTTCCTAGTACAATTCCAGCACCTTAACCAGTTTACTACAATGCCATTCTACTTCCCAGCCTGACTTCTGATAAGGGACTAACTGCATTTCCCTGGACAAATATTTGTGTGAATGTGTCATTTCTAGAGAACTAGTGACCTTGTAAATTCTCTTCTTTTTAACTGGAGAGTTGGGAGCACTACACGATAATTACACTGTGGCATCATCCTTCCAGATTTTGGCCTTGTTTCAAACATGGTAAATTAAATGTATTAAAAACAAGGCTGGCAGTCTTGTCTCCCTGATGTGCCACGAGATCTGTTAAAAAACAAAAACAAAAACCTATCAGTGTGTCTTAATGTTTGTATGCCAAAGAACAGAGAAACATATTTATGTTCCAAAGACGTGGACAGTGAAATACATAGCATGCAGACTAAAGCTAAGGAATACCGATATGTTTGGTGATAATGAGTTTTTATGACTTATAAGCATTAGCAATTATATCCCCATTACTAAAATACACTATGTTAATGAGAACAATTATACTGTAGACACATTGGGAATGGAACAGATTAGAAAGAATACACTAAAATCTGGCAAATAGACTATGTGATTTTATTTAAATATTTCTGTTGACATGCTAGAATATAATTATTATGTTGCCTGCACTGAAATTGGTGAAGGTAGAAAAAGAGTAAAGATGTAATCTGTATACGCCCAGGAAATGCTGCATCTTTAGAAGGTTTAAAGTCTTGATATATTATTTATCTTTCATTTTTGCTTAGTACCAAATTTGCTGCCTTTATTCAATGTTAATTCAGTTCATTTCTTGCTTTGAATAGTTACCGACTTGATCAAAAATTCAGTGGAAGTGTCAATCATCCTCCTTAGCTTGTGCATCTCTTTACAGTGCTAAGTGAAATTTTGTTCATACTTAAATATTAAATAATTTCCATAGCTTAGTTGCCAAGCACAAGCCTCACATCTAAAAATATATTAAGAACTGAAAATCAATCAAGAAATTGCCAAAGAGCCATCTGTAAACAGCCCAATCAAAGAATCTCCAAGATTGTCTCCACCCACACAGACAGGTAAGACACAGAATATCAACTGACAGCAAGCAGCATTCCTTACTCGCACTGATGATGTTATTTAGTTAGGGTAATGAAACGTCTGCAAGAAAACAAGCAAGCTCAGAGAGCACCAAGGATCCTTCATTCAGTCCTGAGCTACAAATATTCTCCGTTATTGGTAAAGATTATTATAATTGCTAGCCAGTGTACGCAAATTTGACTTTATGTGGACCAATGGGAAAATATATATATATATATATATATATATATATATATATATATATATATATATATATATATATATATATATATATTATATATATATATATATATATATATATAAATATATAAATATATATATAAATATATAACATATATAAATATATATATATATATATTCTGAGGTTCTCACGGGTATTTGTATGTGGATCTTTGGTTATTTGGGTTTTCTCCGCGTACAATTGGAAGTATCTAGGCAACGTTTCGATGAAGTCTCATTCATCATCTTATCTTGTGTCTTCAGCTCTGTGCTTTCAGAGTGATGATTGCAGCTTCTTCTTTAACTGCTAGTGGGGGTGACTTGATCTGTGTTCTTCAGTGTTCTCTTCTGGGGTTTGGCTGTGTTCTGTTGGTTAAGGGTTGGCTGTGTTCTGATTGGCTGGAGGCGTGTTCTGTTCAGGTGGGGCTTGGTTGTGCTCAGGTTAGTGTTAGTTACTGGGGATTTGAGCTGGTGAGCTGTGATCCTGCTGTTTGGCTTCGAGTTCGTGGTCATGCTGCATCTTCATGGTGGGTGTCAGTTCGCTTCATGTATGGCTCGGAGTGGTTTGAAGTGGGTAGTGATGCAGCTGCCGTGCAGCTTCTGGTCTATGGTTGTGTCTCATTTTCTGTGTGGGTGTGAGTCTGCTTTCTACATGGAAGTGTGGTGGTGGCATCTTGTGTGGCCCTCATGGGTGTGGGTCTGGTGTCATTCTTTATGTTAGGTACTCGTCTGTTCTTGAAGGCGGGTTTCCAAATGGCTGGTAGGCAGGAGGTGTCATCTCATTTACTCATGCTGTGTGGGCGTTTTTCTATCTCTATGGCTTCTCTGATTATTCACTTCAACAGCAGAAGATGAGACATGACCATGGACCAGAAGCCGCACTGCAGCTGCATTACTACCCACTTCAAACCCCTCCGAGCCATACATGAAGCGAACTGACACCCACCATGAAGATGCAGCACGACCACGAACTCGAAGCCAAACAGCAGGATCACAGCTCACCAGCTCAAATCCCCCAGCAACTAAGACTAACCTGAGCATAACCAAGCCCCCACCTGAACAGAACACGCCTCCAGCCAATCAGCCAAAACCCGAATAACCAAAGATCATATATATATATATATATATATATATATATATATATATATATATATATATATATATATATATATATATATATATATACACACATACATACATATAACTTTATAAATAAATACCATATTCAAAATAAATTTCTTTCCCTTTTTAAATGTCTACTCTGACTTGATTCTTACATATGAGACCTCAGTGAGTTTCACTGATGAAAAAGGACAATATAATTAAGCTTTCATCCATGGACAGGCATATCACCATGCATATCCAGCTAAATGGAGATGGCATCTAGTAGAGCTCATAGCTCATAACCAAAATGACCTCAGAAACTGAAATGGGGATGGGGAGCTTTTAGTTTTTTCAGATCTTGTTTTTTTTTTTTTTGTCCAAGCATTATTCACTATTGAATATTGAACTATTGAACATGCTGGCTTGGACAGATAGGATTTCATATTTGAGAAATATTTCATAGCTTTTCAGATAAGCCAATCTGGGTTGATTTTGAAAAAAGCTAAGCGGAGTTAGTATAACCCCCTGGGAACATCAAATCTATAGGCTTAGACTAGGAAATTGAAGAAATATCCCAAAAGAAGACAGTTGGCAAATAACTTCTTATAATTTCTAAGAAAATAAGTTACAAAAGGGAACAATACTGTTAGGAGTTACAAACTGGCCATTGCTATCAATCTCTTTGTGGCAACTCTAGCTGAATGCAAAGACTCTCATAGAAAAACCAAGGACATTGATTGAATAGTAAAATAGCTTCATCGCAAGATATTTTTAGTAAAAGCAAAAAGTCTAAGAGTATATCCAATTATGTTTCTCCCTGTATATATTTCCCAAGATGCCCTGAATATCTCTTGGAAGTTTATTTTTCATGCTGGGATGTTGACAGCACACACACTTTATTTACAAATGTTCATGTTGGTTTCAGATTCCCTGTTATCCCACTTGACAATTCCAACCTTCACAAATACATAACATCTTCATAAAACTGAAAATATATTATATTATATTTATTATATTATATTATTAATGTGAACTAACCAAGTACGGTTTAATTAAGTTATCTGGGAAGGTGGAGCGTTCATCTAGTGCTGAAAAGATTGCAGAATACCAGCCCTATCTACAGTATATGAGGTAAGTAAAGAAATGGATCTTGAAATAAATTATTGAAGGCTACTCCCAGGGTTAATATTACCAAAGTGAAATATTGAGTCAGGATGGAAAAGTCCTCTTTTGAAAAGTTAGAAAGCCCATGGATTCTGTCAGAAGAATCATTTGGAGTTCCAACTTGAGCTGGAGTTGCTCAAGAATAAATAAAAATGAAATCCAGATAGCTGTGAGGAAAGAATATTTCTTCACAAAAGCATCTATCTATCTATCTATCTATCTATCTATCTATCTATCTATCTATCTATTTAGTGTATGGCACATGTTAGCCAGGGATCACTGAGGTGGCTGCCTGCCTCTGTGAAATGAATTTTTTCAGGTGGTGACATCTTTACTGTGGGACACCTGAATGCTGGCAATCAATTTGGAAAGGCTTTCATGGTTTATTTGCTCATGGGAATAGAACCACAGAGCTGCCAACCTCAGCGGTGAGCAAGTCGAGCTTCTTACCATGTGAGCCACTGCGGCACCCTAGTTGAGAGATGCGGGCAAGTGTATGTGCTAACCCCAGAGAAGGCATTGATTAAATCAAGTGATGTGGATTGTACCTCTTCATTTGAATTGTAAGTGTTATATTATCTTTATATTGGGTTAATTGAGTTTGTATGTTTGCTTGTTTGCATTTACAATTTGAAAGAAGGGTTTAATTATTTGCAAGTTTGGATGCTGCAAATCAATAGTTTTGTAGAGACCTGAGTCAGTTAACTTATGATTCCCCATACAATATTTCTAACACAGTTATAAAATTTATAAATTCTTCCCATAATCCTCCTTCCATCAAAAATAAACTATGTCTTCAGAATTGTTTATGGTTTGGTTTTCTTCAGAAGGTTCCCCCAATGAATTCCTCCCTTACACTGCTTCAGCTGCACCAGCTCTTATGTTTTTCTCTACCTGATTTCTATTTCACCCTTATTTGTTCAATTTAAAGTCAGATTATCCACTAGGAACTTGTGGAAGCTTCCATTTTTTTCTTTCTACAACCTTTAGGTTGGATTAAGTGACAGTGACTGGCCCAAAGTCATTCAGTGAGTTTGAACTTTGTCCCATCTCTCTTGCCTCTCCTATGTTAATAGTTGTTTTTTTCTCCATTGGTTTTTATGGATAACAGTCATTTCTAACACTAGTACATAAAAGTAGTACATCAGTGTGAACCACGATGTATTTTTATTGTTTTTCTCTTTGTCCTTTACATGCATTCCTTGTTTTCTCTCTCCTAACTGCCAGATCATTGATGATATTTTTCATGCTACAATGATCATACTGACACCATTGAATCACTTGATTTCTTTCTTTGCTAAATCTACGCCTTCACTTATGTCTTTCCACATTCCTCCAAGCTTGCTGCGATGCAATTCTTGTTTGTTTGCCTAAAACCTTTTAACAGTCCAGCCTGGAAAAGAATAATCATTACCAGAGGAAGACTTTCCTCAATCTTTTTCTGTCAGAGTGAAGTTGTTCGAGGGGTCCTTGGTGGTCTCTAAACTTGGTTTTCTTGCAGACAGCATCAGTGATGATGCTACCTAGTTGATTAATGAAATATCTGCAAGAAAACAGCCAAGCTCAGAAAGCACCAAGGACCTCACAGTTCAACGCTGAGCTACAAATATTCTTTTCTATGGGAAGTTGTTTGTGTTATGTAACAAACAAGATGAGTTCCTGAAAAACTGCCAGAGAATTTCATCATAATGACAGTGTTTTCACCAAAAAGAGTTATCTTTCCTAGATATTTCAGAAAGAAAACAATTTACATTTTTAATAGCATGTGTGGATTGGTCCCTTTGTAAAGATGAAAGCTGGTTAAGAATGCTTTTTTTAGAAGTTGAACTTGCTATTCTACAAGGAGATATTTTGATTAATGTCACTTCTCCTTTGAAGTGCACATAGATTTGCTCTGTGGTTGAAAGAGGAAGGTGTTGAAGATGGCACTTGTCTCAGCTTATTTCTGGACTCTTCATTATTGCAAATTATTTTTCCACTTTTTCTCCCAGCAGTTTTTGCCATGCAGCTGCTAGAGGGAGCTGCTAACTAAATTGCTTCCTACACCTGGAATATTGGTGTTTGTCAGATGAAATCACATTCAAGCAAAGTTCTATTCTCTGTAGAGTTGATTTAAATCAAATCAATATATTTACTAGTTGGGACATGATTGAAAATCTATTTACTTTGCTATATCTCCTAACAGCTTTGCCTTTTAGCTGAAGCTCCAGAAGAGCAGCTATAAGAAGCATCAGTGAAGTATACACTTTCACTTTCTATGCAATGTTTTCAGGTCTTGGAATTGCACTCAATAAAAAACCGAGTGGCTTTCACCCCTATTCTGCAGAGGTATGTTCAGGTTTTTGTTTGTTTTGCTTCCCTGTCATTTCTGTAGCTTTTATTAGCCTATGCACCACAACAGTGTACTTTTGTGTCTCTAGATTCAAGTAGATTTCATTTAGGGCAAAATGCCAGATATTTTGCTAGGCTCTGTGTTCTCTTCTCTATACTAGTTTTAAAACATGAAAGGTAGGAATACACTCTCTGCTGGGTTGATTTTTTTTCAGGGTGAAGCTTTTATTATAAAAATATAAACAATTATACTGTATTTGAGTCTAATAAACAAACAACAGTGGAAAGTATGATGAAGCAAGGGAAGTTTTGCATGAATAAATTAAGTTTTTGGGAGGACTTAAATGATAATTTTCATTAGTGGCCTCATGCCATTGAGGCCACTAATGAAAATTATCACATAAGTCTTCCCCAAAATTTAGCTTGTTCATGCAAAACCTCCCTTCCTTCACATAAAGCAGGATTTTTTAAACTGTAAAGTATACTTTCCTTGGAAGGTTGAGACAGAATCCAGGGTAGGTGTGAAGAACCACTTAGTTACATTGATACAATAAATTCACCTTTCCCAAAATTTAAATGTACTATTTTCATTGTTCATTTGTGTACATTTTGGTGTTTGGAGTTTTAGAGGAGGAATGTACATATAGATTACATTACAGTGGTGTGCTAGCAAAATGTTTGGAAACCCTGGACCTAAAATTTGAGGTTTTGGGACAGGGTAGGGGAAGAAAACTCCCAGCTCTGAAACAGGTGCCTCTTCCTTTGCATTATCACCCCATTCATTCTGGGCCTTTTTCTTGTTAAAAAGAGGAGATTTGTACCCTGTGATTTCCCTGATAGAGGAACTACACCCCACATTTTTTACCAAAGACAAAAAAGTAGCAATAGCAATAGCACTTAGACTTATATACCACTTCACAGTCAGCAGAATTAGCCTGCAGTACTGCATTCTAACCTCTGCACCACCATGACTCAAAAAGATGCCTTTTTAACCATTTGATTAACTAAACAGTTTGCTGACTGATAACAACAAACTGTTTAGAGTAAGACACATGGAATAACATAGAAACACAGATGAGTAGTCATGGTATGTAATCTTCTCCAAAATCTTTTTGCTTATCAAATTAAAGCATCTACTTAAGTTTTTGAAATTCCATCCCTTAACTATCTGATTAAGTTGGGAAAAATACAGCATAGGAGACTTTTTTTTTAGTTTCATTGATCTAAATAATAAGAATAATTGAACACCATAAAACAACATCTGCCTATCTCAAGTCCTTGGGAATGACTTGATAGGTTTGAAAAAAATGTTACATCTGATCTAAATGACTGTACAATCTACCAGAAATACCAAAAATAATTGTCATGGTCCCATCAGAGCCTGGTTCCGTGGAGGAGTTGGAACTGGGATCATTGTAAAGGGGTGGGTGGCACATCTTTCTTGACATGTTTGGAGTGGCCAGGGTTGAGGTTGAAGCTGTCCCAGAACTGTCAGGCATTGGGGGAGCTGGTCCCTCAGACAGAGAACTGCCTGCCTTTATAGAGACAGCAAAGGATTGGCTGCTGACAGGCAGTGATGCTGATAAGGCAGCAGATCTCCTCTGATGAGGAACAGCTGCCTCCTCCTCTGATCCGAAGGCACAGAGAGTTGAGCATAGGCAAGCCCAGAGAAAGGCTGAAAGGATACACAAGAGGAGGTCATCCACTCCTCCTCACAAGGAAACCTGGAGTGGAGTGACTTAAGGAGAAGCCTTGGGGAGTTAGTCTTTGCCAGAACAATTGTTTGTTTTGGGTTATACTCCTCTGGCTTTGATCAATGTGATTTGCCTTTTGCTTTGCCTAGCCTTCAGGACTAAATCAGAATCAGAATCAGAATAGAGTTGGAGGGGACCTTTGAGGTCTTCTATCTAGTCCAGCACCCTGCTCAAGCAGGAGATCCTATGCCATTTCTGACAGGTGGCTGTCTCTTCTTAAAAACCTCCAGTGATGAAGCACCCTCAACTTCTGAAGGCAAGTCTTCCAATGGTTAATTGATCTCATTGTTAGGAAGTTTCTCCTTAATTCCAGGTTGCTTCTCTCCTTGATTAGTTTCTATAGCTAATCAACTTTCTTGTCCTGCTCTCTGGTGCTTTGGAAAATAAATTGATCCCTTCCTCTTTGTGGCAACCTCTCAAATACTGGAATACTACTGTGTCCTCCATAGTCCTTCTTTTCTCCAGACTAGCCAAACCAAAAAATTTGCAACCATTCTTCATATGTTTTAGCCTCTAAGCCTTTAATCATTTTAGTTGCTCTTCTTTGCGCTTTGTTTTTCTTTTCTTTCTGCCTTTTGTTTTGGACTTTGCCTTTGTCTTGTGGGCTCCTTTTGTCCCTTTGCTTTGCTTATCTTTAGAGCTGCATCTTGCCTTGCACCTTGTCTTTGTCCCGAGAACTGCCATTTGTCTTGTGCCTGGACTCATGGACTCACTTAGCCAGGTGGACTGGACTTGGAACCCTGGACCTTGCCCTGTGAACATGCTCCTATTGTGTGGATCTTATTTGTAATATAGGGGTTGTTGTTTGTGGGAATGAGGGTGGCTGCCTTCAGGACAGTGTGTGGGTGGAGCTTTGCAAGTCATTGGAGCACCATTTGCTGGAACATTCACTGAGATCAATAAGGGACTCTCTAGAGAGGCCTGCTTTGCCTTGACCAGTTGGGTCATAACAATAGTTCACATGCCCGTATCCTGCTGAATTTACTATTTTTTCTTTGCCCAGGGATTGGTGTATCTCAGTCTTTATTTTTTTTCTTGAACCCTTCAGTCTGATTGCATTTGCCAACAAACTGTTACTTTGGAATATGATGTCTATGTACTTTCCCTAGTTTCAGCCAAGTGGAACAGATGGCTAGGAAAACTGTTGTGGTTGAGGATACAAAAACCTGCTTGATTGAAGGGGTGGGGTGGGAAACATGCTGTGGACCAGCATGTGGTCAATGTCAGGTTGTGGCAGTGGCAATGTCAATTCCTAAGGGAGTAACTACTGTTAATATCTGAAGTTGTTAGTCTTGGCTGTTTCACCAGGCTGAATTCCAGAAGTGGAACCAATTATCTTCCATCTGTTCTACCTGTGGCTGAAATAGGCCAATCTGCTGTGACAAAACAACTGAAATTGTCAGTGTGTTCATTAGGCTGGAATAGCTATGTGTGTGTGTGTGTGCGTGTGTGTGTGTGTAGACTGTGATATATAAGCTGCTAACTAATTGAAGGATTGTTAGTTCTCTTTTTAACACATTTACTACTGTACATTAAAACATGAGCAGTACTGGGAATATTCTATACAGTTCTAATTATCTTGCCTTATTTTGTTTTTTGAAAATATGTCACTTTCCTAGGAGGAAGCAAAATGATGCCAAAGGCTTTATGGCTCTAAATGAAGGAAGATGAGGGAGATGTGATAAGAATATAGACAGACAGGAATGGTATGGGCAATGTCACTAGAGAGAACTATTTCTCTGCAGCCTTAGAGCTCAAGATTATAAATTCAACTAAATGTAGAGAAATTCAAGACTAATAAAAGTGCTTCCTTGTATAATAGTGTTCTTTTGAATGTATTAATTTGAATGGCTTTAAAGGGGATAAGATAGATCTTTCAATGGTGAGAAATCTTGATGGCTGTTTAAGTCCTTTGGAAACACATTTCAGATGCCTTAAATACCAGTTAGTAAGAGGTAACTCTGGGAGACAATTATGATATTCCCAACCGTGCTTACAAGTCACCTGAATGCATTAGTCTGGTCACTGTATCACATAGAATACTCATGAATGAAGGAAAATATATGTGTCCCAGGATAATGTTGTGGGGTCCAATCTGGGTTGGTCACTGAGACCAGAAATGTAAACATAGAATACTGGACTTAATGATTGTTCTGATCCAGTGGCTAATAGCAAATAATATCAAATCCAATCAGACATATAGCAATAACACTTAGACCAGGGGCCTTCAAACTTGACAGCTTTCAGTCTTGTGGACTTCAACTGATAGCAAGGATGCAGATGAGGGGCCTACATGTGATGCAGGGATGGGGCCAGGACTTTCAGAGAGTGGGTGCTGCCTTTGGAGCTTGTGGAGTCTGGAAGCAGTGATGCAGAGGACCCCGGGGAGCCTGTGTCCAGTGCATGTGCGCACAGGGCTGCTCAAAGGAAAGAGCAGCTGAAGCAGCAAGGGCGACTTGGGACTAAGACTGCAAAGTGATGGCCCCTCCCATAAAGGATAAAAACCAGCCCTTGGGGATGTGTTCTTTGCAGGAAGCAAAGAAGTTCTTTAGACTTATAGTCCTCATTGGAGCCCTGCTTACTCAGGTTTGTTTTTGAAACTTCTGTTGGTGGATATTTTATCAGTAATTAGTACTCTGTTCTTGGCACCCTTTTGCAACCTTGAAAGGGCTTGCTTTTAATATTGGACAATTAAGTTTACATGTCTCTTGGCTGGGAATGCACTCAATTCCAAGAGCTGCATTAAAAATGTTTGCTTTTATACACATTTAATGTTTGTTTAATTTGAACAAGAACACTCCTCCAGAACACTCCTACAGTCATGTTAGCTCAGGAATTCTGGGACTGAAGTCCACAAGTCTTAAACTTGTGAAGTTTGAAGACCCTTGACTTAGACTTATATACCACTTCACTGTACTTCACAGCCATCTCTTTTTAAAAAAAAACAAATTTTATTGATTTTCAAAGACAATACACAAACAAACAAAACATAAAACATAAAAACATAAAACATCTTTTCTGAAAGCTGCTTGATCCCACGTTACATCTCTTCGTACAGACACAAATTCAAATTCATGTTCATTTTATATACCATTCTATATCTTATTACCATTTTCCATTTTCTATATAGCTTCTCACCTCTTTTAACTCTCTTAGTTTTATTTTATTTATCTCATCTCAGTTCAAATCATAATATTTATTATTCTTTGTTTGTTCTGTTTCTAGCTATCTATTTCTCTTTTCTCTTTAAACAAAACTTCTCCTGTACACTGATTGGAGCGTGACGCCTTTGACTCTTTCCCCTAAATTTATAATACTTAATATAATACATGACTTCCATTGGGATTCTGTTTAGTACATTCTAAAATTACACATTATGTTTTATAAGAAGAAAAAATTTATAGGTATATAATTAAAACAACTATCAATGCCAATACAAATCTAAACATTAATATTATTATTCATTTATATCTTGAACATTTTACACATCACTTTTCAATTGAATATCATACTTTTATGGGAACACTTATACCTTCCGTAGTTATTCCCCCCACAACATCACATATTTTAAATCATTGTATTTGAATAATTGTATCATTAAAATGTTCCCATTTCCTCCTACTTCTATTCTCTCATTTATTTCATTGCCTTCTTTTTGTTCACAAAAATTTCACTGTTGATGACTTTCAGGTGGCCATGGCTGAGCCAAGGAAATTACAAAGACCAATTTCTCCACAGTACAGCTGAGTTAAAATTCATTCAGTTTAATCCCTTTTCTCACAGATTAAATGGAGACCAAGTTTTCTTTAATAGCTACATGGGATAACGAGCTTATCAGTCCAAAAACATAACGTAACACCTAACAATTGTCTTGTTAATGATCATTCTCTTTATGTGAACCATCTGGGTATATTCAATGAGTTGGGGGAAAAATGCTTCAAACTTCAACTGAGCCTAGCATCACTTTGCTGTTCATTCAACTGGTCCATCTTTTTTTACCCTCCAGCTGCAACTTTTTAAAAAAACTTGCATAAAAGCCTGAAAAATCAAGGCCTGTTTTAATAAATAGCAAAGAAGTCCAGTGGATTCATAATTGAATGAGGTCTAAAGTATTTCCTTTGAATTGCTTTTGAAGCACATCTCTCTCTTTCTCTCTCTCTCTCTCTCTCTCTCTCTGTGTGTGTGTGTGTGTGTGTGTATGTGTGTGTATATATATACATGCACGCACATGCATACATACACATACACATTTATAGCAACTTTATAAAGACATTATAAAAATTTTTATAGTGTAAAATTATACAGCACTATAAACACTATAAACTTTGAATCCAGCCCCTGACCAAATCTACAATTATTCCAGTAATATTTAACTTCAACGATAGTGACATTACAAAAACCTGCCAAGATTTCATCTCCAATCTATAGTATTTCAATAATATCAAAGTGAAGTCATTAATTCAAAAGCCATTCATGTCATGCCATCTAATGCAAATATGTAAGCTGTGGCACTTGTGTGATTATGTTATGTATGCATCATCATTGGCTTTTCTTGTCAACTGTTGACAGCCATGTCTCCCATATGTCCAGGGGTGTGATTCAACCAGTGTAACAACTGGTTCAGTGAGTGCACGCTTTGCATGCATGCAGAGCATTTGCTACTGACCTTCTCCAGCAATCCCTGTGTGTTAAACAGCTGATGCGTGGCAATCCGCTGTGCCATGTGAATCAGCTGAGCTTGAAAAACAGAATATAAAGCACAGCCGACAGCCTGGGCAGGCAGGTGGGCCCAACAGCTGATCATTGGAGCAAACCAAACCAGTTCACTCCCAGCTGATCCTCAGAGCTACCGGTTCACCCAAACCAGTCCGAACTGGTAGAATCCCACCCCTGCATATGTCCTTATTTTCAGACACTTTTTAGCTCACATATATTCTTATCGCAATGTTTTTGTTTTTATTTTACTTTCTTGAAGTTAAATCTGTGATTGGAACTGGGAGTGTTTTAATTCTATTTTGCTGATATGGATCTAAGACTGTGGGTATAAACAGTATAGCTAGAGAAATTAAAATATGGATGTAACTTATTCTTTACAGTTTGTTAAAGGCTTCATCTGCAATTGACAACTGAAAAAATGCCACTATTGTTCTTTGAGTAAGTATAACAAGGGGAAATCCAAGCATAGGGAAGTAAAGTTTGCTGTCTGTTTATAGCTTCTTTTTACCAGCCTTGACTGGGATATTGATTTTTCCTTGATTGTTTTTTGTTTATCTGGTGCAGATTCCTGTTTATCTGAATGTGGATAATAGGTGTGTGATAAGGAAGTACGTAAGGCTCTTTGTCCCTCTTTTCCAGTTATTAACTATTTTTACCTAATAGTAGAGACTTTGAGACAAGCTCCGTCTATAAAGCATTCATAAAGGAAGAAATCAAAGGTAAGAGCAATGCTTCAAGTGCATCCTTTTTTATTACTTGCCAATTAACGATTATTTAGCTAGATAAGTAAAAACAATCAAGGAAGAAACAATTCACCATGGTAGAATGCAGTACTGCAGGCTACTTCTGATGATCACTGGCTACCAGCAGTTTGGCAGTTCGATCCTGACTGGCTCAAGGTTGACTCAGCTTTCCATCCTTCTGAGGTGGGTAAAATGAGGACCCAGATTGTTGGGGGCAGTATGCTAACTCTGTAAACGGCTTAGAGAGGGCTGTAAAGCACCGTGAAGCCGTATATAAGTCTAAGTGATATTAATCTTCACCCAGTGGGGTCTCAACTGGCTCTTCAGCCAAACTTTTGCCCTTCAAGGAAATATGTACCTGCTATTTTTCTCCTTTGCTTTTATTTTTATATTGCATTTTTTTGTATTGATCCTCTATTGCTTTTTTAAAGTCCAACTTTCACAATCACATGTAGCTAAGGGAAACATGATAAGAGTGGATTACCCTATATTTGGTATGATTTTTAAATACCCCCATAAAAGCTTCCTTGATCATTAAAACCTGACCAGCTCATAACCCAGAATATGATTTTAAAAACTATGCAATGTTGCAAGATTAATCACTGAAGCCATAATAAGCAGCAGTGCTGGAGTCAATTTAATCAAGTGAGAGATACACTAACAAAAGATATCCCAATTCCATATATACACAAAAACATAAGACTCAATATCTAATACCCAGACAGGCATAGAAAAGGAATCAAATAAATGTTTTATATACTCAAATAGGTGTTAAAGTGGACTTTCTCTGAATCTGCATGACCACCAAACTAACAATACACATACACCTCCCCTACATAAACACACACACACACACACACACACACTTCCCTATAAAACATTTAGATTTCAGCATCAAACCTCTGTAGCCTACCTTTTCAAAAGCCAATTTCTATGCTGTACTCTCAGAAGTAAAGGAATATCTTCTCTTCAAGCAGCAGTTCACACCTCTTTCTCCCCAGCTGTGGAACTGAATTATTTTGACCTTCCAAGATTACTTTGTGAATTACCCAGAGTTGCTGGGAATATGCTGTTCTACAAATTTCAGTCATTGACATCAATGAAGAAACAGTACTCCAGTCTAGGATAGTAGGTGGAGTTACTATATAAAACAGCCAGCAAACTTCACTCCCGCATGCATTTTTTAAAAAAATGCACTCTTCAATAAAAAGTTATTTTATCAAATATGCAATCTTTGACATTAAAATAGAAAATTATGAAATACAACTCACCTTAAATAAATGCCCATCTTCAAGGAGCATTTATTGCTGTTGCTATTTTTATTTTGGAAAGCCATATAGGAAATCTGATTTTGTTAGATGTAAAATTACATATTGGACAATGAATGAATAAATAAATGTATATGCATGTGTGTGTATATTCAAAAATCTTCTGAGATGGCTGAGATTAAAATTTTGATGGATATTTTTGGTCCTCTTAACCTCTTAGAGTCTTTCACAGTCTCCAATTAATGACTTGTTGCATGTTCTTGAGTGCCTGATAAAAACCTGGGAATTTGGATTTTGGCTCAAAGCATCAACAGATAGAATAGAATATAATTCTTTATTGACCAAGTGTGATTGGACACACAAGGAATTTGTCTTGGTGCAAATGTTTTCAGTAAAAGAAAAGATACATTCGTCAAGAGTCAAGAATCATCAGTAACAATAGTCACAGGGTACAACAAGCAATCAAATCATACTAGGAAACAGTCAATATAAATCCTAAGGATACAAGTGACAAAGTTACAGTCATACAGTCAAAAGTGGGAAGGGATGGGTGATAAGGAGTGATGAGAAGATTAATAGTAATAATAATGCAGACTTTGTAAATAGTTGGACAGTGCTGAGGAAATTATTTGTTCAGCGGAGCGATGGCATTCAGGAAAAAAACTGTCTTTGTGTCTAGTTGTTCTGGTGTGCAGTGCTCTTTAGCGTCGTTTTGAGGGTAGGGGTTGAAACAGTTTATGTACAGCATGTGAGGGGTCTGTAAATATTTTCACAGCCCTCTTTTTGATTTGTGCAGTATACAGTTCCTTGATTAAAGGCAGGTTGGTAGTAACTGTTTTTTCTGCAGTCCTAATTACTCTCTGGAGTGTGTGTCCATCTTGTTGGGTTGCAGAACCAAACCAGACAGTTATAGAGTTGCAGATGACTGACTCAATAATTTCTCTGTAGAACTGTATCAGCAGCTCCTTGGGCAGTTTGAGCTTTCTGAGTTGCACAGAAAGAACATTCTCTGTTGTGCCTTTTTGATGACATATTTGATGTTAGGTGTCCATTTTGGGCCTTGTGATATGATAGAACCTA
This sequence comes from Pseudonaja textilis, assembly GCF_049901715.1. Classification (NCBI taxonomy): domain Eukaryota; kingdom Metazoa; phylum Chordata; class Lepidosauria; order Squamata; family Elapidae; genus Pseudonaja; species Pseudonaja textilis. Next base: position 39,400,720 of record NC_141991.1, read on the forward strand.
GAAATTTGAAGGTCTCTACTCTTGATACTGTGTGTCTAGTATTGTAAGAGATGGTGATATGGGAGGGTTTCTCCTAAAGTCTACCACCATTTCTACAGTTTTAAGTGTGTTCAATTCCAGATTTCTCCAGTCACACCATGAGGCAAGTTGTACAACCTCCTGTTTGAGATGCAGTCATTGGTATATAGGGAGAAGAGAAGTGGAGAAAGCACAAAGCCTTGGGGTGGGTGGGGGCTATGCTAATTGTACATGTATCAGATGTGATTCTGCCTAGCTTAACCTGCTGCTTCCTGTCTGTTAGGAAGCATATGATCCACTTACAAGTATGTTCAGGTACTGCTAGCTGGTTTAGTTTAGTTTAGTTAGAAGAATGTCTGGAATCATGGTATTGAATGCTGAACTGAAGTCTACAAAGAGGACCCTTGCATAGGTATTTGGAGATTCAAGGTATGTAGGATGTAGTACAGAGCCATATTAACAGCATTATCTGGTATGCAAACTGCCATGGGATCTAACAGTGGACCCATGATGGTTTTTAGGTGGAACAGCACTAGCCTTTCAAAGGTTTTCATAACTACAAATGTTTGAGCAACTCAATATTTTTCATTAGAAATGAACCAGCAACTTCCAGTAGCTATGTTTATGTTCAGTGGAAATAAATAAAATAGTATTCAAACAAGCATCAAACATGTGTTTTGGCCTCCATATGTGTTGTCAAAGGATTTTAAAAGCTTGCAAATATTCAGCTGCTTTGAAATTTTAATTAGCTTTGAACAAGAAAGCAGCATGTAACCAATTAGAGATCTAAGAACTAATGTGTGTGTAGGCTGCCATTTTTTAGCAATTAATTGATAACTAGCTTACTGTGGGCTATCTAATAATTAAATGGGAACACACTCTGAGCCAAATGAAAAGCAGGGATGCAAATGAGTTAAACATTTATGCTTTTTCAGATTCACTGACCACAGTATTTAATCTGCAAAGAACAGACTCCCTACCCATCACCTAAATTACACCACATAGTGTGAAATTCCCAAAGCTGTATGAATGGTAGAATGACAAAACAACTTTTTGGGAAGTGGGCAGAAGGCAAATGGACTAGTTTAAAGTTTCTCAATCTTAACAATTTTAAGATGGGTTGGCTTCATCTTCCAGAATTGGCTGGCTAGGGAATTCCACCCAACTTAAAGTTACTGAGATTGAGAAATTGGGTTAGTAGCCAATTCTGTTCCCTCTTCTACCACAGCTTTTCCTTCATTGCACTACCCTTCTTCAGTAGAAGAGCTTCTTCTTTTTTTCAAAGTTTTTATTTTTTACAACAAACCTACAAACAAAACATAAAAACGCAAAAACATCTTTCAATTTTATACATACAGTGTGTCAGTTGGTTACAATCTTTTGTGCTATCCTTTTTTACCATTACTCACAAGTTATATAAATTCTCACCTTATCGATCTAGCTTGTGCTTATGTAATATCAATTATTAAACATTCATTTGACTATTTTTCCATCATTTTATATGAGATATTCTAATTTTCATTATGATTTAATCTTATACATTCATCCAATGGTTATATATTTTATATTGTATTTTATATCAATCTATGAACTTTTATTGTAAGTCTTACTAGACTATTTCTTTACCATGTCTTTTTATCTAACCATTGATAAAATAAATCCCATATCATATAAAATTGTTTTTCCGCTTGTTCTCTAATTTCAAATATCAATTTACTCATTTCGGCACAGTCCATGATTTTCTTAATAATTTCCTCCTGCATAGTTTTTTTTTTCATTTTTCCAGTTCTTAGCAAATACAATTCTAGCCACTGTTAAAACATTTACAATCAAATATTTCAATTCTTTACAATATATTTCCGGTATAATTCCCAATAAAAATATCTCAGGTTTAAAGTCTATGTGTTGTTTTGTCATTTTTTTCCAACCATGTATGGATTATAGTCCAATATCTTTTTCCATCTGAGCATGTCGACCACATGTGGTAATACGAACCAGATATCTGATGACATTTCCAACATTTATCCGATTTATCCTTGAACATACTGGCAATTCTTGTCGGGGGTAAGTGCCACCTGTAAAACATCTTATACAAATTTTCTTTATACGCAGTTGATGTTGTCATTTTATAATTTTGAGACCACAATTTTTGCCATTTATCTAAGTCCATCCCATATCCAAATTTTTTGCCCCACGCAATCATTGTTTCTTTTACTTGTTCTTCCTCTAATTTAAACTCTAGCAACTGTCCATAAAGTTTTTTTATTACTTTTTCATCAGTACCTGTCAAACGTTTATCTAAATCAGTCAACTTGTCATAGATACCTTCTGTTTTAACATCTTTATCAAATCTAGATTGTATTTGCAAATATGAAAACCAATTCATTTTTACCAATTCATTTTTTTGTTCTTCCAACGCTTGCATAGATTTAAGTTCACCGTTTTCATTCAATATCTCACCATATCTAACTGTTTGTTCCTTTTTATATATTATTGGATAGGAAAAAGCCTCAATAGTAGATAACCATAGTGGAATTTTTAAATAATATTGCTTTTTTATCTTCTCCCAGTTTAGAAACAATGTTTCTCGAATATAATGTCTTCTAAAATCCCCCTGCGTTTTAGTTCCCTGATACCGGAGGAAGGCATGCCACCCTAACAGCAAGTCATGTCCTTCTAAATTCAAAAGTCTAGTATTCCTTAATGTTATCCACTCCTTTACCCACATCAGACTCGTCGCTTGGTAGTATAATTCCCAATTGGGCAAAGCAAATCCTCCTCTTATTCTTGCATCTTGTAACAGTTTAAGTTTTATTCTCGCTTTCTTCCCCTGCCAAATGTATTTTAGCACTATTTTGTTTAAATCTTCAAAAAATTCTTTCCCTAATCTGATTGGAATTGTCTGGAATAAGTATAAGATTCTGGGCAATATGTTCATCTTAATTGTAGATATTCTCCCAATCAGTGATAATTGTAAATTTTCCCATTTTATCAAATCTGTCGCAATCTGTTGTTTAAGTTTGAGATAATTGTCCTCCTTAAGTGTGCTACATCTTGGTGTTATATGTATCCCTAAATACTTAACCTTGTTTTTGACCTGGATCCCCAAAACTTCCTCCAATTCTTTCTTTTGTTTTACTGACATGTTCTTTGCTAAAATCTTTGTTTTATCTTTATTTATTTTCAAACCTGCTACTTTCCCATACTCTTCTATCTTTTCTATCAGTTTAGGTGCAGACTCCAATGGAGCCTCTAATATAAATACCAGGTCATCTGCAAAAGCTTGTAATTTATACTCTTCTTTTTAAATTGTCATTCCTTTTATTTCTTTTTCTTCTCTGATGTTCGTATTCAGCACTTCCAGTTTTAACACAAACAACAGAGGTGACAGTGGACAGCCTTGTCTAGTCCCTTTTCTTATATCTATAAAGTCTATTAACTCTCCATTTATCATAACCTTTGCAGTTTGTTTATGATATATCGTTTCGATGGCTTGAGTAAATTTTTTACCAAAGCCCATTTGGTCCAATTGTAACAGCATAAAATGCCAATTCACATTATCAAAGGCTTTTTGTGCATCTATAAACACCAGAGCCATTTGTTTTTCAGGATGTGCCTCATAGTATTCCAGTGTATCTAAAATTATTCTCTTATTCTCTTTAATCTGTCTCTTTGGCAGAAATCCATTTTGATCAGGATAAATAAAATTGTTTAAATATCTTTTCAGTCTTTCTGCCAGAACTGAAGCAAAAATTTTATAATCTGAATTTAATAGTGATATAGGTCTGTAATTTTTAACTTGCTGTGGGTCTGTGTCCTCCTTCGGTACAAGTGTTATATATGCTTCTGACCATGTTTCGGGTATTCTATTCTTTGTTATAACTTCATTCATATTTTCTAATAAGTGAAGATTCAATTTTTCTTGGAATGTCTTATAAAATTCCACTGACAAACTGTCCGGACCTGGTGCTTTCCCAATGTTTTGCTTTTTTAAAGCTTCTGTTAATTCCATCATTGTTATATTACTTTCTAACATTGTTTCAATATCTTTCGGTATCTGGGGCAAATTTGCTTTCTGTAAGTATTGTTGAATTCTTTCTTCCTGAACATTCTCTTGATGGTACAGGTTTCCATAGTAATCTTGAATAATTTTTTTCTTCTCCACATTTCCATAGCATACATGTCCTTGTTCTTTTATCAATTGATTTATTTTTCTTGAGTCTCTTTCCTTTCTCAATTTATATGCTAGCCATCTGCCTGGTTTATTTGCATCTTCAAAATAGTTCTGCTTAGCATTTTTAATTTTTTGTGCTATTTCTTTTTTTTCCATTAGCCTCATTTTATGCTTAGTTATGTCCATTTTAATTTTAATGTCCTTTTTTGTGGAAATTTCTGTAGTTCTTTTTCCAACTTCTTGTAGTCGTCTTCCAATATTTTAAAGATTTTTTTTCTGTTTTATATTTCTTTTCCTTGTATAGTCCATTATCAAACCTCTTGTATAAGTCTTCATTGTGTCCCAGAGGTTCTGTAATGATATATCCTCTTCTGTATTTTCTTTAAAGAAAAAAGTCAATTCTCTCTCAATTTTCTGTTTAAAGTCTTTTTCCTTTAATATCATATTATTTAAAGACCATTTAGATCTCCTTTTTTGTCCTTACCATACAAGTGTTATTGGATTGTGATCTGCCCAGGTACTTGCTTCTATTTTAATGTCTTGTATGTTAAAAAGCAATTCTGTTGACATCCATATCATATCTATTCTAGACCATGATGCATGTCTACTTGAATAAAAGGTATATTGTTTTTTTTGTGCATTTCTTTCTGTCCATACTTCTTTTAAGTTTATCTCATCTACCATTCAAAAGAAGGATTTTGGCAATGTCTTTCTAGTTTTCTTTGCTGGTTTTTGTGTTTTATAATCCAATTTGTTATTTATTATTCTATTAAAATCTCCCATCAGACAGATATTAGCATAGTCCAGTTCAATTATTTTCTTATGTAATTTCCTGTAAAAGTCTTCTTGATTATCACTTGGAGCATAAATTGCTATTAAAAGTGTCTTTAGATTATTGTCCATTATCTCCACCATCAAAATTCTTCCATCATCATCTGTATATATTTGTTCCACAGGGATTGTATCTCTAATGTATAACACCACTCCTCTCTTTTTACAATATGTTAACGCTGTAAATAATTTCCCTAATTTTTGTTGTTTCAATATATAATCATGTTGTTGTTTTTTTAAAATGTACTTATTGTAGGCAGATTATATCAAATTTTAATTTCTCTAATTTATGAAATACTTTTCTTTTTTTTTTAAAGCTGAATTAAGCCCACTTATATTAATTGTGTTCAATTTTTTCTCATCCATTTTAGACTTTGTAAGAAGGATTTGTTGCTCTAGTAGATCTTGGTTTTCCTTGTTCTCTGGGTACACCACCTACAGCTCCTTCCTCTTTTTCAATTACTGCTATACATTCCTCTTGAAATTCAATTAAGGACTCTTCTTTTCTTGTATCTTCCCCCCTTTCTCTAAAATATTCCAGATAGAATAACTCTGCTTTTTCAACTGTATCAATTCTGTGTCTTTGTTCCTGCCAGGTAAACCTGACACCTTCGGGTATCAGCCATCTGTAATTTATTCCTCTCTTAAGTAACTCTTTGGTCAAAAATAAATATTCTCTTCTTATTTCTCTCACTCTTCTTCGTACCTGTTTCAGTACCACTATTTCTTTATCTTTGTACTTTAGTGTTTTTTCTCTTGCCGCCTGCAGTATTTGTGATTTTATTATTTTCTTAGTAAAGCTGATATGAACTTCTCTTGGCAGTTTATTTCTCATTGCATATCTTGTATAAACATGAAAAACCTCATCCATTCCATCCATCATCTTCTCTTTAGTTACCTCTAATGCTTCTGCCAGGGTTTCTGTCATCATTTCAGCAAGGTTTTCACCCTTTTCTTCTTCTATATTTTGAAATCTAAGATAGAATTCTGATCTATCAATTTCCCATCCCAATGATTGCAGAGATCTGCCCTTATCTCTTTCTGCTTCACTCAATTGGGTATCCACATCTCCAAACTTCTTATCTCTTTGTACATCTTGTTCAATTTTCTTAATTCTGTCCTTGTATTGCATCATCATCTGTTGAATATTTTCTATTTTTTCATCCATCTTTTCCATTCTTTGCTCAATATTCTCCGTTCTCTTTTCAATATTATCTGTTTTTACGTGTATCTTTTGAATTCCCATCAGCAGTGTCACTTCTTTCTCTTTCTCTTGTTGTAACATCACCTGTATTGATCATCCTCCAGATGGTGAGGAAGAAGAAGTTGGGATTGAAGGAGCTGAGGCTGGTATTTTTCTGCTCATCTTAAAGTACAATAGAAAAATTGAAAAGAAAAATTAAGAGCAGCCAATTGCCACTCCGGTAAAAAAAAAAAAAAGAGGGAAGGGAAAAATCTTCAGGCACTTGAATACCTTAATCCAATTGATTCCAATTATGTAGGAACAAAGGAAAAAAAGAAAAAAAATATAAAATGGAAAAAGGATGAAAAAATAAAAAAAAATAAGAAAAGATTTAAAAAGCAGAAATCTGTATATTCCCCTTGCCGTAGAGGTAAAACAAAGGGAGGAGGGTGGGGGGGAAGTAGTCTTATTCTTGCATAAGTCCAAATATAAAAATCCAACTGGGGGAGGGGGGCATAGAAAAAAAGGAAAGAGAAAATGCAATTCTGTCAGTAAGCAAAGCACTGCCACTATATGTTCGAGGCTCTTTATTAAATCAAAAAACAAAATTTCCAGTTCTCTTTACAAGGTTACTTCAATCTTACTTTAATTTCAAATCCAGACTCCAGCTATCAGTAGTTCCAGAGAAGAGCACCTGCAAACAATTTACATGCTCTTCCCACTATCTTTTCAATGAAAAGCACAGAGTCCTTGAATGTAACAGCAAATGTAGAAAGAAAGAAAGGAAAACAATGCATCCAAGCCTCCAGGTGGCAGCACTACTTATTTCCCTTTCCTTTTCCTTCCCCTCTAATATTAAAATCAGGAATAATAAAAAATATAAAGAATCTAAAATTATTAAAAAGAAAAAGCAAGAGAATAAAAACCTTTTCCAAAGAGTTATTTTGAAGGGAAAAAATAAAAATTAAAAAGGAAAGACCAGTCCAGTTTAAAAGTTAAAAAGTTTTAACAAAATCCAAAGTTCCAATAAAAAGAAAAAAAAAAACCTTCAGGTTTAATTTGTGCTTAATCTCACCACTTGAGCACTTTCATCTTCACTTTTAAATTTAATTTTTAGTCTTTTGGGGTGTTCTCTCCAGAAAATAATAAGTAAAAAATTATCTCACCAAACTGACACACTTTCTTTCCAGTTTTCTTCCATTCTGGAGCTGTCCCAGCTTCAGCAGTTTTAATGGCTGCCGCTCCACCGTGGGAAAAAAGGGCTTCTCCTGGATCTACCAGGGACTTTGTGATGTCCCTGGGATCAACATAATGTGCCCTCCTCTGTCATTGTCTCTACGGGATGGTTTAGGTCTGTTGGGACTGTCCTGCAATGGAGATATCATCAGTGATCTTAGAGCTTAAAGATCGCATCCTGTATCGCTGCGATGCAAGCTCCACCCTCTCCAGTAGAAGAGCGTCTTCAGATTGGCAAAGTTGGACTAGTAATGTGTTGACAAGTGAATTTGTCTATCTGGAAGAAAAACCTCTACTTGTTTATTTTCAGATATAAAGTGTTGCTACTACAATTGCACATTAATGCTGACCAGGTGTCCTTTTCTGTAGGACCATTGTAACAAATGCAATGCTTGACAAAGCAGGATAGGGGTTGGTCAAATTGCTCAATCCATTTTTGTACAGTGGGAAAATGAAGTCATTTCCTCTCCACCACATATACATGTGGTCATGGAGAATATGTTCTGATAGCCAAGCAACATATTTGTCACCAACTTATTGAAGAACAGCAATCTTATAGGATTTAAACAAAATAAAATATTTTCCCTGTTATTTTACATCTTGCTTGGCTGGACAGTAAAATAAAATGTCTTGGCTTCTGTTAAAAAATTAAATGTTTCCTATCCATCTAGATCTATCTATCCTCTCCAACAAAATGATCACCTCCAAGTGTAGGAAAGCAATGGAGCATTTTAACTATTTACTGTATTGTATTGAGAATTCTTCTGTAGAAGTTGGAGAGTGAGGAGAACAGTGAGAGTAACCGGCTATATTCAAGTAGAGATTTTTTCCTAATTTGCCATAAAACAACAGGAATGTCGTTGAACAGTTGTAAGTAGAAAATGCCTTATTAGAAATAATTTCCATAGTTGATTTTCAGTTATAGTTTAGATGTGAATCTGAAAATATTTAGTTCTCTCCAAAATGGGAAAATATGTTTACGTAGAGAGCAGGTTATGTTTTGGTAAGCATGTACACCCAGCTATTAGTGAAGCGTATCACCTGCAAATCCAGAAAAATAATAATGTGCATCAATTTGTGGAATAAATGGGGAAGAACCAATTTAATTTAGTACAGGGAATGCAAAACCTGTGCCAACATCAAAGTACAGTACATCTAAAACAATACTCGCCCCCTTGATGACCATGATAGTCATCAGAATTGGTTTGGAACAAGACCTTTCCTATTTATACCATTATGCAATATTTTTACATACTGTATATATATCTATATCTATATCTATATCTATATCTATATCTATATCTATATCTATATCTATATCTATATATATATCTATCTATCTATCTATATCTATCTATCTATCTATCTATCTATCTATCTATCTATATCTATATATCTATATCTATATCTATATCTATATCTATATCTATCTATCTATCTATCTATCTATCTATCTATCTATCTATCTATCTATGTGTGTGCAGTGTGTATCTTTGGTTGTTCGGGTTTTCTCCTGTAAGATTCGAGTATCTAGGCAATGTTGATGAAGTCTCATTCATCATCTTCAGGCTTCTGTCTTCGCTCTTGCTTCTCAGAGTGATGTGAGATTGCAGCTGCCAAATCCGAACACTTCAACATCACTCTGAGAAGCAAGAGCCGAAGACAGAAGCCTGAAGATGATGAATGAGACTTCATCGAAACGTTGCCTAGATACTTCGAATCTTACGCGGGAGAAAACCCGAACAACCAAAGATCCACATACAAATACCCGCGAGAACCTCAGAAAATACACACACACACACACACACACACACACACACACACATATATATATATATATACACACACACACACACACACACACACACACATACATTTGTAATTTTTTATTTTTTTATATACTGTATATATATGTATATATACATATACTGTGTATACTGTATATATGCATATATGCATATATACATATATACATATATATGTACATACACACACACACACACACATATATATATACACATACATACATACATACATACACATTTGTAATTTTCCCAGCATCTGCAGCATTTCTCCACAAGATTTCCCAGGTAAACTGTCTTGGTTTCAAATACCACTTTATTTAATTTAGGTCTTTTTAAAAATACAGCCTACACAGCATTCTACTAGTTAAGATTATCCTATGCTTTGAAAAAGGCCTTGGGCTTAGAATATTATGCCTGCCTTAAAAATGGCATTGAAAAAGTTGCTAGGAGACAGATGTACCCATGTCTTCAGTGGAATATATATTCATGGATGCTTAGTACTAAATTGAGGGAATGAGGAATTTCTAAAAATGTATATGGAGAACCTTAATGTCAGAGTTCCAAATAACAAACCCAAAGCAATCAAAACTCTGAGGCCTGGAGTTTCCTCAAAGTAAGAATTTATTAGGAATGTCATATTGGCACAGCTGGTGAAAACCTGATTCTGAAGTACCTGAGGTTTTCCCCACCCAAATCAAAACCCAAAGTTCTTGCTCCCGGGTCACAAGTCCATCACATCGTCCAATCAGGTCACAGTCCCAATTCCGCCTGGCTTTTGTCCATGCCTCTTCAACACCTGGTTGAGCGACTTTGGTTCCCATGGGAAAGAAAGTTATTTTGGCTACACATCCCCCAGCTATCTCTATCTCTCCCTTCCACAGCCCCAACCCGCCTTCCTGTGGCAGTCCTGAAGATGCTCCCAAAATAGCTTCAGGGCTGACACTTAGCATATTTTCTCCATATTGCACTTGACATGAAAGCTGAAGGATCATTCAAACATTTATGTTCTACAGTGGCAGAAAACAGCATTCTTTGCAGTTAAATTTTTTTTTAATATACCTTGACAATTACACCTGCACTGTGGGGTGTTAAAACTCTGTTGCACTACACAGCTTTAAACAGGCAAACATTTCCAGAAGCAGATAGATGCGCAGGAATATTGTGAGACAGGCTTGTTTAAGGTTCAGACAAAGTGTACTGAGTCCATGCCACCAATAGTTTCTGTGAGAAATTCTCAAAACCTTTTGGATAAAAGGGTTGCCGGGCAGGTGGGTGGGGAATCTTCATTTAAAAAATAACAAAAGGTTCATGGAAAATATCAGTGTGGGAATAAACTTTGACTTGGGTATTGGGTAATGATTAGTCTAAGACCTTATACATACATGTTTGCTTAAAGGTCACTGAGATAGTGTAAGGAAATTAAGAACAAACACTAGAAACAATCAAGCAGCTCAGACAACTGTAAACAAGTCTGTACTATATCTAATTATTGTAATCCACAATGTGACTATACTTGCTATGCTAAAAATCTCAATAAAAGGGAGCACTGGAATTTGCTCTGGGCTCTCATCCCGAGAACACTCGCTTGTGTCTCATCTTTTCCACGAGAGACCACCACATATCAGTAGTTTGGTTTCAATCGGACCTCTGCCTCTCCTTGCCTCTCCATTAATAGCTACTATTTACCATACAAGCTTTAAATGTAATGTACCATTTTCCAATTTACAAATGCCTTCTCACAAATATGACTGGGTTTTTGCATTTTAATATTTTTGATTTATAAGATAGATGTCTGATTTATAGCAGTTTTTATTTGGTCCATTTATCCCATCTGCTCTGCAAGAATGATAAAACAACCATGTATGTCTCCTCAGCAAGAATAATCAAATATTTATTATGTCAGTTAAATTATAGCATTATAAGCTATGGCTGCAAAATGATCATTTTTTCCCCTCCTCACTAGCTTCTCATGGTCTAACAAAATGCAAGTGTCACCGTTTGGCTGATGTATTTTTTTCCCTCTCTCCAGCAGAGTGCATGGTAGCTATGTTCTTTATGACATTCCCAGCCATGGCTCTGCAGAAGGGATTGGGAGTGCATGTTTGAGTGTAAAAGGGAAAGTTGTGGCTCATTGCTTTCAGGGAAATCATTAAGAGACATTAAAGAAAAGGCAGCCTGTCATTTTTTCTGTGATATGCAAAAGATGCCTTCCAGCTGAGAAAAGCCAGATCAGATTACTACTGCTTGAAGGGGAACACACACAGTTTTTGGTGCAGTCACTTTGGGGAATTAGGCTGTGGGTAAAACAAATGGGGGGGGGGGTGTTGTATCTTTAGAATTCACTGTAGCAATTTGATAGATGCACATCCCATGAGCATCCACACCCTGCGTGGAAAGGCTGCAATGGCATGCTTAAGACTCACTGTGCATCTGAAGCTTGCAGTTCCACATGATAAACCTTTGGAGTTTTATTTATATTGAGGAGCCTACTTCTCGATATATATATTATAACTTTTATTGGCTGGCAGTTAAACACACACACAGACACACAATGGCGTATTTCTGTCAGAAATACAGGCTGCCAAAAACCTGTTCCTCACACAAAGAAAGTACATTTTGTACCAAGCAATAAATAAAAACAACTAGCAGAAAATACTCCAAGTGATATAGTTCCAATTTTCATGAGGGATTTATATTTTTATTTGCTCCTTATAATATGATTGTGGGGTATGGAAGCAGTGCTTGAGAGAAACCTCTCTTTCTGCACACATATATGCATTAAGAATGAAAGAATGAGAACAGAGATATATACACAGATTTATACAGATACTGATCCTAGTGAGCTGTTTCACATGTAAACATTTAATCTTATGTTGATATAGTGAGAATTGAAAGAATAGATAGATTCAATCTAGTAAAAATTGAGAAGGGACATTTCCAAACATCAGAAGCATTTTCATACAGAAGGGGATAGCAATAGCAATAGTACTTAGACTTATATACCACTTCACAGTGCTTCACAGTGCTTCACAGTACTTCACAGCCCTATCTAAGTGGTTTACAGAGTCAGCATTTTGGCCCCAGCAATCTGGGTCCTTGTCTTACTGTCCTCAGAAGGATGGAAGGCTGAATCAACCTTGAGCCTGGTGAGATTTGAACTGCCAAATTGCAGGCAGCTGGCAGTCAGTGGAAGTAGCTTGCAGTACTGCATTCTAACCACTGCACCACCATAGATAAAGAGTTATTCTCTGTTACTCCAATGGTAGAATTGGAAGTAATAGACTCCAGCTATTGGAGAGTAAAATTTTGGTTAAATATTGGGAGAAACATAAATCCATTAATTTAGGCAATCATTTTTACCTCACTGAATATGTGTAAGCAGAGGCATTCAACACCATTTTTAAAGTGTACTTACTCTAGATTTTCTGCATTATGAAGGACTTGGACTAGAGAATCTAAAGTTTTCTTATTCTGTGAATCTTTGTGTCACATTTCATGATCCCTAATCCAAATAAAGATTATGAGCTTATAGACATGAGAGTTTCTTAAATTCCAGGGTGATTAAGCCCAAGCTATATCCCAAGTCCACTTCATTTTCTGTTCTACATGCCCTTGCCCAGATAGATCTGGAAAGGTAGAGAGGTGAAGATAACATAAAAGAACCTGAGCATTCATCTCAGAGAAATCAAGCTTAATGTCAGCATTCCAACCAAACTCACCATCTCAATTCATCACTCAGAGACAAAGTCCATCCAAGTAAGAATTTGTTAGAGATTCAAGATGGATGAGGGCTGACACTTAGGTTTTCCCATCTCTTTATATTTAGGCAGAGGGGTTAATTTGTATCTAATTTATTTTCAGCAGTTTCAGGAAAAAAAATGCATTCTACACATACAAAACAATTCTGACATAAAGATATTGTGAAGAAAGTGTTTGGGTGTTCATGCTAATACTTATTTTTTTCCTTATATGTCGCTTTTCTAGTTCCATGCAGAGTAGTAAGGTAGGCAAATCACTGAATATTGTCTGGAGAGATAGAACTGTGTTTAAAAGAACAGCATGCTAAAAAAAAGTCTTGATTTGCAATGACCAGAATGAAATATCATTTATTGTAGCCTTTAAATTAGAGATGCTTGACAGAGTAATAATGGTGCATTCTGCTCTTAGTGACACAACCATATTTCCATGACAGCTACTTCGCTGTTGCTTTCAACACCATGGATGCCTATTATTTAATAGAGATTTATACAAAAAAACAAACCATTCTACCCACCCCCAGATTGTATTATTAGAATAAGGAGATTGAGGTTTGCAGACATAAAAGGCTTTTGAATTCAGAAGGTCAAAATCAGGACATATCACACATTTTGACAAGAAGAGAACTTTACTCCCTAGAATTCCATCAGATCCATTTTCAGTGGTGCTGGGGGGTGGGAGGGGGAATCCATGAAGTCCTTTATGTAAAACTTTTTTCTAGTCATAAATCTGCCCTGGTATTAGCAAAAAGTCCTTGCTTATTTCATGTCTCTACTAATAAATTATAGATCCTGGTCAGAGACATTTCATTGCCCGGTCAGTCAGGCTATTTCTGAATATATTTCTAGTGCTTTTTGGAAAGAGTATCTATGTCCAAAAAAACTACTCACAGGTTATAGACATGGAGGACAGGCTTGGAGTAAAACAGTTTTCTGCATCCAGCTGCATCTCTCACCTGTGCCTGCAATCTACCTGCTACATTCATTTTGGAAATTGGTTTTGTACACTTCCAAAAGATAACTAGACTGATGCTCAGAAATAGCCACCCAATGTGTCTATGGAGATTCTCAGTCATCCAGGTCATGGTTGTCCCAAAGGTGCTTTTTCAAGAGGCAATTGGACTTTCTGGTTTTTCTTTGAAGACATTTTGCTTCTCATCCAAGAAGTTTCTTCAGCTGTGACTGGATGCTGGGGAATGAAAGGATTTATACTACTTGCAGACAGCTCAGAAAAGCTCAGAAGGAACTTCAGCCAACACAACATACATGCACACTTCAAACCCAAGAATACATTAAGGCAGAAGCTTGTGCACCCCAAGGATAAAACACCCAGACACAGTGCCTTCTGGTTTGAACTTCTTTGGTGACAGACTGAAATCTGCGATAGTGTGCAGTTTCGATCTGTGCTTGCCACTGGAGCACCCCAAGCTGGCTGGTTTCGGGGCTAAGCCACCTGGTAGAGGTAGTGAAGGGAGGGAGACTGCCAGCAGGGTCAAGGAGAGTCGCATCTCTCCTCCCCAGATGACCATTACTTCCTTTCCTGAAGGCAGTTGCAGCAGTGGTCAGAAATGGCCACCTCAAAGAAGAACTCGACTGAAAAATAATGTGCAGGAGGAAGATAAGAAGAGAAAGTTTTGGCTGACTGGAACTGAAAAAGCAACAATATAAGGTACCCTGGAATTTGAATTATAAAGAACAACATTGTTTCCAAAGAAGACTTTGAAGCGGTGAATGAGAGAGGAAAGGGAAAGAATTTGGTTTTATTCTTTTCTTCCCTATATTGACAACCAAAAGATTTAAGCAAGAAACCAGCAAAAATCCACTTTGACATTAACAGACATTTAATCTGAAAATAAAATGTCAAAGGAATAATAAAGATTTCTGGATTCTCAAAAACTTTTAAAAGAAGGAAAAAAACAAAAGGGTGGGATCTGGAAAAATGGAGGAGATCACCTGGAAGTGAAAGGAATTAACAGTGAAACTTTAACAAGATTCCTAAAAGATACATTTTAACAGAAACTTTGTAACAAGATAAGAGAACCCCAGGAAGAGAAAGTGGAAAAAAGAAGCAAGAAGAAATAGTTTTGGATTATTTGGATTACTTGGTGATTTTTGGATTTTTGGCTATCGGATCTAAAGGACTAAAATTAATCAGGTGGTTGTTTAAAAGTTTTTAAAATGGTATCACTCTTGGAAGAATTGAGAATGGAACTTAAAAAACAGAAAGAAGATGCACAAGAAGGAAGAGGTTCTTTTGGCTTCATATTTCAATTTTTAGAAATGAAGATCCTGATCCTGAGAAACAACAAGAAATGCCTGTAGAACAAGAAGGGCTGGACAAAGAAGAAGCCATCTTCAATGACCAAGTATTTCTATGTGAGGAAAAGAAAGGAAAGGGGGGAAAGAGAGTGAAAAATTTAAGATTTGAAAAAACAACTCCAAAAAAAGAATAGTTTGAAAAGTAATTACAACATTGGGAAGAAACAGAAGAGAGGATTACAGAAGAGAGAATCAGAATTAGAGAGAGAAGGGTCAAAAAGGGAAGGGAGAAGAAGAGGGGGAACAGGGAAAGGAAAAGAAATTATAAAGGACAGAAACAGGACATAGAGAAACAGGGAAAATGTACAAGAATTTACGGTATAAGCCTATTTAGAAGATACAGAGATAATGGGTGAAAAATTAATTGAAAGGGGCATTCTGCAAGGGTACCTAAGATAGTATTGTTATATTAGAAATAGAAATGAACTTTGAAAATATGAAACAAGTGTAATTAAAATGATAGATAAAATACTCATTGTAATGTAATGGAATGTTTAATAAATAAATGAAATAAAGAGAATGAAAGAATGAAATTAGGAAAGGAGGGGAACATTTTAATTATTATTAATGAGTTATAAAAATGTAAGTAAAGAGGAATATGAAAGAAACATGAAAAAATTATGGAAATACTATGTGTTCCTAGAATTATGATACCCTATTGAAAAGAAATGTTAAAGATGTCAAAGATTATAACTAACATTAATGATAGAGCTGAATTGGAATAGAATAAGTATTTTATTTATTATTGTTATATATATATTTTCTTTTTAAGAACTTAGTGCGTATTTTAAGAATGTACCAAGCAGAATTTGACTGGAAGTTATGTGTTATATTGAATGTTATAATTGTAAAGGCATAAATTGAAGTTTAAGTAAGAGTTGAATGGATAAGAATTAAAAGATACAAAGGTGTCATACTCCAATTGATAACTACAGGGAAAAATTTTGTTTAATGAGAAAAGAAAATATGAAATTGAAACAGGACAGACAAAGTATAAATATAATGACTAGAAAGATATTGAAAAAGATATATATAATTGAATTTAGAAAGGAATGAGATAAATAAAAGTAAGATTGAGAAAACTAAGGGAAGGGAAAAATTGAGAAAATGTTAAAATAGTAATAACATATGGAATAGAACACAAAGATGAATATGAAATTAAATTTGTGTCTGTATGGAGAAGTGATAACCCGGGACCATGCTATTCTCAAAAAAAGAAATTTTACTTGTATTATGTTTTGTGAAAACCCAAATAAAATTTTTATTAAAAAAACAGACACAAACTGAGCAATGTGGTATATGCAGTACAATGCAGTAAGCTATGTGCAGATCTGTACATTGGGGAAACAAAACAACCACTTCATAAATGCATGGTACAACATAGAAGAACAAACCCATCACAACTAGATTCAGCTGTCCATCTGCATTTAAAAGACAAAGGCCACTCTTTTGAAGGCAATTTGAAGAAGCTTATTGGATGAGAAGTGAAACATATTCAAAGAAAATCCAGAAAATCCAGTTGCCTCTTGAAAAAGCCTCTTGGGACAGCATGAAGCATGGAGATGGGATTGTAAGGAACATCAAGGATTCTCCTTCCTGCTTTGCCCCCTGGCTTCCATTGTGTTTGTGACCTGTTAGTTGGATAATGCATTTGGAGGAGTGGTACAGGGTGAAGCAGGAGGGAGCATTTGATAATAAGTCAGCTCTATCCTCAATAGGTCTCCAAGGAAAAGGCTGGTAGCAAGTTGACAGCACCTGTACTGAAAGCAAAATAAGATAGACCCAAACAAAATTGAAACACAGTAGAAACAGACTAATTGTTGTTGTTGTAATTGATGATGATGATGATATATAGCTTACAGAATGGGGCTATATTTCCAATTGAAATCAACTGCACATGCAGCAGAGGACTAGCATTTTCTCCAGATAGTATTAATCCTGCATTTCAAAGAAGTGCTAAATCTGTAAACATAAGAAACCCACATCAAGACCTGACATTACATAGGTAATTACTGCTCTGAAACTTGTGTCTAGTCTCTCCTGCAGCCTGAGCCAAAAAGGTGATGGAGTGTTACTCCACAGTGACTGGAAGGGTGGTGAAAGGAGCATAACAACAAGGAGCTGAACCAAACCCAGTCCTTGAAATCATAATCAACTACATTGTTGGAAAGGCATATTGGATTATGATCAGGGCAAACTTGAAATGATAAAGCTAGAAAGAATTTTACACTACCTCCACTTTGGGATATGAATGAGATGAAGGTAACTTAATGAAAGCCTGTCCCACGGAAAAAAAAATGGTGCCTTTGTGCTGTAGAAGAGATGTGAAAATGAGTCTGTAGCATTGTCTAATGTCTGTAGCATCTCCTAGTACAGGAGTGTCAAACTCAAGGCCTGGAGGATCTGCCATGACGTTACTTAGATGTGGCCTGTGGGGCCATTCTGGAAACAGTGAAAGACCAGCCCGCAGTGCCTCTGCAGAGAAAATGGAGCTGCGTGTAGCCCTCCTGAGCTCTGTCTTCACTGGCAGAGGGTTACAGGAGGCCATTGTAGCCAAAAACATAGCTCAGGAGGGCTGTGGATGGCACCCCCAAGCTTCATTTTTGCTAGCAGAGGGTTGCAGGAGGCCATCGCAGCTGAAAACAGAGCTCAGGAGCCCATTTTTGCTTGCACAGCAGTCCAGCCACCACAAGCACCCTGGTCATGGCCCACCCCAGCCCACTGAGGTCAAACACATTGAGGGCCACCTGATGTGGCCCTCAATGAAATTCAATTTGACACCCCTGTTCTCGTGTCACTCAATAGCTACAGCAAAAGTAACAATAATGAGAAGAGGCTTCATATCATTGCAATAATGGTTGGGTGATACTATGAAGATGCTGTTATAAGCTAATGGGGAAATGACCTTAGACCACACATCTCTTTTGATTTCAGGATTTCATTCTGGAAAGATTGGTGTATCATGAATAGATGAGTTCTCATTAGGTTGCTCAACTTGAATGCAACCTAATGAGAAAGCACAACTTGAATGTCTGGGGAGTATGTGTGAATGTTTATTGAAACCCTTTCTAACTGCATATTAAATGTATGCTTACTGACTACATACATTTAGTATCTCTCTCTCTCTCTCTCTCTCTCTCCCTCCCTCCCTCTCTCTTTCTCTCTCTCCTTCTCTCTCTCCCCCTCCCTCTCTCTCTCTTTTTGTTTTAATACACTGCTCAAAAAAATAAAGGGAACACTTAAACAACACATTGTAACTCCAACTCAATCACACTTCTGTGAAATCAAACTGTCCCCTTAGGTAGCAACACTGATTGACAACCCATTTCACATGCTATTGTGCAAATGGAATAGACAACAGTTGGAAAGCATAGGCGGTTATCAAGACATCCCTAATAAAGGTTCTGCAGGTGGTGACCACAGACCACTTCTCAGTTCCTATGCTTTCTGGCTGATGGTTTGGTCACTTTTGAATGCTGGTGGTGCTTTCACTCTAGGGGTAGCATGAGACTGAGTCTACAACCCACACAAGTGGTTCAGGTAGTGCAGCTCATCCAGGATTGCACATCACTGCGAGCTGTGGCAAGAAGGTTTGCTGTGTCTGTCAGTGTAATGTCCAGAGTATGGAGGCACTACCAGGAGCCAGGCCAATATATCAGGAGATGTAGAGGAGGCCATAGGAGGGCAACAACCCAGCATCAGGACCGCTACCTCCGCTTTTGTGCAAGGAGGACAGGAGAAGCACTGCCAGAGCCCTGCAAAATGACCTCCAGCGGGCCACAAATGTGCATGTGGCTGCTCAAATGGTCAGAAACAGACTCCATGAGGGTGGTATGAGGGCCCAACATCCACAGGTGGGGGTTGTGCTTACAGCCCAACACTGTGCAGGATGTTTGGCATTTGCCAAAGATGACCAAGATTGGTAGGGAGATCATACAGGCACGTGGAGGCCACAAACACTACTAAGCCTCATTTTGACTTGTTTTAAGGATATTACACCAAAGTTGGATCAGCCTGTAGTGTTTTTTTCCACTTTAATTTTGAGTGTAACTCCAAATCCAGACCTCCATGGGTTGCTAAATTTGATTTCAATTGATCATTTTTGTGTGATTTTGTTGTCAGCACATTCAACTATGTAATGAACAATGTATTTAATAAGAATATTACATTCATTCAGATCTAGGATGTCTTATTTTTGTGTTCCCTTTATTTTTTTGAGCAGTGTACATGCTGTACATGTAGTCTTAATTCTTTCAAGAATTCTGAAGAGAAAAAAAAGAATACATTCTTAACAAGTAAAGCATCTCAATTGATATTTGATTTCAAATATGCATTAATGCACCATAAAAGAAACCATCTGTGGAGATGTTTTCATTTGGAACCCTGCATGAAGTAGGGGATTGGACTCAATTACCAAAATGTCCTTTTCAATTCTAACAGAAAGGAAAAGATAGAAGAAGACTGGCACGAAAGTGAAATTTATATCTCTTACTAATAATGAAACCATTTTTCTTTTTAGTATTTTATTGTATTAACCATAGTAGGGCTCCTAGTTAAGGTAGGCGGGGGAGGCACAATTTTTTCAGAATAATAAGAAAGAAAGCAAAAAGCTGGAGTTAAATAGTTGTGGCTTGACAAAAAAAAACCATTATATTAAAAAGATTCTTTCCCTAAAGTTCTAATTTTCATTCTCCACTCAAGTGATAGCATCCTTGAGTGAAGCTCAGCATCTAGTGACTGCATGAATACACCCATGCAGTTTTCTTGACAAGAGTATGTCAGTGCCCTCTACTAGTTTTTTTTTTTTTAATTAACTATCTGGCCTGCAGCCCTAGAATCTTTCATCCAAGTATTATCCAAGTCAGATTCTCCTTAGCTTCTGAATGCATTAGCTTCAAGAGTTACCCAGATCCTGGATAAAAGTAGCTCTCTGAGGTCTAAGTCAAAAGTCAGTTTGCTACATTGCTATGTGTCCTTTTCAACTGGAAATGTTCGTGATTGACCTGGGCATTGCCCACATGGAAAGCATATACTTTCTCAATCACTGAAAAATGCCCTTCTCTCAAATGGCAGCAATGCCTTTGTCATTGATAAACTACTTTAAAAAATATTAGCCATTTCTCAGTTATTCCTAAAAGGGTAGACCGCTAATGTCTGGCACTCCAGTGTAGTGTCTATGAAGAAGCATTTTTTTGGGTTGCTGTGCAGACATTATTAATTTCAATAAGATGAGACAACCTCTTACCTCAGAAAGCCTCTTGGGAAAAAAAGCACCTTTGGGACAACCATGACCTGGATGACTGGGTATCTCCATAGACATAACTTTTATTGACCTTTTTTTTTTTTTTACTGTGAGCACACTGGCCCACATTAAAAATGAAATTCTGTTGTATGCTCTTCAACAGAAAGTGTATATCTACCCAAACACATACATAACACACATATACATGCTATGTTCTGCTTTGGATACCACGAAGTCCCCTCCCAGAAAGTTAAAAAAGAAAAACAGGTCATGAAGAGAATGTATAGTATTTCAAATAATTCTGAGGACTATATATAAGAAAACTTGTTATTCTACATCTATTCTACTGTATAGATAGGGGCACTATCAGCAATGAGACTGTTTCTTGATAACATTTCTACTGTACACACAACTGTGGATGCCCAGGAGAGAGGTATCTCATGTGCAGTATCAGAGTACCTATTTGACAATATTTAACATAGCATCCCTTTCTTATCTCTAAACCACCTTTCAGTCATTTCTATATTCTAATAATGATGCAGCCAATTCATTTTTCTTCTTTCTATTGTATTCATTTAGGTAAATTACAACAGGAAGGTTTAAAGATGGAAAGTGCTGAAAAAACAAGAAATCACCTAATCTATTCATCTATATTAGAATATTTGCAAACCAATGAGATATTGCAAATGAATCCCTTCAAACATATCCATTCGACACATCTTTTAAGAAGTTTATAATAAAATAGCATTTAACCAGCACAGAAGTTTATCACATGTATGTGGGTTGATGGTTTGTTTGGCTTTTTTCCTGTATAATAATCCAAAAAGAGACAAATTGTAAAGAGGTGTGGTTTAAATCTATTTTCCTAACTTGGTGCTTTCAAGATACTTTGAAAGTGTCTTTCCCAGTCAATATAGCTACAATGAGGAGTTGTAGTCTAATATATTTGGAAAGCTACAGTTAGAAAAGACAAGTCCAATTTCTTTTAGGAGATTAACAAAGCAGAGCAAATATATACAGATTTTAGCTGAGCCTTTAGATTTTAAGGCTAATCTCATTATTGGACTCTAGTCTGATAATAAATAGCAGCTAAATTTACTGAAGAAATTAAGTAGAAAAACTTGCTGATTTAATATGGTCTTTAAAGAGCTACTTTTTAAAAGATGGAAACTAGAAAAAGTCAACATGTATTTATTTTGGTATTTGTATATTGATCACTCTCTTAACTGCTCAAGGCAGTTTAAAACCACAGACACACAATTAGACCAAATGTTAGAACTTTATTAAAGCAATACATATTAAAATAATTGAAATAGTAAAATTTTTAAAACAACTAGGTAAGCAAGTATTTTAATAGAGGCTGGCTTCAGCTCCACTGGCAGCAGAGCCCACAACATGTGCTCTGCCGTGGAGAAAGCAGAATTAAACCTGAATGTAAAATGTATCCATAAAATTGCCTCCCTGGCCTAAGGATGTGGGGCAAATTGTATGGAAATAGGTGTTTCTATAAGCACTTGGTTCAAAGTCTTGAAAGACTTTACAACATTATAAGTACCTTGAATTGATTGGGAAGGCAATTGGCAGTCAATAAAGTTGTGTCATTATTGATGTTATCAATGTTGAATTGGGGGAGGCATCTCATGCTACTTTTCCACACCATCTGGAATTTCTGCATCATCTTCTGGAACTTCCCTGTGAAGACTGTATCACAATAGCCCAACTTTGATCACCACTAACTCTGATACCACAACAATCAAATCTCTCTCCTTTAGATACATATACACGCAGATGTCCAGTGTCAGTGCTGGAGGACTTTCTGGACCGCAAATTGGAACCTTAAGAAAATCCTACCCAGAACAGTATTTCTCCCAAGTCTTAAATCTGGCCGACAGAATCGATAACAATTCTGTTTTGCCTGTATTAAGTTTTAATTTTATCCCACTCCTTTAAAGCCTGGAGATATTCAGAGGTTCTGGAGTTCTCTAATCCTGAATGCAACATCTAAGAGGTCTTTCAGTATTATATTTCTAGTAGTAGCAATGGCAACAGCAATAGCACTTAGACTTAGATATTGCTTTGCAGTGCTTTACAGCCCTCTGTAAGTGGTTTACAGAGTCAGCATATTGCTCCCAACAATCCGGGTCCTCATTTTAGCAGCCTCAGAAAGATGGAAGGCTGAGTCAACCTTGAGCCAGTCAGGATTGAAGGATATCTAACCACTGCACCACCACTACTTTTCTGGTAGTACCAGAGAGGCAAGAGCAGAACTACCATAGAGCCTCACTTTCAACTCCTGAATCCCCCAAGCACTCCCAGAATATAAGATGCCCAACAATATCAAACCACGCTGGGAGTTTGTTGTACCAATATTTTTCTCTTTCCAGTATGCATCATTCGGGTGTATGTATACACCCTATACCAGTGTTTCTCAATCTTGGGAAATTTAAGTTGTTGGTCTTCTAAAGGGTTGAGAAACAGGACTGTATGTTGAACTGTCAGAAACCAAACTTAATTTTAGACCTATAGTATATTGCCAAATATCACGATCATCCACTGTATTTCATCAGATATTTCATAATTTTAGCATCACTGTTTTCCACCACATTGGCTCAATTTGGAATCTTGCACATTGGCCAATATCTGTTTTTTTAAAAAAATGATCCGAGGATGGGTTTCCTAAGCAACAATCTCAATGCAATCTCCTCTAAGTAAAGAAGGTAATAATCTCAGTGACCATTAGCAAGATGATTTATTTTTTAGGCCAAACTAGTTAGTAATGCAATATGGAAATACTGGCACATACAGATTCAAGAATTCAATAAATTACAGAACTGGCTGAAATGTG
This sequence comes from Pseudonaja textilis, assembly GCF_049901715.1. Taxonomy (NCBI): domain Eukaryota; kingdom Metazoa; phylum Chordata; class Lepidosauria; order Squamata; family Elapidae; genus Pseudonaja; species Pseudonaja textilis. The sequence continues at coordinate 39,424,128 of NC_141991.1, forward strand.
AATTTCAGAGTGCAGTGACTACCAATTTGGCAAATCTCTTACAACTGATTTTTTTTCAGTGTCTTCTGAATGGGCCGCTCTTTTGTAAGATATCCACTCTTCCATCATGCTGCAATCAGCATGTCAGACCATGTCAAAAACTGGCCTTTATTATTGCATAGAGATAAGCTTTGTTAAAATTCAGCTCATGCATCACAGACAAAAGAAGGCACAACTAAATGTTAACAGAGGAAGAATAGTATATTTTTCCCCCCAAAACAATAACTGGATAACATCAGTTTGGTTTTTAAAAAGTTGTCTGAAATCTGAGCTTGTAAGCAGCAAACGTAGTCACACGTTAAGTTTGTTGCAGTCTTTTTGACAAACATGAGCAGCTGCTGTTGTTATCACTTTCACTAGGGTACCATGGTGCATATCACAGTCTGCTTGACACCTTGCAATACTTTAAATATCAGAACATATTTGTGGGGAAATGTGACATATTTCTTAAAAACTATTTTTCTGTTTCTGAGATAACTTCCTTTGTTGGATTTGAAAAGGAATCTCTGCATCTCCTTCCTCTGTATTTTGAAAAAAAAACATTTTAGAATGAATGATAAAATTACTTTTAACCAGAGGAAACTAGATATCTCATCACACTTAACAGCTTGGTGCCCTGCCTGTTCACTCAACAGCAACTTACACTATATTCCATTGGATATATTCTCTTGTTATATGGGTTAGGACTGCAGCTTAAATTATAACATATTTCTTTATCATTACACTTTCTTGTCTGCACTTGCCCATTTTCAAACAAACAGAATTTGGCATATTACCTCCTGTTTCCTGTATTCTTTCCTTTAAATTAATGTTTTTCTTTTCTCAATTCATACTATTTGTGGCCCATTAAATTTACTATCAGGATCTACCTATCGCTATACTGATTGTTCTTCCATGATGGGGGTCCATAGTGATGATGATTCAATATAGTCACACAGAAATGTCTCCTAATTCTTTCCTCTCCAGCACATCAATCACTGCTTGAATGGAAAATAAAAATATTAGGACAAATTAATAGACTAAGCTTCTCTTAGCTTCATTAGAGTTACATCTTGAAAGATCTGTAGGCAGATGAACCTCGTGGATCTATATCCAATTGTCTGAGTTTAAAAATAAAGCTCCTCCATTAAAAGGGAAGGATAAAGAACACTCTAGCTCAGCAAACATTGCTCACTTAGTGAGGGGAAATGAAAAATTGTTTCGTCCATTCAACAGACCACTTATTTCTAGTTCTCAGTACGCATCTTTGTCCTTTCCTTTTTTTCTTTGTGAACACAAATACCAATTTTAAAATCACTGTGTGATGAAAATGACGATTCAGGCACTTCTATACAAATACTAGTTACTGAGCTTGTAGGCATTTATTCATCGTGTGTTGTTTGCTCTTGCTGTGAGAGTTAGATTGTCCATAGAAATTCTTACTGTCTGCTTGTTCCATAACTCAATGCTCTGCCAATTCTTTCAATATAGCATATTTCTGTGTTGATTATTATGCAATGGAAATAGATACACAAAAGACAAGAGTGCAGATGTCCACAGGGGACAAGTGATAATAGAATAGAATAATAGACTTTGAAGGTGCCTTGAAGGTACAGGTACAGATACAGATAATCAGAGTTGGAAGGGACCTTGTAGGTCATCTAGTCCAACTCCCCACCCAAGCGGGAGATCCTACACCATTTCTGACAAATGGCAGTCCAAACTCTTCTTGAAAGTCTCAACCGATGGCGCTCCCACAACTTCTGAGGGCAAGCTGTCCACTGGTTGATTGTTCTCACTGTCAGAGAGTTTCTCCTTGTTTCCAGGTTAAATCTCTCCTTGTTCAGTTTCCATCCATTATTCCTTGTCTGGCCTACATGAGCTTTAGAAAATAGCTTGACACCTTCCTCCCTGTGGCAGCCCCTCAAATATTGGAAGACTACTATCATGTCTCTCCTGGTCCTTCTCTTTACTAGACTAGCCAAGCCCAGTTCCTGCAACCGTTTATTGTATGTTTTAGCCTCCAGTCCCTGAATCATCCTGGTAACTCTTCTCTGTACTTTTTCTAGAGTCTCAACATCTTTTTTATAATGTGGTGACCAAAACTGGATGCAGTACTCTAGGTGTGGTCTTACTAAGGCTTTATAGAGTGGTATTAGTACTTCCCTTGATCTTGACTGTATCCCTCTGTTAATACAATTTAGGATTGCATTAGCTTTTTTGGTTGCTGCTACATACTGCTGGCTCATATTTAGTTGGTTATCCACTAAGACCCCAAGATCCCTCTCACAGTTACTGCTATTGAGCCTGTTTTCACCCAGTCTATATGTGTCCTTTTGGTTTTTCTTGTCTAAGTGTAGGACTTTACTTTTCTCTACATTGAATTTCATTTTGTTAGATATGGTCCAGTGTTCTAGTCTGTTCAAGATCCATCTAGATCTTGAGCCTATCTTCTTGGGTGTTAACTATTCCTGCCAGCTTAGTATCATCTGCAAATTTGGTACGTTCCCCTTCTATTCCCTCATCTAAGTCATTTAGTCCAACTAGGTCTTTTAGTCCAACCCACTGCTTAGGCAGTAAAACTTATACCACTTCAGACAAATGGTTATCTAATCTCTTCTTAGAAACTTCCAGTGTTGGAGCATTTACAACTTCTGGAGGCAAGTTCTTCCACTGATAAATTGTTCTAACCATCAGGAAATTTCCCCTTAGTTCTAGGTTGCTTTTCAATTAGTTTCCACCCATTGCTTCTCGTCCTGTCTTCAGGTGTTTTGTAGAATAGCTTGACTCCCTCCTCTTTGTGGTAAGCCCCTGAGATATTGGAATACTGCTATCATGTCACCCCTAGTCCTTCTTTTCATCAGACATAACACAGTTGTTATGATGTCATGACCCAAATTTTGTCCTTATATATTTGTGTGCAACTTGGGGTGTTGTCATTGTGCTGTCATTATTGTTAGGAGCCGATTCCTGTGCACAAAGAAAATAGGAATATATTTTAAAAGTGTAATCAAAATAATCTTTTTCTAAAAAATCAACAAATAGAATACAGTGCACGCAACATTGCTGGACCTTAAATGCCTTAAATAGTTTTATATATATAACTTGACAAATAAATTGCAAAATTATACCAATACAGTGATAATACCTGACATTTAGCAACCTGTATTCTTGGGAATGCTTGTTGTCAGTGTGGGTTTTTCAGAAATGTATTCCCACTTGAATGCCATGTTGGACAAACTTTTAAACAAAGACATTATTTTTAAATATCATTATGCCTGGCTGGTTAAGCAACTGAAAGGCCATTTTTTTTTGTTTTCTAATAAAAAAGGGTCAGGCTGGGAACTGCTCAAATGGGCTTAGGGACATCTATAAGTTGTAACTGCCAGCTTGAGATTTTTTTTAAAATCTCTTTATTTTCCTGTACCACCACCTTGCTCCCATATGTGGTATTATGGTATTTATTTTGCCAATATAACTAAGATACGAAGAGGTTGGATAACCATTTGTCTGAAATGGGTCTAAGTCTACATGGAGGGAAGTAAGCAGTGGGGTGGCACAACGTTCCATCGTAGGCCCAGTACTCTTCAATATCTTCATTAACAACTTAGATGAGGGAATAGAAGGGGAACTTACCAAATTTGCAGATGAAATTAAGCTGGCAGGAATAGCTAACATCTAAGAAGATGGATCTTGAACAGACTAGAAAACTGGGCCATATCTAATAAAATGAAATTCAATATAGAGAAAAGTAAAGTCCTATACTTAGGCAAGAAAAACCAAAAGTACACATATAGACTGGGTGAAAACAGGCTCAATAGCAGTAACTGTGAGAGGGATCTTGGAGTCTTAGTGGACAACCAGCTAAATATGAGCAAGCAGTGTGCAGCCGCCGCCAAAAAAGCTAATGCAATCCTAAATTGTATTAACAGAGGGATACAGTCAAGATCAAGGGAAGTACTAATACCACTCTATAAAGCCTTAGTAAGACCACACCTAGAGTACTGCATCCAGTTTTGGTCACCACATTATAAAAAAGATGTTGAGACTCTAGAAATAGTACAGAGAAGAGCAACCAGGATGATTAGAGGACCGGAGGCTAAAACATACAATGAACAGTTGCAGGAACAGGGCTTGGCTAGTCTAGTAAAGAGAAGGACCAGGGGAGACATGATAGCGGTCTTCCAATATTTGAGGGGCTGCCACAGGGAGGAGGGGGGCAAGCTATTTTCTAAAGTTACTATAGGCCAGACAAGGAGTAATGGATGGAAATGGATTTAACCTGGAAACAAGGAGAAACTTTCTGACAGTGAGAACAATCAACCAATGGAACAGCTTGCCCTCAGAAGTTGTGGGAGCGCCATCAGTTGAGACTTTCAAGAAGAGATTGGACTACCATTTGCAAGAAATGGTGTAAGATCTCCCGCTTGGGCGTGGGGGTTGGACTAGATGACCTACAAAGTCCCTTCCAACTCTGATTATCTGTAATCTGAAATGGTATAGGGTTTCCTGCCTAAGCAGGGGGTTGGACTAGAAGACCTCCAGGGTCCCTTCCAACTCTGTTATTCAATTCTATTCTGTTCCCGGCACAGAAGGTGGAATGTAGCCCTGCCTCTTTTATCTTTTTTTTTTTTTTGTAGCTAGTGACACCATAAATGTTGTTCCAGGGTTTTTGTATTGTTGCATCAACCACATTGTTGAATTGTATGCAGACTACAAATGTGGACAAGGGATTTTTTGATCTATACAAACCTGCTGCTGAGTTCTGTGTAATGCAGAAATTTGGTTTTTCATGTGAGAAATATATTATCTGGAAAGCTGACGAGTTCATTAAACTGTAGGAAGTCTTATTACAGAATGAAATGCTTGCTGTAAAACAAGGCAACACTGTTATGAATGCACACAAAGGAACAATTCTATTCTGACAGCAGGAGAAAAAGTTCAATGACCAAATGGACCTTTTCCATTTCTGACATTTATCAGTTTACAAATACCGCGGTGTTTGTGCTCTTCTTATGAACATTTCCTCTTCTTCCTGGCAAAAGTGTAGAAGGTACAGTTATGTAGGAAGGGTATTCCTTTTTGAAGTAGGATTATTTTTATCCTACTGCTTTTGTATGATGCAACACTTTGTTTGGGCTATGCAACAAACAAGGCTATGACTGATTACTCCTTGGATGAGGACTTCTCGGGAATGCCAGAGCCATTTCCTGGATAAAATGTAATCCAGAAGAAAGCAATGGCAAATATTTTGTGAGATAGACAGTAACATAAATCTAATGAAAAAAGGAAAGGAAATAAATCACTTCTATATTACTGTCAAGTAAAATATTTGGACCTATCCTATCTGGAAGGAAGATTTACTTACTTTTTAATTCCTGACTCTTGATGAATGTATCTTTCTTTTATGTACACTGAGAGCATATGTACCAAGACAAATTCCCTGTGTGTCCAATCACACTTGGCCAATAAAGTATTCTATTCTGTTCTATTCTATTCTATTCTGTTCTGTTCTGTTCTGTTCTATTCTATTTTTATTGGTCTTAAAGAAATATACTTGCCAGCTTTATTAATGTCTTCCATTACATAATACCTGTCTTTTTTAAAGTTACGAAGTCTTTAAAAAGCAGAAAATATTACTATATTCAATTTTCACTGCTTCTCTTAATAGTCTTCAAATTAGGTAGCTTTGAATCATACCTAAATGCAATATATATAGTTTGTTTTCAGTTGTCTGGGCAACTTCAAGAATGTAAAAAAGAAAGGACTGTCAAGAAAATCCATATTTTTATACTCTGGGAAAAGATAACATATGCATAGTAATGGAATTGTCCTGGTAAAATGTAATGTGCATATTATATCAAAGAAAGAAATACTATTTATTCAGATAATGAGCAGAAAAATCTATACCAAAATAGAATGCTAGTTGTTGCAACACAGAGAGCTCTAGGAAAAAAACACACCTTTTGCGTTATTTTTTAGAGACTACCATGACTATTTAACATTGTGGTGATTTCTGAAAAGCAGAGTCGTAGATTGGTTTTTCGTGATCCTCTTCAAAAGTTGGAAAGAACAAGACTGATAAAGATCAAGGAGCAGAAGTAACCTAAGTGTAATTTGAAAAGTGTAACCTCTAGTCCACAAGATATTAAAAGGAGATGTTGTTGCCATTTTCAAAAGGTCAACTATTGCTTCTAATTTAGTAGTACATTAGGAGCACTGTGAGAAATTAAAATGGCAGCTTTGTCATCTGACAACTTTCTCACCTATAGGTCACAACAAAGGAGAAGATATCTATATACTTCTGAATGACACATATGTTCAATTTTCATTAAAAAAAACTTGTCTCAAGATCTTAATAAATTGATGTGAGACAACTGTAGTCATTTTTTTCTGCTTTCTTTATAAACCTATTCCTGCTTTTTAATGTTTTTAGCAAATTATTAATGTGCACTGTTAGCAGTGACTGATCTGCCTGTTGTCTGGAGAAGGAAGTTTCTTGTTCATTTAAAAAAGAAAAAAAAAAGTGGTTTCTGCTTTTTATGAATGAATGGATGGATGAATAAATGATATAATCCAAACTTTTGATATAGCTGCAATTGCTCAATGGTTATGCCTATGCAAAGTTGAAAGAAAGAAAGAAAGAAAGAAAGAAAGAAAGAAAGAAAGAAAGAAAGAAAGAAAGAAAGAAAGAAAGAAAGAAAGAAAGAAAGAAAGAAAAAGAACAAAGAGTGACTTTGTAATATTTCTGATTCAGGACTTATTTTGGATAATTTTTCTGAGTTTCTAAATCTTTAAAAATGTTGTTGTCTCAATGCATTTAGCTAAATGCCAGATCTATGCATATCTGTTATGAAAAGTCAAATGGAAGTGAAATATTGAGCGCGTCCGCCCATAGAGTAACTCAGTACAGGTTGGCCTTTGAGACTGGAGAATGATGGCAGAGTAATTACTGTTGTTGATGTTGTTATTATTATTCAGTCTTCTGGCATGTTGAATGATTAGAAGAATGTACTATGCACGAGAAAGCCATAGTCGAATATTGGTTAAGACATCTATCTAGAAACCAGACTGTGAGTTCCAGTATATAACAAATCATGAAAAGTATTCAAATTGATGCACAAGCTGGAGTTGCCCAAAAAAATCTATGCTGAAGATCATTGAACTGTCTTTTGAATGTTATCTGCTAAGCAAAAGACAAAAATGGTTCTGTCTTCCTCATCAGGTAGATAAAACAGGAAATGTGACTAGATAAGCTAATTCTGCTTTGTTGTAAAGTTATACTAACAGAATCTTGAGAGATTGGAAGTACTACTCTCCCTCCATCTCTTTTACAATCTAGAAAATACTGAGGGTCTCTTCTGAGACTCTTGTCTTATCCACTATCTAGTTGTAAGCTGTGCTGTCTCTTATCTGATGATTCTCTAGGTAGCATATCTTTGCTCTGGCTCCCAAGGTTTTTCTCACATACCATTACAGATTTAAATATAAGTAATAATAATAGTAAAAAAAAACATTACTACATGTTGCGACTATGAGAGCAGGTTCTGATAGGGTCACAAGTAGGAGACCTGGTACCAACCAATCCTTTACCAAAATAAGGGACAGGAGGAAATAATCCTTGTCACTCAGAAGAGAGCATCTTCTAGCCTATTATACCATGCAAGCAGGAGAAAGAGATGTAAGTATTTGAATATTTGGCCTACCATAAATAGAAAACTGTATTTGATATACCGCATTCTGTGCACAGAATTCATCAACTTCAATAACATTTGCGATAAATTTACTTCTCAGAGCTTTGGCATCCCTAGAAGTATATTGCCGCTTCTTATCTAGCAGCTCAGAGAAGCCTGGCAACAGATTTACTGGCCTTTCTACACACTCTCCCCCACTTGCCCTGAAGCAAATGTTATGATTCAATAATGATTATAGAAGTGGGTTAAAAAAAATAAGAACCAAGGGTAAGCATCCCCTGTGAATTGGATTCATGACGCACCCTGTTTGACAAATCTTGTTATCAAGTCACAATGCCAACCTTGTTACATTTATAGTAAATTTGCAATTTAAGAATATTTGGTTTTCCCTCAACAATATAAAATGGACTCTTTGGATTCTTCCTCACAATACATTAAAATTAATTTATTCAGCCCTTGAGTGCTCCCCCTCCAAAAAACCCACCATAAATTATAGCATTGTCAGAGTTGAGACCTCTTTTTGCTTCGGTAGAGAATTTAGATTAGTTTAGATTAACAGAGTTGAAAGCAGAGGTGGTATTCAGCAGGTTCTGAACAGTTCTAGAGAACCAGTAGCGGAAATTTTGAGTAGTTTGGAGAACCGGCAAATACCACCTCTGACTGGAGATTTTACAGTATCTTTCCCCTGCCACGCCCAACAAGCCTTCCCCCAGAACCGGTAGTAAAAAAAATTGAATCCCACCACTGGTTGAAAGGGACCTTATAGGTCATCCAGTCCAACCCCCCTTCCCACGCAGGACATCCTACACCATTTCTGACAAATGACAGTCCAATCTCTTCTTGAAAGTCTAAAGAGAAGCTGGCAAGTAGAATTATTCAGGGGTGGGATTCTACTGGTTCTGTGCAGCTCTGTGAACCAGTAGTTCTGAAGAGCAGCAGACATAGAACCGGTTTTATGTCTGCTGCTCTTTTGGCCCACCCGCCCACTCGGGCTCTTACCTGACCTTTATTTCCTGCTTTTTCAACCTCAGCTGCTTTGTGCGGCACAGCTGTGGTTGAAAAAACAGGAAAAAAGTGCTTTTACAACTGCTGCATACCCGCACGGAGCACTGCTCAGCTGTCTAGGCAGCAAGCTGACAACAATTCACACACACACACACACACACACACACATGCACAAATCGTAAATCACTGAACCAGTAGTTACACCGGTCGGATTCTACCCCTGGAATTATTCTTACAGTTCTAACAAGGGATATATTAAGAAAAGCAATTGGTGGATCCCCTAGCTTCCCTCACTGTTCCCTCTCATGGTACCTCACTACCAAAGGGAAAAACAATAATTGCTTTCATTAGGATACATTGAGTAGGTCTGGGCAACTGTTAAAGTAAGTGCCTGGACAGTTGATAAATATATCAAGAGTGAACCAGTTTCAGATAATCATCTGACTACAAAATTTATTGGGTGACTTGGATGACACTTATTTCCTCTTATCTAACCTCACCAGATGGAGCATGTTGGGTCACAAGGTTAGAATGCTGGGCTGATGAATGGCAGGCTCACATTTGAGACCCACTGCTGTCATGGGGTGGGATGAGCTCCAGCTCTTGCCAACCCAGCAGTTTGAAAGCAGGCACCCACAAGTAGATAAATGGATACCATTTTGGTGGACACCTTTAAAACAAGAAGCCTCCCAACTGAGCATTCCTTGGGCAACAGAATGTCACTGGCAAATTTTTCATGGAAGCACTGTAAAATGCTATGGGCCAGAATATAACCCTAAATGCTATACTATTGCTAGAAGAAAGCCTATCCCAAGGGTTTTCAAACTTGGTAAGTTTAAGACTTGTGGACTTCACCTCCCAGAATTCCTGAGCTAACATGACTGGAGGAGCAATTCTGGGAATTGAAGTCCACAAGTCTTAAAGCTGTCAAGTTTGAAGATCCCTGGTCTATCCAAACAATTGATATCTAATTAATGCTCAGACCTGAAGTGTAAAGCCATGAACTTGGCCTCTTTCATTATTCCCCTTCACTTTACTCTTTGCTAAATCTAAATGATGTTTTCCCAGATCCGAACAATGTAGCTGCTTCACATTTGGCAGCAAAAGTTCCTCCCATCAAATCATCCACTAGGATGGAGGAAACCTGAGGCAATTAAAGAGAACCCATACAGGTCCCTAACCATATGTGTTTCTCCCTTCTGTTTCCCCTTCTGTTTTTCAGCCTTTACTGCACTTGGGTAACGACCAACAGTATTCTAGTCCTTTATGGGTTTTGTCAGAGTTGTTGTTGTTTGTTTGTTTGTTTAAAACAAGAACATCTCTAGATAGGTAGTGCCCCTAAAATAGAGACTGTATGCAATTTCTCTTATGTTTTTGTGATGTTCTTTGTTGAATAAATTTATATAACACAAAATATTTTTCACAAACTAACCGCACATTTTCACCAATAAATAGGCTATTACGTTTTTGGGGGTGAATTTTGAAAAGAGAAATACAGACATTAGCAAATTTAATTCCACAGTAATTCTGCTTTCATAAAACTCCCCTTATATAATCCATTTTAGTTTTTTTTCCCATTCTTACTTACATATTCCTCAAGCCTATGGACACTTCCTGGAATCAACAATATGTAAAAATGCTGATTTTCCTGCAAAATAATCTCACAAATGAAATTATTTAAAACCAAGTGAGACCCTATTTTATTAACCTTTCTTTCTTTCTTTGTTTCTTTTTGGTAAGACCTTCCCAGGGAAATCTTATCTTATATATTACTATTGTAATTGATATGCTGAGCTCTCAGAAAGAGCAAAAGTTAATTATTTTCACAATAATATTGTTGCTGTCTGATAGTGTTAAAATGTACAAACTTATGCTTTATGCATAACTGATGATCTATGCTTCCAAAGGGGATATTATGTTTAATATGTTCATAATCAGTAGATAAATATTCCCTAAAGAATAGGTTCCTGATGAGTTAGCTTTCCAAGCTGGAATGGCAACAGTAAACTAAGATGAATATATAATGTTATATTTCAGTCCAACAGACAATTTATCTCTGAAGTGAACTGAGATTTTGAGCTATATTTTATGTATCTGTTGTGAAAAACATTTTCACATAACAATATGTACGTCTTGAATACCTGTCAAGTATAGACTTTTTTAATAGCCTTAAATAAATAATACAAAGCAGAGAAATTTTGGGATATGAAGTTCACTATATCTTGGGTGCTATATATTACATTTAAAATATATTATTCCTAAGTACCTAACAAATAATAATTGAGCTGGAACATTATATTCCAGAATCTTAGTCAAACATACATTATCTTCCAAATAATGCAGAGGTCTCCAAACTTGGCAACTTTTAAGACTTGTGGACTTCAGCTCCCAGAATTCTCCAGCTAGCATAGCCGGTAGTTGAAGAACTGGGAGTTGAAGTCCACAAGTCTTAAAGCTGCCAAGTTTGCGGACCCTTGAAATAAGGGATGATGTATCCTTTAAAGAAAAATAGATGCAGTCTATGTTTACCCTGAACATTTATGAGGAAAGGGTATAAAGTAACAAAATGAAACATTAGAACAAAAATAACAAAATTAATGTGTTTTAATGTGTTTTAATTTTAAAAAAATTACCTAAATGACAAGTTGCAATCACTTGCACACTTTTTCCATGTATATCTTCATCATCTCTGGCATATGAAAATAATGGGAGAAATTGTGGTAAAGATATAATCTCTTTGAAATTTAAATCTCATTCTTAATTTTATTGTTATTGCAGTTGTGAATTCATATTGGCTGTATGCCATGAACTGCTAATGACAGCTGAACATTAGACTGAGTCCTATGGATATTGCAGGGATGACTGATAAGCTCTCAGAAATTGGTTTTATAAGATGGATTACTTGCATTAAATTTATATTTATGTCAACAGTCTAAATGATTGGCTTGTCAAAATATATCAGCGATGCAAAACCTTTATTGGGCTTATGCTTTATCTTTTAAGTTTTATCATTGTTCAGACATTCTTTATTGATCCTATTTCAATTACAGTATATGTATGTGGAATAATTAATTCATCAACTAGATATTGAATATTTCTGAAAGGAAAGAATAATAATCTAGAAAATATTTTCTGGTGGTCCTCAATATCTGTGGTGTCACTATGTGTGGTTTTGCTTATCTGCAATTGACAAGTAGATGCCACGCCTTATTAATTGCAATAAACAGTTTCACATATACCTGTCTTGAAGGGTTTTTTGTGCATTTTAAATGTTTACAAAATTATAGGCCTACTTTTGCACATCCATATTGTATTTTTTTCATGATGTTGCTGTTGATAGTGTCATTTTCGGTAGCCGTTTAGCTGGCTCTTAACTCTCATAAATCCTTCTTGAGTTCAATCACTGTTGTAGAGCGGCGGAATAACTTGAGGCAAACTTGGAGCGAACTTCAGCTGTTACTTTATTGAAACAATAAAGGGTTGCCGTGGCTGCCACGCTAACAAGGCAGCCAGCTGGCGAACAACAGCTGATGCCATTTGATAGCTCCCTTTTATAGCCGGCTGTCAAACGGCATCAGCCAATAGGAAAGGTCTGTGTTCCTGCTGGAAACACAGACCGGAGTGAAGACTTCAGCTTAGTCTATTTCAAATGCCACACTCCTTTCCCCCAGAACGGAGCATGAGTAGTCCTTTAGATAACTCGGGCGCTTGCGCAGGCGGCCAGATCTTCTAAGTCCTGATGAAGCTGCTGCTGGAAGGAACTTCTCTGCTTGCTGGGCAACTTCTGGTGCCAACGAAGCTGGTGTCTCAGCTTCAGGTGTTTCTGGGCGAGGGACCAATGGCAGTTCAGGTAGGCTTGCATTCTTGTCAGATCCAAGGGAAGTTTCTTTGGGTGCCGGTGGTTCCCCCATTGCAGGAACGTCTTGAGGGCTATCTGCAACCGCACTCCAACGCCTTCCAAGCTGGTCGATATGGCAGCACCAGATGCGCCCATCTTGCAGTAGGACCCTGTAAGACTTAGGACCAGTTACTGCCACAATTTGCCCAGGAATCCACAAAGGGTGTCCTGCATAGCTCCGGGCATAGACCTGGTCATTCTCAGTGAACTCCCTTGCCTGGCTTTTTGACCCTAGGGGTGTGACTGGGGCATAATGTGGATGGAGTCTGTCTAGAGTGGTCCTCGGACAACTACCCATGAGAAGTTCAGCTGGAGACTTATTAGTGGTGGCACAGGGGGTTGTGTGCTGGGTCAGGAGGTACTTAACGAGCCTAGAGTGACAATCTCTAGGCCCAAACCTTGCCAGGGCCTTAACGGATCTGACTGCCCTTTCAGCCAGGCCATTACTGGCAGGATAAAAAGGAGCTGTAAGTGCGTGCCTTATTCCTAGGTTGGCTAGGAAGACCTCAAACTCACAGGAAGTAAACTGGGGGCTGTTATCAGACACTATGGTGTCAGGGAGGCCATGGGTAGCGAATATCCTTGATAGAGCCTTCATGACAGCTTCTGAAGTTGTGGTGGTCATCAAGGTCAGTTCTACCCATTTAGAAAAAGAATCAACCATCACCAGGAATGTACGCCATGAACGGGGCCAGCCAGATCAATATGCACCTGGGACCAAGAGGCCACAGAATCTTCCCACCTGCCTGGAGTGGATGTGGGTGTAGCAGGTCTGGTAGCTTGGCATGGATGACAAGCATTCACCCAACTTGTAATCTGAGCATCCATGCCTGGCCACCATACATAACTGTGAGCCAGGGCCTTCATCTTGACAATGCCGGGATGGCCCTCATGCAGGACCTTTAAGACTGAGTCTTGCAACTTGGAAGGGATAACTACCCTTGTTCCACAAAGTAAACAGCCTTGAAGAGAAGATAGTTCCTGCTGGCAAATTTTGAAAGGCAGGAATTTGGGGGCATAAGGAATTTCTGGCCACCCCCTTCCTACCCAGTCAAGAACCTGGGCAATTACCTTGTCCCTGGAAGAGTGGGCAGTGATATCTAGGGCAGTGATGGGGAGTTTGAGGTCGTTGATCTGGAAAACAGCATTAGTTGGTGCAGGATCTTCCACAGGAACAGGCAGGGGGCAGCGACTAAGAGCATCAACGTGGCATAGTCTCTTGCCAGGACGATGAATCGGTGTATAGGAATAGGCAGCCAGAAATAATTTGTCTCATTCTTGGAGACAAAATTTGAGGAGTTTGTCTTTCACCAGACAGAAGGCCTAACAGAAGCTTGTGATTCATGATCAACTCGAAATAGTGTCCATATAGAAACTCATGGAATTTTTTGACAGAAGCAACTGCAGCCAAAGCCTCCTTGTCAATTTGGCTGTAATTGCGCTCGGCTGGGGAAAAGGTTCTGGAGAAAAAGGCAATGGGTGCCTCAGAACCATTAGGCAGTCTATGACTTAAAACAGCACCTATGCCAAAAGGAGAAGCATCTGCTACTAAAACTAAAGGTAAATGTTCATTAAATTGTATCAGGACAGCATTGGATGTAAGTAATGATTTGACAGCGTGGAAGGCATGGACTTCCCTAGGTCCCCAGTGCCAGGAGGATTGCTTGTCCAAAAGTCTGTGCAGAAGCTCTGCAATGGAAGCTTTATGAGGCAAGAATGAAGCATAAAAGTTAAGAAGTCCTAAAAAGGCCTGGAGCTCAGTTTTGTTAATTGACGTGGGTGCCTCGTGAATAGCCCTTACTTTGGATTCGACTGGGTAAATACCAGAGGCATCAATTCTGTATCCCAAAAATTCTACCTGTGGGGTGGCAATAGTGCACTTGTCTTTCTTTAACTTAAGGCCATGCTGTCTGAAACAATCGAGGACTCCTCTGATTCTTTTCAGTAACCGAGGCTTGTCAGGGGCAGATGTTAAAATGTCATCAAAGTACTGAACTATGCCTGGTAATCCTTGAAGAAGTCTTTCCATTAAGGATTGGAAAATTCCTGGGGCTACACTTATGCCAAATCGGAGGCACCTACATTTGAAAGTGCCCCTGTGCATTATAATAGTTTGTAGTTCAGAGGCTGTGTCATCAACAGGGAACTGTTGATAGGCCTGTGACATGTCTAATTTAGCGAAAATGGTTCCTGGCTCAAAAGAATGTAGTAGGTGCTGGATAACAGGGACTGGGCAGGCGCTGATTTGTAAATATTTGTTCAATGACGTCTTGTAATCCGCGCAGATTCTCATGCTCCCGTCTTTCTTCAGGGGTGTCACTAGTGGGGTTTCCCATTTTGCGAAGTCCACAGGCTCTAATACACCTTGTTTAATTAATTTGTCAAGCACCATGTCTAATTTGGAGCGGATTGCAAAAGGTACCCTTTGAGGCTTTAAATGGATTGGTACTGCCTGAGGGTCCAAGTTGAAAGATTTTGGGGTTCCTGAATAACAGCCCAGCCCCTCACTGAACACATCAGCATAGTCATTAAACAAGGTGTCCACATCAGCATTTGTAATAGAGTGGATTCCGCTTATATGGAAGCCAAGGGCAGGGAACCAGTCTAACCCCAACAGGCTAGGGAGGGCACCATCCACTACTACTAAAGGCAAGTGACCTTTAAAATTTTGAAATTGTACAAAAAACTTGCCTTTTCTGATGACTGGGATGGTTCTGCCTTGGTAGTCTTGTAGGGTTAACTGGCAGCTGAGAAGCTTCTTCTTAGCCATTCTGGGAAGTACTTGTTTTAAGGTGCTCCAGGAGATGATGGACAGTGCTGAGCCTGTGTCAACCTCCATCCTGCAAGGTTTTCCTTCTATAGAAATAAAAACACTAATTTTGTTAGAGCCTTTGTCAGTCAGCTTGGCTTAATAGCAGGTAAAACAGCCTTCAACTTGTTTTTGGAAATGTTAGGTTGTCTGAGGCTTTTGGGCAAAAGTCTTTCCTGCTTGACAGATCCTGGCTAAATGACCCTTCCTTTGGCATTTTAGACAAATGGCATTCCTGAACTTGCAGGATGCCCTGAGGTGGTTTCCCCCACAGCTTAGACAAATGGGCTGATGCAGTGGAGGTAGATTGGGGTTTGGCCTGTTTTCCCCTTGACTGGTGTTTTGCTGCTTGAGGCAATTTACATCATTAGCTTCTTCAGAGCCTTCTTCTGAGGAGGCTTCATCGTAATGGATGGCTAAGATGCCCTGGCTAATTGGATTTCCCTGAATTTCTGCTGCTGTAAGTGCAGATAGTTCAGCAGCTTGAGACTCTTCAATTGCTAAGTTAAGGGTTAAATCTCTTTTAGCCAATAGATGCCTTTGTAGCCTTAAATCCCTGACTCCACAAACTAATTGGTCTAATAACATGTCTTCCAGATAGTCTCTAAACCCACAATGCAAGGCAGCTGTTCATAGGGCAGCCATGTACCCACTAATAGTCTCTCCCTCAGCCTGAATCCATCTCCTAAAAGCATGACACCTGGCTATTTGGGATGGCTTAGGGGAATAGTGGTTGGAAAGAATTTCCTGCAATTCTTCCCATGGAACAGTCTTAACTGAACGTGGAGCCAATAATGCCGTAGCAGTGTCAAACACTGTGGCTCTGCAAAAACTTAAAAAGTAGGACTTTTTCCTATGGTCAGAAATGTCAGCAAGGTCTATGGCATCTAGAAAACAGTCAAATCAGTTTCTGTAGGACTCCCATGTTTCTGCTGTTGGTCTGAAAGGCGGGAATGCAGGGTTCGAAGTCATCTTGACTCAGAGGTGCCGTATGTTTCGAAGAAAGTTGAAATTCATGCTTGCGAATAGGGACAGTAGCTCTTAAAGTGATGTTCAGCTCAGTAGTGACTTCGGCTCTTTTTGTAGTGACTTCGCTCAGTGATTCTTTGCCCAGTTACCTCTTATAGGGATCCTGCCTTCGTCACCAGTGTTGTAGAGTGGCGGAATAACCTGAGGCAAACTTGGAGCAAACTTCAGCTGTTATTTTATTGAAACAATAAAGGGTTGCCGTGGCTGCCGCGCTAACAAGGCAGCCAGCTGGCAGACAACAGTTGATGCCATTTGACAGCTCCCTTTTATAGCCGGCTGTCAAATGGCATCAGCCAATAGGAACGGTCCGTGTTCCCACTGGAAACACGGACTGGAGTGAAGACTTCAGCTTAGTCTATTTCGAACGCCACAATCACTTTTCCTTTTTAAGTACAAAATATACAGTATTATTTATAGTTTTGTTCTTTAGCTGCTGCTAAAGGGATATTAGAGGAGCACTAAGAAAATGTAAAGGATTTAAATTTAAAGGATTAAAAAACAGTAACCTGGAAAACCTATGAGACCAATCTGAAGAATTCTCAGTCTTCACAAATGGGTGGCATGGAAATTAAGTACGCACACAACTAAATAAACACGTGTTTAAAGATGAGTCTCAAGAAGGTGGTAAAAGCAGCCTAAAAGTAAATAATCAGTTAATTAAGTTACTGTTCAGACACTCTTTCTGGCCATGCCTGCTAGAAAAAGAAAGGTTCTGGCATGAGATGGACCTTTAGAAAGAAAGCAGAAGAATCATTTTTCTAAATTGCCCTTTTTTATTTCAAAACCTTTTGCTCAGCCAGGTCTTCTTCTGATGGAGTGTCCCTTTATCTGTTGGCATCTTCTGGGGCAATGTGAGCCTTCATTTTCAGTTTGTGGTTTAAGTTCTTCAAATGTGCAAGGACAAGAACCCACAATACCAGTTTCTTAAGATGTCAGACTGAAAATCTCAACCTGATTTCAGGTCTGTCTTGCTTCAGATTTCTACCATTTAAGCCTGGATTACCTAAAACAGTCTCAAATGAATTCCTATCCAGCCAAGGCATGACAGCCAACCTTTTTTTAAATTTATCAGAAAGTACTAAACACCAAAAGCCATTTATCTTGAATGGTGACAGGTCTCTCCATCACCTCTGCAGCCCTTCCAGGCAACAAACTTGGACACCACAATAATAGATGACACATAGATGCTTAACTACTGCCCTGCATGGCCAGAGATGAAATGTGCCAAGCAATCAAGTAATGGCTTGGAAGGGAGTTGCTTAATCACTTGAAGATATAACTGAGGAACCTGTAGCAGATACTAATCACAGCTGAGTTTATTTATTCAGGTTTGTACAGTCTGATTGAATGAACTGCTTTTTAAAAAAAAAATGTCTTCAGGGGAAATTTGCAACATTGGGGTTTATTTCCCCTAATTTGATAAAAATAAACTGAGACAGAAGATCATTGCAAAGGTCACTTTGTGATAGTAAATGCTAGGTGGGCTGGAGGGAGAGCTGTCAAGGTGAGGCATGACTAATCAGAATAATCTAATCAGCCTGTGAATGAGTAACCTAATGTAATTATGCATTGGCTTCTAGGGAAGGCACTGCAGAGATACATTCTTAATCCTTAAAATAATCTTCTTTCAGATGCAGGAATATAAAAAAAACCTTTCTGAAATCCAGGAAAATCATAATCTTTACAAAAGAATAAGAACAGAAGATGGGAAATCTTAGGTGCTCTGGTCTTTATTCTAGGCTTGGTGGTCACAATCCCAAAAAATCTCTAAGGAAATAAAAATGCAGACCGATCAGTGACATATGACCATCATTTAATCAATACTATTTCGATACTATTATCTCATATCAGACAACTTTAAGGGATTAAAATGTTCAAATGCTGACTTTGTGGTTGTATCAATTATTCTTTGCACCCTAAAGCACACGGTGGAAATCAGAATATTTTCAGTTGCACAGGTAACAATGAATAGTTTACATAATAAATTTGCACTGAATTTAGCCAGGATTACAGAAGCATGTCGAGGAAGACCTGCTCACACCCTTTCCAAATGTTGCAGTACAGTTGTGTTCCTGTTCACAGTTCCAGCTAAGGCCCTCTCTTAGGGAACTCCATTCCTTTCCAACTCATCACCTCAAGCAGGTCCATAACTTTGTGGCCCCGACTGCAACTTAGAGCGATCGATGTTTGATTTGATTCTGCATTTCTTTCTTCTATTTCTTTACTATTTATTAAAACTATATGCTGGTCATCTCACTGTCACATAACTTTAAATAGATTACAGCATTATAAAAAGAGAATATAAAACAAAATATTGTACCATAAATTAAAACATTAAATTTAATTTAAAAAAAACCTAAATGAAAAATGATAAATGGGATAGAGGTGGAATCTTCTAATCTATTAAACACCTCCAAAATGTGATGCCCCCATTGGGACCCCAAATCAGTTTCAAATCCCTCCAGAAGACCAAGCAGATAGAGGCAGATCTCACCTGAGAGGCACAATGTTCCTGCAGGTAGGAGCAAAGGCAGAAAAGTCTCTCTCCCAACAGCTACAATTCCTTGGTCATGAATGAATGAATGAATTCTTTATTGGCCAAGTATGATTAGACACACAAATAATTTGTCTTGGTGCATGTGCTCTCAGTCTACATAAAAAAGAAAAGATACATTCATCAAGAATCATAAGGTACAACACTTAACAAAGTCATAGGCAATTTACACTCAATATAAATTGTAGGGATACAAGCAACAAAGTTGCAGTCATACAGTCACAAGTGGGAGGGGATGGGTGAGAAGGAGTGATGAGAAGATTAATAGTAATAGTAGTGCAGACTTTGCAATAGTTGGACAGTGTTGAGGGAATTAGTTGTTTAGTAGAGTTTGGGGGAAAACTGTCCTTGTGTCTAATTGTTCTGGTGTGCAGTGCTCTACAGCGTCATTTTGAGTTTAGGAGTTGAAACAGTTTATGTCCAGGATGTGAGGGGTCTGTAAATATTTTCACAGTCCTCTTTTTGACTCGTGCAGTATACAGGTCCTCGAAGGAAGGGTCCACAACATAAGCTTTCTGCTAGAGTGAGTGGGTTGAGCCAATCCTATTGGGGTGAGATAAAAGCAAACATATTGCTGTGGTTTGAGAACTGATCTAGGCCATCATCTTCTTAAATGTCATTCAGCAGTTCTTTGGCAAGAAAGTTATATCTCTTTGTTTCGAACCACAATTTGTTATATGCAGATTTATTGTCATAGAGAGCTATTGAATACTTTCCTGGAATAATAGGCTGTAGTTCCAACATTTCAGGAAAAGTGCTATATAAATTGTAAATATCCTTATTTGTAATGGATAAGTATTCTTGTCTAGAAACAATAAATAGATTTTTCTTTATTTTAAGACAGTAAAGAAAAAAAAATAGCACACTTAATACCTTGACTCCCTATTATCAAAATTGGATACTGTACATTCATTCTTGTAAATAAAATAGTGTCCTAGGGTTGGAAGTGACCTCAGAGGTCTTCTAGTTTAACAAGGAAACAGACAGTACCTTAAATGAATGGATAAAAGAAAGAAAGGAAATTTTCCCTTGTGTGGTTCCGCAACAGGATCACAGACCTTAGTCAGAATAAATTTGTTGGCATCAATACCAATCTCCCCATAATAAGGCTTTCTAAAAAAAAAAAAATTGTCTGATGCTGGGAAAAAGAGATAGGAACTTTCCAGAGCTGCACATATAATTCTTTCCAGTTTATCAATATATTTAATATATACACTGACCTTAGGTTATGAAACATGTATATAGAGTTTAAACCAGACAACTTCAAGCAAAGTATTTTTCACAGTGTTGACCTGATTCTCTCTGTCCCTCCCTCCTAGTTTCTTTTTGTGCATTCATTTGGATTCCATGACCTTTGTAAGGCTGCCTTCTGGTTTGTTGTCCAAAAACATAGTTTTTGAACAACAAAGAATCCTCCTTCTTGATATACAAAGCATTGCGGGTCCACACTCTACAAAATCAACTCTAGGGATGCCAAAATTCTTCTCCTCCATTGTTAATGCTTCTGCTCTTTTATATGTTTAGGTCAAGAAGGCAGGTGATTTTAATTAAATACAAAGGTTCTTGGTAGATACATGACACTAAGACTGATTTGAATGATAGAATTTTTTAATTTCTTTCTAAATTCTATTCAATCTAGAGAGCCATGGTGGTGTAGTGGTTGGAATGCAGTTTTGCAGGCTATCTCTGTATTCTACTGGTGTTCGATCTTGACTCTCTCAAGATTGACTCAGCCTTACATCCTTTTGAGGTCAATAAAATGATGGTTGTGGGGTGATATGCTGACATTACAAATCACCCAGGGAGTTGTAAAGCACTATGAAATGGAATATAAATCTAAGTGCTATAGCTATAAATGTAGCTATGCAAACATTTACATGACCTCCAATTATGTGCCTGAAAATAGTCTTATATTTCCTCATCATAGGGGTAACTATTACATCATAGGGGTAACTACTGTATGTAATACCATAATAATTAAGTTACAGCCTTTTTTAAAAGAGAATATACATTCAGAAGATTATACTTTGAAACCTCTTGCATAGATTTTAATGAAATTTGGTATGTTTCTTTTATTCATAAATATCTGATATCCCTTCAAATTTCATCCACTTACACTGCCATTCCTCCCCCATTCTTATAACATCTTTTGGCTTCCGCCAAGTTACGGAATAAATCTGAATGATTCTGAATCTCACTCTGAATCAGGGCATTGGGTCACTCTGGAATAATTCTAAACTTTTCTCAGCCAGAAGTGGTCTAAATATGTGGGCTGGCCCCCATTGTGCTATATCATTGAATATCTACTGAAAAGCAGACCTAGAGAAAGTCATTTCTCATCTGTCATTACATTCTTAGAAATCACTTGTCTATGGTTTTGTTTGGAATTTTGCAGAGAGAGAGAGAGAGAGAGAGAGAGAGGAGGGAGGGAGGGAGGGAGGGAGGGAGGAGAGAACAAAATCTTAGAATGCCAGAGGCAATTCTTCAATTCATCCTCTCTGGTGAATTCAGAAATAGAGTAAATTTCATGCAGAAGTCATATTTTCTCCCTGAATCAAGAAAATGATCTCCATGTCCTCCTAAAAAATATAATACAATTAGTCAAATGAGTCAAAATCTCCACAGTTCCATTCATTTAGGACACTGAAGATAGTCTATATTTCAGTGCTGAAACTGCTGAGTTTTGGCAGGTTCATTTTTCCACACCATCTGCTCTTGATGGACTTTTCTCTTGAGTTATTGTTTTTCTCAGAAAATAGTGGTTGTATTATTCTTTCCAACTTTCTTGGTTGAAAGTCCTCATGGAGAAATGGATGAGAAGTGAAATGTTTTCTTCTTCTTCTTCTTCTTCTTCTTCTTCTTCTTCTTCTTCTTCTTCTTCTTCTTCTTCTTCTTCTTCTTCTTCTTCTTCTTCTTCTTCTTCTTCTTCTTCTTCTTCTTCTTCTTCTTCTTCTTCTTCTATAATAAAGGCAGGTTATAAATAAATAAGCATTATCTTCATTTTCTTGAATATCATTGGATGTCACATGGAAGTGTTGATTGCTTTCAGCTGACAATGCTTGGAAGAGTACCCACTTGCCTCCCAAAGATGTAGAACAGAACAGGATTCCAGGGTCCTTTCCAGAGGAAATGGACATTTCAAAAATATGAAAAGTAAACATATACAGAAAAATGGGGAAAAATCTCACTACTTTGGGCCTTCTGATAAATGAATGTTTGTGATTGACTGCACCTATCAGAACAGTCATTTTGTAGCATATGGGTCTCAAATCCCAATATGCCCTCAGTTCTTCCCTCCCCTCTAGTTGGTTACTCTTGTGACTTACAGATAAATCCAAACAACTGCAGTGGGGTTTAAAATGTAGATAAATGGGTACCAGTTTATGGCTTAAGATATAGAGAAGCTAACTCCAATTCAACCTGCATGACTGCCAAACACCATTGTATTGCCCTACAATATGGACAACAAATAAAAGATATAAGGTATATTTTAATTCAAAGTATATATATAATAGAAGCACCAGAAAGTACTCTGATCAAGCTAAGAAGTGTGTTAGCTCAGCCCCAGGGAAACTCCTTTAGTCATAGTGCATGACCTTTCTACAATGAAATACGGTTGAACAGTCAGCCATTCATCTCTTCAGTCATTGATTTGGGTTTACAGCAGCAGCAAAATCATGTGATTGCCCTGAAGATATTTTTATTATTTCCTATCAAAAGTGATATCTGGAGAGCCGAGGGGAGGTGTTGCTGTGACTTCAGCTTCTCGAAGATTGTTGTGTGGGAGACTCCTCTGGAGGTGATGCTGGTTTTATACTGTTGGAGCTGCTTTATGAGAATCAACAAAACAAGCAGCCAAAATAGATTTTTAAATACTTAATAAGCACTATGTTCCATTACAGTTTCATCCCACCTGCTGTTGTTGAATGTCACAAGCTGTAGAAATAGTTCTTCTCACTCAGGGAGGCCTTCAAGGCACTTCTGCTTCTCGAGGGAATGTATATATATCAGCTTTAATGGCTAAATGAATTTTAAACAAGGCAGTTCCAAAGAGTTTCAGTGCTGATTGTGTACAATGTGCTGCAAAACAGCAATTAAGGATCTGTTAGTGAGTTCATTACCATCTCTTGATATGGGGTGTTACCATGTTATTCAATTCCAGAACAGAAAAAGACAACACTTGGCTCCAAATACCTTCCCATTTAGAAAGAAAATATTTACTTCTGTTATTCAATTGTTAATTATACCACCCTCATCACCCCATTAAAATTTCTTCAGGGATGTATTTTCCCTTAAATTCCTGGGGACATTTGTACTCCAAACTTTAATACTTGTGCCACTTACCCTGGTGGTACAGTAATTTCAATGGGCATCCTCAGGTTAACTTCTGAAGCATTGTCAAAAGCCACCAGGGAGAAGGAAGTATGAAGTTCTAGCTTCTGTACATGGGATGTGAGAACATGCTGCCCACATGGGAGATTTGGTAGACTGGGTGAGCACCATAAAAAAAAAAACAAGCATTATCAATGTATCTTCAAAATTGTCTCATTTAACAATCTCTACCCATTCAGTGATTTGTTGCTTAAAGCACATGCTCACTGAACCAGTAGTTATATCGGTTGAATTGCACCCCTGTTTCTAAACCAACACATTCACCACTACACTGTACTTGACCCTTGCAATGGTAGATGGGAATGACGTTGGGAGTCAGGTGGAAAAAACATAGGCTAACATGCACAAGAACTCTCCTATCTGTTTCTCCTTTAAAATGGTGTGAATACCAGTTTTTCTATGCCATCTTCTTCCTCTAGAGTTTGTTTATCTTTATGACATTGTATCTCACTCAGCCATCCTGTTTCTGTTGCCTTCATTGACACAGAGCATTCCCCACAAAGCATAACTTGGAGACAACAATGTACTGCCAATGATTAGGGCTCAAGTTTGTCATTGAAAAGAAAACCAAGCCTGCAATGCTACTGTGAAAGCCAAGTGATCAGACAGTGAAAGTGCACCATGGCATAATTGTCATACTTCAATGACATGCCATACTTGGTACCCTAGAAGAGCAAACAGAGATGTGAAAATTTATTTCTTAGTATTTTTATTCTTAAAGTAGCACATTTTCTCCACTGGTTCCACCAAATATAGGTTGTTATACTACTAGACAGTTTGCTCTTGTATTTTCCTTCTCTTATGCCTGTAATCACTGCTTTCAATGAGTTACTGGGGATATTTTAAATTTTACTGCAGTAAAATCTTTGAGTATATCCAACTGAAACTTGGCAAAATCAAGGTTCTTTAAAGGGTCTAACCATTTCAGTTATTTTCATCCTCTTCTGTCAAAAGAAGAAACAAATAGACGAGCTTTCAAAATTTTTAAATTTCCCCATTAGAATTTCTTTTCTTTTTCTCCAAAACTGAATCTTAGATCTCCGAATTGCTCAATTTGGGTTATATTGACTTAGTCTTCAACTCCTTAGTCTCCCATTTTGAATCAAATCAAGATGGATTTTCACTGATCTGTAATTTAGAGTCAATATCTGAGATGGGTAACTATATAAGTGTGATTAAGGGGTCCTTGGTACTCTCTGAGCTCAGTTGTTTTCTTGCAAATGTTTCATTACCCAAATTAGATAACAACTAACATTGATTATATTACCTATTATATATTTATATTTATTCTTTTTTATATAAAAATGTCTTCAAGAAAACAACTAAGCTCAGAAATCACCAAAGATCCCTCATTTCAACCTTGAGCTACAAATATTTTTCTTTTAGTGGTAAATGTGAGTAAATAAATAAATATCGATATTTGCACAGAAATCATCATAGTATTACTACTAGTATGCCTTTGAATTTCTTATGTTGTTCTTACAGATTTTTTTATGTGACTATACCTATTTTTATGGCTGGGCTCTGACTTGGAATGATCTATCACAGATATTTATTAGACTTACATCGTACAGCTCTCTGATGTGTTCAGACCTCAAGGCAGCTAACAATATAAATAAAATTTAAAAAATATTTTTTGTGTCCTACTTTCAGCAAAGGGAGAAAACATTCAAGAAACCGGCAGGCACAATCTGGTCATGATGCAAACACTTGGGGGCAACTGGAAACTTCTCTGTGCAAAAATGAAAAAAAAAAGAACTTCTAATTTATGGCTTTGATGGTAAAACAGGATAAATTATAGAGAGAAAAAAGAGGATCACGATCATGATGTAACTTTAGAGAAAGAGTAAAATATTATTGCACTTATAACTGCTGTGGAGAATATCAGAAGCCACTTTTTTTTCTTTCATTTCTGCATTACTTTACTCATTTTGATTTCCCATTTTCCTTTCCCTTTTTCTTCCTTATATTATAAAAATTATCAAGTACTTTATATATATAAGTAGCAGGAGCCAAGAGCAAGAATATACAAAGCTAGATTCCAAATTTGCTTCCAGCGATGGAAGGCAATCCCTGCACAGATTAAATCCTTTTTTCTGCCAAGTGTGCACAGCTGAGGCTTCCTTACTCAGTAGTTGCCAATAATGAAGCACTGGGCTTGCTTGCAGAGGGCTTGTTCACAAGCCACTTACTTTGATAGGATGTAGGGTTCTCAGGCTGAGGGGGGTTGCCTTGCTTCCTGGCACCTTTATTGGCTCAAGAAGGACCAGTGGTGTTGAGGAAGGACATGAGAGGATCTCAGTGTTAGATTCAGCGGCTGCACTGAATTATCTGCCCACATCTTGGAGCCTGATGCTAAAGTTATGATACCAATAATGAAAATATTTTAAATTTAAAAATAATTAATAAAGACAAATGGATAGGATTTTGAAGTGGAATCTTTTCAATAAAAGCTAGCAATTATATCAGTCTTGCCTACTTTTCTTTAGTGCACCATGAACCCTCCCTCAAAAAGATTCTCCATCCCCTAATGTGTGCAAGTGAAAGATGCTGGCATATACTTGTTGTGTTCTTGTCCTCCATTTTTAATTCTTACTTTGTTATTACTATTTCTGTGCATGCATCAGTGCCTTCAACACTCATGGCAACTACATAGTCCCTGCAGTTTTCTTGGAAACATTTTTGGAAGTGGTTGCCATTGTTTTTTTTCCTTTGGACTAAGAGGGAGTGACTGGTCCAAAATCAACCAGTTGGCAAGGCAAGTTTAGATTTAGACCATTTACAGGCTTTACATTATTGTTATTACTTATGGTAAATAACATGGCATTATTTATTTATAATTCTGAAACTAAATCAAAGTATAACTTCCTGGACAAATAATGTTTTTTGGAGCTAAAGAAATACTTGAAGTTTATAGCCAAGTTTATTCTTTGTTTTTTTTTCCTACTGTTTTTTTCTTTTAAATTCCATTGATTAGAATTTGTAATTTATTTCACAAGAGACATCCCAGATAGAGAGCAACATCTTCCAAAAAGTTTTAGGAGAAAGATTGACTAAAAGTACTTCCTAAGATGCTAGCAGTATACCACATTGCTGTATTAGTAATTAATTTTTTGCAGGAATATACCAGGATACAGTAGAATATACCAGGTTCGTATACTTAAAAAAAATTCTATTCCAGGACTCAAACACTTATGAAATGTGCCCTTAGTTACTTGCATTAAGGACAGACTCCAGGCCGGGTTAATATAGTGGCAATATCTCAACTTTCAATTATGTTTAACTGTATATAAGTCTTATGTTGACATTGAGAAGATCAAGCCAGTATCTTGCCATACAATATTTCCTTGGCTTTTCACTATGAGTTTAAAGCTTTTTGAAGTGACTATTAATCTCAGGATTAAATAAGGAAATCACACAGTTCAGTGGAGCTAAAAAATAGTCTTAGAATTATATGAGAGAGTTCTGAATTATTTGTGGATTGGTACTTAACAAACTAGCAATCTAAACCTATCCAATTTTTGCTTCTGCCTTCATTGCCTTATCTGAGTGATAAGTGAGAAACTGCATGATTTCATTTCTAATATTCATGAATGCAGGCAGTGAGCAAAAGAAACATCTCAAGGAATCCTGACTTCTTAGGCCTATTTCAGTTCCTCTGGATGTTTTTATCTAGATCTACATTTTTAAGATAACCTACCTCATTGAAATGTTCTGGAGCACCCAGTGCAGATGATGAAGTTCTTCACATTTTACGATGCATTTCTCAGCTTCCAAATTGCATGGGAAATTATGTGTTAGGGGAAATTTCATATAAAAATAAATAGTTTCCCCAGTAATTATTGCAGACTAAATCAAAATTGGTTAAAATGGAATATATAGAATTGGAAGTAGATAGATTTGTCCATTCCTTTCCAGAAAAAACGGCAAAAAACCTTCTATTTTAATGCCATTGCAAAGGCACTTAAATGTATGATAAATCATGCCAGCAGCAATAGGAATTTAGAAATGGCTGCTTTGTCCATATATTTGCATATACTGGTTATTTTTTCATAACTTTTATCAAAGCAAACTTGAATTAATACATATATAAAAATAATTAAAATATTATAGTAATTTATAGTATTTGTATAATGTGAATTACTTGCACAGAGTATTAATTGCTTGCATAGTGTTCTAAGAATTACGTTGCCCTAGGCAGGACATTGCTTACTATATGCCCTTCCCATATACTATGTTATACCTCATTTGAGGTAGAATTGAACTCTTCATGGCTTCCTTACACATATATGTATAATTTTTCATAGTATGGAAGTAGTTGTACATTTTAAAAAAGATCAGGTAAGAAGGCAGTTTTCCAGTTTAGCATTTAGTCTAATTTTTATCCAAGCCCAGCATCCCTAATATTTCTTGAGTGCTACTACATCCATTTATTTGCTGCTGTCTTTATATTATATTTATTTTTTTATATATAAAAAAGCCAAAACAATAATGCTATCCCAACAATGTGCTTTGAAAAGACAACTGGACTTTCTTTGTTTTTACTTGAAGACCTTTTGCTTCTCATCCAAGAAGCTTCTTCTGTCCAGAACTGAAGAAGCTTTTTGGATGAAAGAGAAACTCCTTCAAAGAAAAACAAAGAAAGCTCCATTTCAATGGTGGGATTCAAAACGTTTTACTACCGGTTCTGTGGACTGGCTTGGTGGGCATGGCAGGGGAAGGATACTTTAAAATCTCAAGTTAAAGGTGGTATTTGCCGGTTCTCCGAACTACTCAAAATTTCTGCTACCGGTTCTCCAGAACTGGTCAGAACCTGCTTAATATCATCTTTGTTCCAGTTGCCTTTTGAAAAAAAACACCTTTGGGACAACCTTGACCTGGATAACTGACAATCTCCATGTCCAATCATGCTACAAAGCAAAATACAGCAATAAGGTGAAATGGAATGAAAGGAAGAAAGAAAGTTAAACATAAATATGAATAAACAATAGGGAAATGATTTTTATGTTATTGTGGTTGACAATGTGAGTGGGCAACATTCTTATTAACAGATGTTAAAAGTGAAATTATTTTCTAAATCTGGGATTTAATTTCAGAGTTTAAGAATGCATTGCAAGTGACAGAGGGAGATTGTTCACTTGAAAATGTAACTTTTATACCTATTTCAGATAAAGAGAAGAGCTCTTTTATTCCAATAGTACCTTTGAGATAATCTTGGTAAGCAAACTAATGAGTTTGCTTACCAAGATTATCTCAAAGGTGCTTATTCTTCAAGAGGCAACTGGACTGTGTTTCCTTGGGGAAGAAGAAGAAAATGTTTTGCTTCTCATCCAATAAGTTTTATAAGTTCTGTTGGTGGGGGGATGGAAGAACAAGTTGTGACAGGTATTGATAATACTGATGCTGTTGATACCTGTCCTTCCATCTCCCTGCCATCAAAACTGATGAAGCTTCTTCTTCTTCTTCTTCTTCTTCTTCTTCTTCTTCTTCTTCTTCTTCTTCTTCTTCTTCTTCTTCTTCTTCTTCTTCTTCTTCTTCTTCTTCTTCTTCTTCTTCTTCTTCTTCCTTCCTCTCTTCCCCCTCCCCTCCCTCCCCTCCTCCCCTCCTCCCCCCTCCTCCTCCTCCTCCTCCTCCTCCTCCTCCTCCTCCCTCAAGGTAAAAGCAGTCCATTTGCCTTTTGAGAAAAAAAAACTTTGAGACAACTATGACCTGGATTACTGAGAACCCTCACAAATACCAAGATTATATTTTCCATTAAATTATATTTGAATATTCTCTCTTATTCATGTTTCATCTACATCCACCATCTTTAGGCATACTGAACTATCAGCATCTGTCATACAGTGCAGGTTATCACAGGTAAAAA
Organism: Pseudonaja textilis; assembly: GCF_049901715.1. Classification (NCBI taxonomy): domain Eukaryota; kingdom Metazoa; phylum Chordata; class Lepidosauria; order Squamata; family Elapidae; genus Pseudonaja; species Pseudonaja textilis. Next base: position 39,453,393 of record NC_141991.1, read on the forward strand.
TCTAATAACATAACCTGAAAAATGAGAGATATGCAAAACTTGAAATCCCTCTTGTTCAACTGTTAAAGCAATCCCAGTCTTTATCAGGCTTGTACACTTGCTTTCAAAACTGCTTCCAGCTATGTTGTACCTTTTTAAAAAGAACTTGCACAGGCTTACTGAAAAACTAATTGGCTTTCACCTAAGAAATTTATCTGACAGAAAGAAGGAGACACTTGTAATCACCCTTGTGTAGATATAAGAAGCTAATAAAGAGCCTAAAAAAAATAAAAATAGCACCACAAATTTGACTGAACTCACACAGCTTTCCAATTTTTAAAAACCTTGAATCTCCAAATACCTACCCAAGGGTCCTCTTTGTAGACTTCAGTTCAGCATTCAATACCATAATTCAAGACATTCTTCTAACTAAACTAAACCAGCTAGCGGTACTTGAACACACTTATAAGTAGATCATAAGCCTCCTAAGCAGGAAGCAGCAGGTGAAACTAGGCAGAATCACATCTTAGGGTGCCCCTAAGGCTGTGTGCTTTCTCCTCTTCTCTTTTCCCTATATACCAATGACTGCATCTCAAACGATCCATCTGTTAAAATATTGAAGTTTGCAGATGATACAACAGTGATTGGTCTCATTCGAGACAATAACAAATCCACATACAGACAGGAGATTGTACAACTTGCCTCATGGTGTGACTGGAACAGTCTGGAACTGAACACACTCAAAACTGTAGAAATAGGAGAAACCCTCCCATACTACCACCTCTTACAATACTAGACAACACAGTATCAACAGTAAATTACTAGGTTCTATCATATCACAAGATCTAAAATGGACACCTAATATCAAAAATGTCATCAAAAAAACACAACAAAGCATGTTCTCTCTGCACCAAGTCAGAAAGCTCAAACTGCCCAAGGAGCTCCTGATACAGCTCTACAGAGGAATTATTGAGTCTGTCATCTGCACCTCTATAACTGTCTGGTCTGGTTCTGCAACCTAACAAGACAGACTTCAGAGAGTAATTAGGACTGCAGAAAAAACAATTACTACCAACCTGCCTTCCATAGAGGACCTGTATTCTGCACAAAACAAAAAGAAGGCTGTGAAAATATTTACAGACCCCTCACATAAACTGTCAACATAAACTGGACATAAACTGTTTCAAGTACCCTCAAAACGACGCTATAGAGCACTGCACACCAGAACAACTAGACACGAGGACAGTTTTTTCCCAATCACCATCACTCTGCTAAACAAATAATTCCCTCAACACTGTCCAACTATTTACAAAGTCTGCACTACCCTCAAAACGACGCTATAGAGCACTGCACACCAGAACAACTAGACATGAGGACAGTTTTTTCCCAATCACCATCACTCTGCTAAACAAATAATTCCCTCAACACTGTCCAACTATTTACAAAGTCTGCACTACGATTATTATTAATCTTCTCATCATTCCTTATCACCCATCCCCTCCCACTTGTGACTGTATGACTGTATCTTTGTTGCTTGTATCCTTACGATTTATACTGTCTGTTTCCTAATATGATTTGATTGCTTATTGTACCGTATGACTGTTATTAAGTGTGGTATCTGATGATTCTTGACAAATGTATCTTTTCTTTTATGTACACTGAGAGCATTTGCACCAAGACACTTGGCCAATAAAGCATTCTATTCTAAAACCTCAGTTTCAAAGATAGTTTAATTCATTGCATTTTTCGGATAATGTTTTCTTTAAAGTTGAATTCTTTACTTTGTTAATAAAGACATTTGAAAATTTTATACTTTTATTAAAAAAAAAACTATTATCTACTGCCTTGCCAGATTTGTATGACTCACCAGTTTAAAGCACAACTCTGTGCAACTCACAACAATTTTTTCCTAGTGCTCCAAACTTGATTGGAGCAGCTTTGTAGCTTGTCTAGACTAAGAACCATTTCTGATCACTCACTACTATTTAAATACCCTTAATTTATATGAAAAGGATGGTGTGGGTTTTTTTGTTTTTGTATTTTGTAATTTGTTACATTGAACTGGTATTTTAAGATATGTTCACTGATCTGAAGAGGTCTGTCTTAAGGGTTCTTAATTCCTTGTTTAAGTTTTACCTTCTTTAATGTTTTCAATACTATTATGCAATTTGACTAGCTTAGTTGCAGCTTGATTTCCAAATAATTTATAAAACAAATGTCCAGATTCCATTTAAGCTCTGATCTATGGGTTCAACTTTGAAAAACCTGTCAGTGATACATATGTGATGGGAAGATTTACTTCTAAGCAGTGTGTGTGTGTGTGTATGTGTGTGTGTAAAAATCTAATTGCACTCTAAGTTAGTAAGGTAAACAATTTACATGTCAGATAATATCTGGAGACACAATTTACATGTCAGGTAACATCTGGAGACATGGACAGAACTTTCAACATCAAATCTAGAGTAAAAGTAAGGCTTCCTTCCTCCCCTTTAGTCGTATTATTTTAAGAATTCAACTATATTTGCAAAATAAGTTTGGCCTAAAGTTAGAAATAAATATGTGTTCTTTGTGCTGGCTTGGTGAATGCAGTTCATGAAGCCTTCTTTAATGAAAGAAAATTCTCATTCCCATGCAATTAGCCACCTATATGTAGGAGCTTTTGGCATTAAGTAACTCTGCAGAACTATATTTTGTCTTTCTCATACTTACATTTGGTCATTATGAATGACACACTTCCTCTTCCAATTGTATGGTATTGAAAGCAAAATAAAAATAAAAATAGTATATTTTTAATTTGAATATTCTTTGAAATTTTGAAGTTATAAAGGACTTTGAACATGCATGCTAGCTTAAAGATTATTCCATCTACTCAGCCAACTGTTTTTCATTCTTCTAAGACAAGGAGTCTCACTCCCTCTACATCTCTTTGTCTGTCTACTTGTTCACAAACAGCATACTAAACGTTTATGAGACAGTTGGGCTTTGTTCTCTATAAGGTATTTTGTGCCTCAGAGACAATACCATTTGCTTTGCTGAAGCACAGCAGTGATGCAATTCACAACACTGAGACACTGTGCATCATTTCTAAATCACCTCTGGCTACTGAATGTGTCAGAAAAGGGATATGAAGTGAAACCACTGTATATTCTGGGAATTCTTTCTTTGCGCTTTAGAATTAAGGGCTCCAAAGTTTTCATGATGCCCCTTCAAAGGGATACTTCGTTGAAAGCATTGTAAATGCAAAGCACACTTCCAAAATTTTTGAACAGCTGAAATAGATGCTTATAATTTAAGCATATGTGTGCCATGTAAAAAACAAAAACAAAAAACAAAACAGATGGGGAAAAACACTAGTTCACACTTGACATAATGGAATATGAAACCAGACATTCAAACTATGTTCCACTACCTCTGGGATATTGTTCTGACCTAGGCTTCTTCAAAAAGCACTAAGCAGACTCTTTGTCCTGGAAAAAAACCCTTTTATTAAACAAAGGTTCTTGCATTCACACTCAGCCAAAGGCCTGGCAAACAGTCTTTCAAGGGTGTATTTAGGAGCACAGGCCTTATTTAGCTTGGAGAGCTGTCAGGTAACTATTTTCAAATGCAGTGCTGACAAAGAAGGACTTGGCAAAGAGTCTCTGGGATGCATAGACAGATCTTCACACTGCTGAAACTAACAAATTGTTTCCTTCAAAAGCCCCCTCCTCTTTTGCTCCTCTTTTAATCCCTATGGGAGGGTCCATTCACTGTCCACCTGTGGCTTTACTCCCAAGTCTACTCTTAGTTCATAATTGTTCTTTCTTTTGGTGGCTCTGCACATGCGCAAGTGGGAACTGGCTCCAGCTGCTCCCCCGCCTCCCTGCTGTCCAACTCTGAAGGCAGCTGATAACTGCCAGACTGCCCTGGCCACATCTCTGCCTCAGATGCAGAACCCTAGTCTGAGCCTTCCTCAGCCTCCAGGACTGGCCCCAGGTTCCTCCCCAACCTCCTCACTGTCCAACTCTGCTGCCAGCTCTGCTAGCCACCGGCGGGCCAGAACAGATATTTCCTAGCATGTCAATGGAGATTCTCCATAGTTCTAAAGAACCAAAACATCTTCAAGCAAAAACAAAGAAAGTCCAGTTGCTTTTTGAAAAAGCACCTTTGGGATCTCCTAGCATGGGTGGAGGAAGGTGGTAAAGAAACAATAATAAAATGTTTGGCAGAGATTTTCTTTGTAAAGGGCTTTTTTAAAAAAAGTAATAAATAGATGTTGTAGATTTTGCCACTAAAGTGAGGGAGGAGTTAAGAGACTGACTAGCCTGGAGTCCCTGAAGGAAAGGAAGCAATGGAAACATGACCTTCACCCTATTTCCTTGGAGTGCTTTTGTGATTGTTCTCAAGAGAGTGCAGTTAGTCTGGTGAGATTCTTAGAAGTAGGTGGATAGAAATAAATATACCTCTCTGATTAGCTCACAATAGCTGGTTCCTTAACTTTGACACAAAATTGTTTGAGATTCTGGATAATAGATAATACTTGATTATGGCCAAGTATTCATACTGGAAGAAGCATCTTCCCAATCCTATCTGCTGGATTTGGGAAACCATGCATCATTTTAACTGATTTCTCTGTATCTAGAGTTATTTATTTTCAATTTAATATTAGTTTTCCCACTTTTTTTAACACAAAATTTACTAGTGTTACTTGTGATAAATTTGCTACTCCCAATAATTCAAGATATTTCAAAAGTCAATAACATTCTAAGTCAGTGATTCCAAACTTTTCCAGTTCTGTACACTGAGAAGGGGGAAGGGAGAGAGAATGGTTTTGCATAAGCAGTAGGTGAACACATGCAATTCCATTTGTGCAAGCGATGGAGAGATGTGCCTGCTGGTTGCACAAATGGAGCCGTGCTTGCCCACTCCACATATAAGTGGAGCTGTGCATCCATGTGCTCACTTGCCGCTTCTGTGGCACAGTTCTGAATGGGCCTGGGGATTGGGGACCCCTGTTCTAAATGAACCAAAATAAATGGATATAAGATTTATCCATGTATTTATTTGTCAATCAAAGTAAATGCTTGGGAAAATCACTAAACTCTCTAGCATTTTATATCTATCTATCTATCTATCTATCTATCTATCTATCTATCTATCTATCTATCTATCTTTGGTTATTCGGGTTTTCTCCCGCGTAAAATTGGAAGTATCTAGGCGACGTTTCGATGAAGTCTCATTCATCATCTTCAGGCTTGTGTCCTCGGCTTTGTGCTTCTCGGAGTAATGTGAGCTTGCAGCTGCCTCCTCCTTCTAACTACCAGTGGGGGGTTGACTTGATTGAGTGGGGGCTTGGCTGTGCTCTGATTGGGTGGGGGTGTGTTCTGTTCAGGTGGGGGCTTGGTTGTGCTCAGGCTAGTCTTAGTTGCTGGGGGATTTGAGCTGGTGAGCTGTGATCCTGCTGTTTGGCTTGTTGTATTTGTTTTGGATGGCTGTCAAGGCTTCTTTTGTAGGCACTTGGGTGAAGAGGGATATGACATCGAAGCTCACTAGTAGGTCGCTGGGTTGTAAGTTTTGTTTCTTTATGATCTTGATAAACTGGAATGAGTTTCTTACATGTCAGTTGATGGGTTCTGCATAGGGCTGCAGTTGTTTGGCGAGAAATTTGGCTAGGTTTTGTAGAAGTGAGCCTATGGAGCTGACTATTGGTCTAAGTGGGTTTTCTTCTTTGTGTATCTTGGGGAGACCATAAAGCTTAGGGCATCTGGATGATTTCTGTCTGGGTATGATTCTTTGCTGGATTTCTTCGCGGATGGGGGAGGCTTTTTACTTTGGATCTGGTGGTTTTTTCTAGGTAGGTGGTGGGGTCTGTGTTTAGGGGTTTGTATGTGGGGTCTTGGAGTAGGTTGGTTAACTTGGTTTGGTAGTCAGATGTGTTCATAACCACTGTCGCGTTGCCCTTGTTTGCTGGTAGGATTATTATGCTATATTATACAGTATATATATATTCAAAGCATTTTATAAATATATAGCATTTAATGAAATTTTTTTCCCCATGTGTGTTTACTGACCTCAGAAGAATGGAAGACTGAATCAACCTTGAGCCCTATCAAGGTAAAACTCCAGACTGTGTCAGCCTGTAATAGCAATAGCACTTAGACTTATATATCACTTTTCAGTGCTTTACAGCCCTCTCTAAGCAGTTTACAGAGTCAGCATATTGACCCCAACAATCTGGGCCCTCATTTTACCCACCTCAGAAGGATGGAAGGCAGAGTCAACCCTGAGCCTGGTTAGATTTGAACTGCCAAATTGCAGGCAGCCAGCAGTCAGCAGATGTAGCTTGTAGTACTTCACTCTAACCGCTGCGCTACTGTAGCTCTTACATATAAATGTCTGTACATGTGCAATTTAGTAATTTAATTTAATCAGTAATTTAAAAAATAACAACAGGTGTTTAATTAATCAATTACATTTTTGTATAGGCAGTCCTCAGCTTGTGATTACTTGTTTAATGATGATTCAGTTATGATGGTCTCAGAAAAAGTGATTTATGATCTGTTCTTAAAGTTATGATTTTAAGTCATAAAGTCACACCACCTCTGAGGTCACAAGATCATAATTCAAATGCTTGGTCACTGGGCTTGAATTTACAATTTGTTGCAGTCTGAAGTCATGTGATTGCAATAATGCAACCTTCTCAATTGGTTTCTGATTTCAACTGGGGTAGGCAGATTATCTTAATGACCACTGCAAAACAATGCCAAAAAATTGAGTCTGATCATGTGATCCTTGACTTAGACTGCAACAATTCATGATTATAATCTTGGGCTCAATTAGAGTCATAAATTGAGGACGGCTGTATTCTTCAGTTTCAAGAGAGAGAGGGGGAGGGAGGGAGGGAGGGGGGAAGGGAGAGAGAGAGAATATGTCATTTCAGAACAGGCCATTTCCCTATTTTCAAGTTGATAAGATTCCATAAACAGTGAACAGCAAAGTGATAAATAGGTCTGAACCCTAATTGATCTCAACGCAGAAATCTATTTCCTGCAAATTATTTGTAACTATACAGTCTTTAGTCATGTGAATCACTTCCTGGGTGACTGAGAGGAGTTGTTCAAAACCCAAAAGCTGCCGAATAAAGAAGAGGCATACTTCTGCTTCTTTCAATCCATCTGATGCCTGACCCCTTTGAGGAGATGCATTTATCATCCCTTGGACTCCATCAATCAATTTTATTAGGTAGATCAAATCAATCTTGAAGGATAGCTTCAAGACTCAGAAGTTTAAATTAATCTCACAAAATATGACCAGATATCATTTAGATGCCTCAATCAAAGTTGTGTTAGCTGAGGCATGACATGTTGATAAGCTATTTTATCCTTAAAATGCTTTGCAACATGTCGTTGTAGATTGTCTATGTGCTTTGCCACAGTAGGTTTTTGTGGGCACAACAGACATAAAAACCCAAGTAATGTTTGGCTTTTTTTTTTTTATAAGATTTTAAAGGTTTTTCTTCCCCTCGGTATCGGCATTGAAAGATAGCAGTTCAAAAATTTGTTCTAATTTGAAAAACAAAATTTGCTGATTTTAGGAGCTCTCTGTCATGAAAAACCTTCCTTTTGTCTCTTCCAGATTGATAATATCACATGTCACAGAGTCATTTCTTTATAGATAGCTACTGATGAATATGAGTACTTTGCAAGTGTATCTTTTATCTTTTTCGCCTCTCCAGTACTAACTTTTTCAGATTCTCTACAAGTTGTTCTTACCCATTCCCTACCTTTTGGTCTATAATCTATTTCAGAATGTTGTTTATTTATAGGATTGATGCACTGTTCTTATTTAAAAAAAATATGGCACTTGTAATGACTAATAAATTAGAGCAAAGTAAAAATAATGTATAGAATGACTTAAAATTGCCATATTGGTTTTTTGACTCCTGTGCCTGGTTCTGCTCTGGTTTATCAGTACATATTCTTGTATACATCTGAAACTATTCAATTAATATGTCTAAGTATCAATGAATACACACACACACACACACACACACACACACACACAGAGAGAGAGAGAGAGAGAGAGAGAGAGAGAGATGGTATTCAAATTATTTTACCACAGGTTCTGTGGGCATGGCTTGTTGGCCATGGTGTGGCTTGATGGGTGTGGCAGGGGAAGGATACTGTAAAATCCCCATTCCTTCCCCACCCCGCTAACCTGCTTTCCAGTTCTGTTCTCCTGTTAATCAGCTAATCAGCTGGGATTTGGGAGGCAGTGAATAGATGGGGACAAGGCCAGTCTGACGTGATATTTGCCGGTTCTCTGAACTAAACAAAATTTCCGCTACCGGTTTTCCAGAACCTGTCAAAACTGGCTGAATACCACCTCTGAACACAGATTCTAAAAGACAATATTTCTCCATTTCATGAATCATGATTGCATATAAGGAAGAATCATTTAAATGGATGGATGGAATCAAGTAAATTAGAAGTGAAAAGAAAAGAAGGGTCAACTTACAATTAGCGAACTAGTGAAGCTAATTAGTGAAGTAAAAAAAATAAGCTTTAGTGCTCTTCATAGATGCATTATAGCTTTTTAGATTAGATTCTCTAATCATAGCAGAAATCTTCTATGTAAGCAAGATGACTTTCCCCTTCTTTTGACCCACTGCTTTGATTCCACTTGAGACTGAATGCCATACGTTACACTTTAGTAGAGATAAGGACCCGCAATATAGGACAGGTGGGTGAAAAGGGATCCTTATCTCTAGCAATCCATTCTATGAAAAGCCGCCAATAGAAATCAATAAAGGTAGCTTTACAATATGAGTAAGTGGTACATTGATCAAGTGCCGTTGAAGGACTGAATGTCTGAGCAAATCAGATGACTTGTAAGCTTAAACTAAAAAAAATGCTGGATAGTGAAGAGATATAATTTTGTTTTCACAAAGCAGTTATGGGAACAGCTAAGTGCAAATATTAAAATCACAGCCTGAAAACATATGATCAGAATTCTAAATTGTGTTTTGAATTAGATATGGCCTGCCTATCTATCTATCTATCTATCTATCTATCTATCTATCTATCTATCTATCTATCTATCTATCTATCTATCTATCTATCTATCATAATCTGACTATTTCTATCTGTTTAGATTAGAATAGAATATCATTCTTTATTGGCCAAGTGTGATTGGACACACAAGGAATTGTCTTGGTGCAAATGCTCTCAGTGTACATAAAGAAAAGATAAATTCATCAAGAGTCAAAAATCATAAGGTACAACACTTAATAATAGTCATAGGGTACAATAAGCAATCAAATCATACTAGGAAACAATCAATATAAATTGTAAGGATACAAGCGACAAAGTTACAGTCATACAGTCACAAGTGGGAGGGGATGGGTGAGAAGGAGTGATGAGAAGGTTAATAGTAATAGTAGTGCAGACTTTGTAAATAGTTGGGCAGTGTTGAGGGAATTATTTGTTTAGCAGAGTTTGGGGAGAAACTGTCCTTGTGTCTAACTGTTCTGGTGTGCAGTGCTCTATAGCATTGCTTTGAAGGAAGGAGTTGAAACAATTTGTGTCCAGGATGTAAGGGGTCTGTAAATATTTTCACAGCCTTCTTTTTGACTCGTGCAGTATACAGGTCTTTGATGGAAGGCAGGTTGGTAATAATTGTTTTTTCTGCAGTCCTAATTATCCTCTGAAGTCTGTGTCTGTCCTGTTGGGTTGCAGAACCAAACCAGACAGTTATAGAGGAGCAGATTATTTATCATCTAACTTTCATCTCATTTCTCTTTCTCTTTCTCTCTTTCTCTTTCTCTCTCTGTCTCTCATCTATCATTATCTATCTTTCATACACTTGGTGATTTAAATTTGCAAACATTTGTTTTCCTCTTTCCCAATTTTAGTCTTTCCTAGTATCTGTATTTTTCTTACCCTTATATATATAATAGACTATTTTTTTAAATTGGGGAAATGTTGCTACCACTCAAAATCGTGCCATTAGATGGGATTCAGAAGGAATTCATCTATTGAAGGAATAAAACTTTGAATCCAACCTTTGATGCATATTTGTGTCCCAGCTTTATATGCTTCTTTTTAACAGTTTGCCTAAGTTCCTTCTCTAAAAAAAACTAATGACTTGAATGGCATGGAAATTATACCTTTATGCTTGTCTCCCATACTTCTTTCAGAATGGCCATGAATATGCATACTTTAACTGTACAAAAATCACATTTAATAAATGATCCCTTTCAAGATTTGAGTTATTATTCCCACAATTATTAAATAAAGGGGATAAAGAAAAACCCTACACATAAAAATACAGAAAAGACTCTAACAATCTCCTTTTGTAAACAACTGTGAATAGTAAAAAAAAGAAATACCATTAGTACTTGAACAGGGGAAATAGAAGTTATAGGGACTCCAAACTAAAAGAATTAAATATATAAAATGAAATGTTTACAGTTGTGTTTCATGTACTTACTGTGTAAATTCTCAAAATACATAACTGCTTTAGCTTACATTGTTGGTAAAGCATCCTTAGGAAATTCAATTGTCCGTTGTTTACCAAATCATACATCTTTCAAAAAAAGTTCCTATTGTATGATAAAGGCTTGTTTTATTTTCACTTTGTTTCTTGCTGTTAAAAAGAAACTTCTGATGACTGTAAGTCAACTGCAAAACTCAGAAAATTTAAGAAAAAAGCAAATTCCACTTATACTGACAGCATGCATCTTGTCTGGAATATTTCCAAAGTAGTATACCAATTTATGTTTGCATAATATCTGTATCACTAAAATATGTAAAACAAAGAATCACAAGGCTCCATTCTGCTTTGGAGGAACACTGTTTTGGTGTAGGCACTTCCTGAATTTTCCCAAGTGAATTCAATATATTTCTGAATGGGTGGCCAGAGTTCTGTTCAATAGTTACAAATCTGGAGCACTCTGATAATCTACCCCTGTTCATTGGCTTCATATTAATGATGACTGTAGGAGAGAAATTTCACAGGTATTTATCATGTATGTCTGAAGAATAAACATAGACATTCTGGATAATATAGGATTATTTAATTTTTTCCATCTTTCATAACATCAAAACTACAATTTAGCAGCAATTTTGGGGGATCTTAGATGTTTCATCAAAGGCTTTTGGAGAGTGCATGCAGCCCTCTAATGCTATGCTCTGCACTTTTGTGATGCATATAATTAATGTATATGAGGAGAGATTAAAAGATATACAACATATGATAATTTGTCCCCATATTTTGTCCACCTATTTAATTTCAAATCAACAGCTGTTTGTAGCATCAAAAGTCTTTCTTTAGGTTGATTTATGTGTCAAAGTAATAAAAGTAATTTAAGAATACTGGAATGGGTAAGAATTTTTGGTTCCACCTGTGAAATCATTAAAATTATTAGTTGAAGCTCATTATCTGGATCCTGTCAATCAGGATTTAAATCTGAATATGGCATGGAAATGGCATTGGATGCACTATTGGCTTGAGTAGGATGGAGTTGTGCATCCATCCTTGCCCTATTTGACTTTTGGGCAGGCTACAATACTATTGGCCATGGTATCCTTCTGGATCAATTCAAAGCATTGGAGGGTAGCTGCACAAGGTGTTGTGCTGGTTCATCTCCTTTCTCTGGAGCTGATTCCAGTCAGTGGGGTGAGAAGGGAGAGTGTGCTCTCATCTTCTACAATGTTGATGTGCTACAGGATACAGTGCCCTTTCCTCTTCTAGTCAATATCTACATGAGACCCCTGCATGACCTCATCCCATGTGAGATATCAATAGGATGCTGATAATACCTAAATATACATATCTACTTTGATGAACTAAGCAATGTTGTGGATGTCTACTATTACGGTATGTGCTTAACTCTTTAGTAACTGTGTCTGCAACCAGCGCACTGGTTTTGAATTTAAAGTCCTACATGGCATGCGGCTGGGTTATCTACTGCCCCATTATGGCTAGCCACTCCACCAGATCCAGCAGAACAAGCATGTTATGGGTCCCATCAGCTACGGAGCTCCATTTGGCTGGTGCTAAGTGGTGAGCCGTTACTGTTGTAGCCTCTTTTTTATGGAACATCTTCTACCTCCCAAAGTGAGGCTATTTCCATCCCTATTGAGTTCTAAGAGTTCCTAAAAACCTATTGTGCCAGGCCTGGGGATCCTGGCAAAATTCTGAGCTGGCTGCATTATTATTATTAACATGTGTCCTTTCTCTAATGTTTATTCTTTTTTAGCCCTGTGGTTTTTAAATAGTTTTTTAAAATAATAATAATAATATTTTTTTGTATATTTAATTGTTTTTAGATTTGTTGTATGCCACCCAGAGTTTTGTGTTCATATAAACCTGATAACTAAATGGGGAAGGCATTTCTAAAAGTTTATTCTTTTCATCTCAGTACCAATAGTAAACTTTATGAGGAAAAAAGAAGTGATTCCGAATCTAAGTAGAAAGAACTTGCAATATATTCAGATTGAAGGTAGAAGTAAATACCACTTTCTCTCATTGGTTATTTGCAGAGTAAGGGGATGCAATGTAATAAAGTACATTATGAGCTCAATCTTTTCTACTTTTGAACATAATGATTAGGTATGTCCTGAATGTGATTTTCCATCAAAGTGTGTCCTTTACCCAGCCATTACTGTTCAGGAATAGTCCATTATCTTTCAAAAGTACATCATTCAATTTGTGTTATCTTTTAAACTAATCAATTGCTGTGGTGTTTTCCATTTCTATTTGCCACAGTGCAAAGAATTTTACTCATATGGTTTTTCAATGGAATTCGTCTGCTGCTTACAGGAAAGGAAATTCTGATTTTAATAGGAAACATAGCCTTGAGAGAATTTACCAGCAATGTGACATACAAATGTATAGGAAATAGTTTAACCTGATGTAAAATATTACAAAAATTATTTGAGCTTTTGCTTGCAAGCTAAGTAATTAGTTCATTTTAGATATTGCAAGAAAAGCAAAGTATTCAGAGAGGCTTAGAATGAAGATATATGATAAAGGTCCAGTATATATTTTTGTTATTTTTACATCATATTACATTATAATATATTAATATAATGTGGTTAGATTATAATTATATATTTATAAGTATGCATATAAATAACATGTTATAATAATATATACCATATAATATAATAATGTATACTATATATTATAATATTAAATTTATTATGTTAAAATGTAATATTATTAAAATAAAATATATTTTATAATACTTATTTAATATATTTTACATCATATGTTATATATTTTATATTACTTTTTATACATAATAAAAAATCCAGAAGCTAAGTATTCATTATTTAAAGATATCTATAATAAATGTTTGTAAAATATTTATTTATTTATTTTGCATTTTTTGATGCCAATCTCTACACAAGGTAACTCTTGTCCAGAACAGTCAATAGATGAGCATACATTGACCACCAGTTGAATTATGATAAAAACTTGGTAATGCTAAAACAACTTTAAATGAAATGAATGACAGTGGGTACATTATCATTCTTAATGTACATTAATATAGGCAATCTGATAAAGAAGAATAAAATGGAGAAATTAAAATTCAGGGAGTAAGTCATAACCTTATTTTTGAGCGATGCCACACTCTTTGATGGAGAAAGGGCTTTTTTTTTGTCTTCATTTAGTCCAATTTTTTTATATGTTCAATAAAATTAAGAAACAGAGATGAGCACCACCTCCTAAAATTGGACACAACCGGACAGTGGAAACCTTTACTTCAGGCCTGTCAAACTGGCAGCCTGTGGGTCTGATGTGTCATGCGTAGGCCACACCTACCCTGGATCTGCAAAGGCAAAAAATGTTGCAATACTTCACAATATGTTACGTGATGTGACACCCATGCACGGTGTTCTCAATTTTGTAGTAGTAATATTAGTCATTTAATGATTGCAATTGGTTCTGACAATTCTATCATCAAGAGTAATGGTCAACAAGTGAACGCATGACTGAGAAAGAGGGAGAAAGAGACACTGCAAAAAACAAATAAATAAACAAACAAAATCCTATTTGCTGCTATTTTATTTAGGTAAAGTTTTCTGTACAGTGTCTGGTGCCTGATTCCTTTTCCCCCTCTGTTTTGTATCTTCACATTTGGAAACTATGTTTTTACTTATACCTATTATCTTGTAAGCAGTTGACAAAAATAAATAAATAAAATAAATAAACAAACAAACAATCTATTTCCTCATGAACTGCTTTTCTTCACAGTGCAGAGCATCCCTAAAAACTACTAACCAGCAAATTAACAACTTCAGCTCTTGATCAGTTAATTAGAACCCTCCAGCTATCTGTAGCTGCTGCTTGAACTGGCCTGATTTTAATCAGTTTCATGCTGAAGTTTTTTGAATAGATGAATGTTATCTATTTCTTATAGAAAAAGCACAAGAGAAATGTACATACATAAGATTTCCATATAGTTCAGCACAAAGGAGTTCAGCTCCTTGCGATGAATAAGATTGCAAAACATGAAAATAGAATTTTTAAGTGTTGCATCCATTATTTCATGAACATACTTAATAATGGGTCAACCTCCTTAAAACAAAGAGTAAAAAAGATGCATTGAGTATTAGCAGGCATTGTTGGATGCAAATAACTATAGTCACATGTGAATAGCTGAAGTCAATAAGTCCCAAAGATGCTTTTTCAAAAGGGAACTGGACTTTCTGGTTTTTCTTTGAAGACATTTTGCTTCTCATCCAAGAAGCTTCTTCAGCTCTGGCTAGTTGGTGGGGAATCCCACCATCAGAGCTGAAGAAACTTCTTGGATAAAAAGCAAAACATCTTCAAAGAAAAACATAAAGTCCACTTGTCTCTTGAAAAAGCACCTTTGGGACAATGGATGACTGAGAATCTCCATAGACACTGAAGTCAATAATCATTGTTTAATATACAAGAGTCTCACCTGACTGCTTATCCTCTACTGGGATGTAAGGCCTTTGTGGCTCTTAGATGAGGTCATGCCTTTTGCAGCTGGGCACTAATTCCAAGCTATGCCATCAGTATTCAAAATGACATGTTTCATTCAATGTGAAATATATGGTATAAAGGCATGCTAATTCAAGGATTTCCCCTATAGGTATGCAAAATATCCACACAGACTTCCCAGCAGATTTTTTCACAGGGAAATAGAGGACACATTTCCAAAACGTATGAACAACAATAACAGAAATGATGAAAATTCCTTCCAGGATACTTCAAAAGGACAAAAAAAAATGTAGGCAATCGAATTATTCCACTGTGTGTCTGGTAAAGGGATGTGGTGACTCTTTTAAGTTCTCCAGAACCATTTTTTTCATGGTACTCTTTTTAAGTAAAATTCTTGCTTACATTTCCAGGAAGCTGTTTACAATCCAAAACTAATACAGAAACATCAGTAAACTAATCCAAACAGAGACCTGTTAGAAATCACAAAGCAATTAACAAGCTTTCAAGTTTCAAAGAACTGTACCGCAGGATTAATGTTAAGCAAAACAAGCAATCAAAGAGAAAACAAACAAAAAGAAGAAAGGAAGGGGGGGAAAGCAGTGCAAAAAAAAATTGCACACACTTTTTTAGAGATATAAACAACCTGGAATCTCCACGTGCAAGTTGGGAAGCCATATAAATGTCATACATAAATAAATATAAATAAAATAATCTCTATAGAAAATCCCCCTCATCAATTTTGTTTTATATCAAGCTTAAAGATATTCAGCTTTTCTGAAATTTAAAATTAGTTTATTGCTTACTTGCTTGACCCTAACAATTTTACTGCTCCTTAAGTACTTTGTAAATAGTATCTGGGTATTAATTTCTATGAGACAATATAGAAGACAACCAAATCAAAAGGGCATGATCCAACCCCAACAAAATATTAAGAAATAACAACTTAATGACAGTTAAAATTATATACAAAAGGAATAATATCAAGCTTTCTTCATTAATGCCATAGTACAGAGGGATGGTAGACCAGCTAATATAAGCATTGCATGAAAAAAAAAATGCCCCTCAGATTAGAGAAAATATCTCTAATATCTTCATGCATATTGTTGAAAAGTGAAATAGAAGGATTTTTATTCCTATAGGCATATCTGGAATTTTGAGAATCTGTACTCAGCAGTTTTACAAAATGGCTATCCTGAAATACCCTTTATCAGAAGGCAGTCCCTAATATCCTGTCTCCCACCATAGCTCACAGTTACTTTTTTTTTTTTTGCATAACTGGAATGATCTCTAAACAATAGCAATAGCAATAGCACTTAGACTTATATACCGCTTTACAGTGCTTTACAGCCTCTCTAAGCAGTTTACAGAGTCAGCATATTGCCCCCAACAATTTTACCCACCTTGGAAGGATGGAAGACTGAATCAATGTTGAGCTTAGTGAGATTCAAACCGCCAAATTGCAGTCAGCCAGCAGTCAGCAGAAGTAGTCTGCAGTACTGCACTCTAACCACTGAGCCACAGAGGATCATAAACAAGATACTATACTGGTTACAGGGTGGAGAAAAAAGGTGATAACTCCAATATAGCATCAAATTCCAGATTCAAATCTTTCAAGACCTGCCTGGATAGATACATCTACTAGTTTTGCTCTCTTGGTTTCATATGAAAGGCATTACTAACCCTATTCCTTTTCACCCAGTTTATGGAGGGATTTGCAAATTTGATTAGCTGAATTAAAAGCAAACAAACACAATGATGTTCAGCAGCTTGAGCAAACACAAAATACTGCAAAATAATCCACTTCTTGCTCATTAACACATGCTATATCTTAGTTCCAGCAGAATTTCTGTATCCTCAACTTTGGTATCAGGAGCAGAGCTAGGAAATAAAAGGAGATGCCACCAACAAAGTATGAAACTAAGAATGAAAAGTTGTTGCAGTTTGGTTCAGGCTCACAAAAACTCAAAAGCAGGAAAAAGAGAAGCAAACTAACTGTAACAAGAAACAGTATATTAATTATATATTAAAACTAGCATATATTAAAAAAAACACCAAGTGTTTTTTTAACTCTGAGGATGGTAGGAAATCAGTGCAGGACTTTGATCAATTTAGAAATGGAACAAGCTGGAGGAACAAGCTGGAGGACTTGTCCTGCTACTTGAACATCAGAGATCTTTTGTCTTTTCCAGAAAATAGTCTCATCTGCTGTGGAAGAGAAAAAAAATCTTAGACATTTATTATGGCACTGACGTGGTAAACAAGAGAGTCTTTTTCATCTGATGAAGTATTATTTTCAGCCATAAACTAAGAGAAAGGCAGTTTAGAGAAGACTCATTAAATTCAGATGTCTGTTACAATGATGCTAAAAGTAAAATCAACATTGATTGTTTAAAACAAATTAACTCTGACTGAATTATATGAGTAAAGGAAAACTTACATTTCCCATGAATTGTGATTGAAGGATCTCAGAATATTTACAAGAACTCAAGGTTTAAAATAAATCAGCTGTCAAATGTGGGAAATCAGGAATCTAGGCAGGTCAGATGAATATATATGAATATAAGGGTTTATTGCAAGTGTAAACTCTTTAGAATAATCTAGACTACTAATAAATAAACTGGACTACTACTTCCTTTCAAAGCAAATTGGAGGTAGATAAGAGTCAATGGAATTAGGACTTATGGTTTGAAGGACTTCGGCAACAGACAGAACTCCGCGATCATGCGCGGTTTCCATCTGGGCTCGCCGCTGGAGCTCCCTGAGCCAGCTGGTTTCGGGGCTAAGCCACCCTGTAGAGGTGATGAAGAGCGGAGAGACTGCCAGCAGGGTTGAGGAGAGCCACATCTCTCCTCTTCAGCTGGCTATTACTCCCTTTCCCAAAGGCGGTTGCAGCGGTGGTCAGAAATGGCCACCATAAAGAAGAACTCGACCGGAAAAGAATGTGCAGGAGGAACATAAGAAGTGAAAGTTTTGGCTGACCAGGTTAAATTGTAAAAGCAACAACTAAGGTACCCTGGAATTTAAACTTACAAAAAATAACATCGCTCCCAAAGAAGAGTCAGAAGCAGCGAAGGAAAGTGAAAAGGGAAAGGTTTGGCTTTTTTTCCTTCTCTCTCCTTCCCTATACTGACAACTAAGAGACTTAAATAAGAAATTGGAAAAATCCGCTTTGACATCAATAGGCAATTAAGCTGAAAATAAAACAAAATGCCAAAGGGATAATAAAGATTTTTGGACATTAAAATTTTTCTTTTTCATAAGCAGGAAGGGAGAGAAAAAGAATAAGGGCAGGATCTGGAAGAGGGAGGAGACTGCCTGGAATGAAAACAAGACTTCTAAAATATACATTTTAACTGAAACTTTGCAACTAAATAGTGACCCCAGGAAGAGAAAGTGAAAAAAAAGAGCAAAAAAGAAACAGTTGCGTGTATTTGGATTATTTAGTGATCTTTGATTTCTTGGTTATTATATTTGAATGACTAAAATCAATCAGGTGGTTGTTTAAAAATTTATACAATGGCACCACTTCTGGATGAATTGAAAATGGAACTTAAAAAGTACAAAGAAGATGCACAAGAAGGGAAGGGTTCTTTTGCCTTCATTTTTCAATTCTTAGAAATGGACATTTGGAATTGTGAGAAACAACAAGAAATGGCTGCAAAACAATATGACTGGGACAAAGAAGAAGCCATCTTTAATGAACAAGCAATTTTATATGGGGAAGAAAAAGGAAAGGGGGAAAAGAGAATGGAGAATTTAAGACTTAAAAAAACAACCAAAGAAAAGAAAAATAATTCAAAAAATAAGTATAATAGTGGAAAGAAACAGAAAAGGGGAATACAGAAGAGAGAAATAGAGGTAGAGAGACAAGTGGGTAAAAAGAGGAGAGAGAAGAAGAGAGGGAAGAAGGAAAGGAAAAGAAGTTACAACGGACCGGAGCAAGATATAGAGAAACAGGACCTATTAGAGATAATGGGTGAAAATCTAACTGAAAAAGGGATTCTGTATAGGTACATAAGATTGTATTGTTATATTAGTAATAGAAATAACTTTAGAAAATTGGAAACAACGTATGATTAAAATGAGGGATAAAATAGTTAGTGTAATTTAGTGAAATGTTTGTGAATAAAATAAGTGAAATAAAATAAATGAGCAAATTGAATTAGGAAGGAACGGGAACATTTTAATTAGTTAATGTTTTATAAAATATAAGTGAAGAAGGGGGGGAATTAACTATGGAAAGCTTATAATTGTTCCCATAGAAGTATGATATTTAATTGAAAAGCAATGTTAAAGATGTTAAGACTCTAATGAATATTAATATTAATGATAGAATTGAATTGGAATGGAATGTTGTTTTAATTATATATATTTATATTTTTTTTCTTTTTTTAAGAATACAGTGTGTATTTTAAGAATGTACCAAGCAGAATCCGAATGGAAGTTATGTATTATATTGAATGTTACAACTTTAGGGAAAAGATATAAAGGCGTCATACTCCAATCAGTAACTACAGGAGAAATTTTGTTTAATAAGAAAAGATAATAAATAATTGAAACAGGACAGACAAAAAATATAAATACAATGATTTGAATTGAGATGAGATAATTAAAATAAAATTGAGAAAATTAAAAGAGGGGAGAAGCTCTGCAGAAAATGTAAAATAGTAATAAGATATGGAATAGAACATAAAAATGAGCATGAACCTGAATTTGTGTCTATACGAAGAAATGTAACCCGGGATTACGCTACTTTCAAAAAAGATGTTTTATTTGTATTTTTTTTTCTCTGTGTGAAAACTTAAATAAAATTTACAAAAAAAAAAAGAGTCAATGGAATTCAAGGTGGGCTGGACTTAGATCTCTTTTGGGCACAAAGAGATTTGAGACAGATGACACGTTTGACTCCTCCTCAGGCTCAGCCTGGTCATCTCCTATATCAGTTTTTCTATTTTCTAGAGGAACTTCTATTCCCAGAGGAACTTTCTAGAGGAACTTCTATTCCTATAGCATATATAGACCTAATAAGTTATGGACTTTTACCATAGTCAACAAATTATGGAAGAAGTATTCTAATGTTCTTGTTAGCCCCTTGAAACCAGAAGGAAGCAAATATACATGTCAAGGTTTTTGGTTTTTTTTAAAAGTAATTATTCATGATACTCCCCTCCCCGATTTAATCATGGATGACCCTTGAAGTCTGGCTGGACATGTCCCTGCAGTTTTGTTGGCAACGTTTTTCAGGAGTGGTTTGCCATTGCCACTTTTCTAGGACTGAGAGACAGTGACTGACCCAGCTGTCTCTGTGGATAATGTGGAACCAGAACTCCTGATTTCTAGCCTGACACCTTAATCATTACACCAAACTGGATCTCTATTTGCTATTTATTCTAATCTTATTTCAACCAATTAATAATTTACCCATGACATATCTTTGTCCCCTTTGTTTAGTGAAAGATTAGATAGTACCCTCTCCTCATATTTTCCTCAGCTCCAGTATGGCAGACAATTGTTCCTGGTGTTGATAATATCCTGTTGTGAGCACTGTGATTTAAAATATAACTAAGGTATTCTACAAGACTTTTTTAAGTATTCCTGAAACCAAATGAGTTGGTTTAGTTTTACAGTAGTTCTCCAGGTTAAATAACTTTTAAACCAGCCCTCTAACTATGCTAGAATGAAACTCCCATGTTCTAACCATAATTGCCTATAGTTCAAGCTGAAAGATAAGTTGAATATTTTCTCAGATGCTTAAACAATTTCCATGATATACTGTTGCTACTATTAAGATTTATATTTTTACATTTACATCAGTGAAGTAATGCTTTTACTGCAAAGCACCTTGAGACAGTGTTCTGCTTTGAAAAACAATATAACGTTTGCTTTAGCAAGCAAACAATTGTTTCCAGAAAGCAAAAATCATCTCTGCTCAAGGGTACTAACTAGGTATACATAAATCATCCCTCACAGACTCCTGTTTAAATGTCAAGCACAGAGCCAAAATACTGAATTCCCTAACCATTATTTCTACACCACTCAATGACATGTTATTTGTTATTCCTTTTCCTTTTTCTCTCCCACCCTCCACCCTTCTAGACTCTTTGCTTTTTTCTTTTACAAGCTTTGTTACTATAAAAAAATGTTAATTGGTGCTACATACTGTTTACATGTCTAGGATCACAACAGCATTGTCTAGGCCGACACATTCTGTACAAAGATAATTGTTTCTATCATACTGGATGTATTACTGGAGCAATTAGTCTACTGATTTAAAGCTCAACTAATGAGGGTTCCTTGGTGCCTTCTGAGCTTGGTTGTTTTCTGGCAGACATTTCATTATCCAAACTAGGTAACGTCAACACAAACATCCACATCAGTGTTGATGGTAACCAAGGACCCCTCATTTCAGCCTAGGAGCTTCAAATATTCTCCTTTTTCAGAAACTCAACTAAATTCCAATTTTAAATGAAAGTAAGAGGTAAACACTGCCTTCAGTAGAAAAATATATACAGGCTCTATTACAAAGGCTCAGTTCAAAGTTTTCTCTGGAGACCAAGGACCAAAGTGGCTATTACACACACACACACACAGGTTGGTATGTAGCTGCCAAGTTGTATGTGTGTATCTTTGAAATAAATTATTGGAATCTGGGGTGAGCGGATTATATTGATTGCCACATGCAGAGAAAAGAAGCTTATCCCACCATCTACCCCTAAACTGTGCTCAACTTCATTTTGCTAATTGGATTTGTTAACATTTTCAAGCAATTTTTTTTTTCTTTCAAAGGCTGGCACAGTACAAGATGGAAAATATCAGGAAGCAATAAATTTTCTTTCTTTTGGTTATCAAAAGCAACCTGGTTAATAGAAGAAAAAAAATATGTACGTGTTTCTTATTCTGTTACCTTATGTGTAATAAGAAAAGCTAAAAGGCTGAAAACTGAAATATATTCTGTATGGTTGCCCTTCATTGAAGTTTATTTTGGTGATATTTTCACGCTGTTTTAGTCTACCCTTAGAGCAAAAACAGAAAAAAATAGGAGGGATGGTTAGCAAGCTATGGTTTATGTCTTCTTTGTCTTTTCCATAGGTTTATAATCATAACTCCTTTAAAAATATATTTTGTTAAGATTTACCTTTCATGTTTTAATAAAAAAGAAAGATTTGCAGATAGGGGCTATGCCCATTATGCATTTGATGACTGATAAAGGTATAGTCCCTTTAATTACACAACTGCAATAAAGGCATTATCAAAGACAATTTATCTCACAGAGCTACTTCCCTCAAGAAAACTGCTGTTAGTCTTTAGCTAATTGACTTTATTGGCATTTCATACTAATCTTGAAGCTGATGATACTCAGTTATATCTCCCATGATTGTGATGGGCACAAGATTGCCTCGAACTGTGAGATGGGTGGTCCTATAAATTCTGCAAGTCTATGAGGACCTAGCTCTTCCCCCAGCTGGTGTGGGTGCATGTGATTTTTAGTTTTGTGATTTATTGAACTTCAGTTTGGTTTTGTGGTTTAAGTAGAATGTTTGTTTTTACTGTGTTTGCAGCCCAGGTTTTTTTGACAGATAAGCAATCCTATGAATTGGATAAATAAATAATAATAATAAAAAAATAAAAAATAAAAAAATAAAAAAATCAGTTCACTGCTATTATATGGAAGGATCAGTTTTAGAACAAGCTAAGACTTTAAATCATATGAAACTATGGTTTAAAATCCTGGTTGCATCTGAAAATGCTAACTATAAATCCTCTATTTAGTGAAATAAAACGTATAATCAATTAGAAAGTACTGTATTTTGTTTAGTGCAAGTAAAGGCCTTGTAGTCATTTCGTTAGAATATTATATATATCAGTAGTACATGACTATTATTTACTGCAGCAAACAGCAACAGTTACTGTTGTGGAGCGGCGGAGGAAACGAGGCTGAGCCAGAGTGAAACGTTAAAGGCTTTATTGCAAGAATAAAGGGTTGCCGCGTCTGCCTTCTAACTTGGCAGGTTAGCTGGCGGCAACAGGGCTGACACCGCCCGACAGCCGCCTTTTATAGACGGTTGTCAAACGGTGCCAGCCAATGGGAGCGGCTGGTGCTCCCGCTCAAACAGCGGACCTGGTTGGGGACTCCAACCAGTCCCAAAGACATAACACTCCTTTCCCCCAGCTGGGAGCATGCGTAGTCCTTCAGGTAAGTTGGTTGTCTGCGCTGGCGGCAGGAACGTCGCACCCCGGGCAGGCTGCTGGCTGGCGTCAAGTCCTCGCCCCCAGGAATCATCTCGGAGGTTGTTGGGGGGCGGGCTCGGTCAGGTGTGGTGCTCTGTGAATTAGGTAAGTCCCCCTGTTCGGGCTGACCTTGGTGCGTCGCTTGGTCCGGCCGGCAGACAGGTTCGCTTGGCTGTTGGTTCGGGGTCCCTTGCTGGTAGCCCGGGCCCTCCAGCAAACTCTCCTGGACGATGGGGTAGATTGGGTCCTGCAGGGAGCTTCCGTCTGGGTAGACTGGTTCCGGCAGGGAGTCCTCGGTGCTAGGAGATTGGGCTGGGTAGGTATCAGCTGTGCTTCTCCATCGCCTTCTGAGTTGGTCCACGTGTCTACGCCACAGGCGTCCATCTTCCAGGAGGACCCTGTAGGATCTAGGACCTGTGACTGACACAACTTGACCTGGTACCCACAGAGGATCCCCTGCATAATTTCTGGCGTACACCAGGTCATGCAGAGCAAAGTCCCTGACCAAACTGTCAGATCCTAAAGGGGTGTCTGGGCAGTAGTGGGGGTGCAACCTGTCCAGGGTGGTCCTAAGGCGTCTCCCCATCAAGAGCTCTGCTGGGGACTTATTTGTAGCGGTGCATGGCATCGTATGTTGGCTCAGGAGGTAACGTGACAACTTGGAGTGCCAGTTTTCCTGGCCAAACCTGGCAAGTGCCTCTTTTGCTGACCTGACTGCCCTCTCAGCCATCCCGTTGCTAGCGGGGTGAAAAGGGGCTGTAAGGATGTGTCTGATGCCCAAGTTGGCCATGTACATGCTAAACTCACAAGACGTGAACTGGGGGCCATTGTCAGACACCAGCGTATCAGGGAGCCCATGGGTAACGAAGAAACGGGTCAGAGCCTTAACAATTGCTTGAATGGTTGTCGAAGGTAGTAGGGCCAAGTCTATCCATTTGGAGTAAGAGTCTACTACAACCAAGAAGGTCCTGCCATGTACTGGCCCAGCCAGGTCGATGTGCAGGCGAGACCAAGGACCACTAGCACTTTCCCACTTGGTAGGCGTGGCCGCTGGAGGGGCAGCCCTGGTTTCTTGGCAAGGTTGGCATGAGCTTACCCAGCTGGAGATTTGGGCATCCATGCTGGGCCACCAAACGTAGCTGCGGGCCAGAGCCTTCATCCTTACGATGCCCGGGTGGCCCTCGTGAAGTACCTTCAGGATAGGTACACGAAGAGTAGCTGGGATGACTACCCTTGTCCCCCACAACAGACATCCTTGTAGTTTCGACAATTCCTGCTTACGGGTTTTGAAAGGAGCAAAGTCAGCAGTGTATTGTGTTTCAGGCCACCCCCTTCCCACCCAGTCCATGACTTGGGCAATTATTCTGTCTTTTTTTGAGTGCGCAGCAATGTCCTCGGCTGTAACCGGCAATTTTAGTTCATTAACTTCAAAGATGGCATGAACGGGTGCTGGGTCTTCGACTGGGACTGGCAGGGGGCAGCGACTAAGGGCATCAGCGTGGCTCAAGTTTTTTCCAGGGCGATGCACCAACTTGAATGAGTAAGCGGCCAGGAACAAAGTCCACCTGGTCATTCTAGGTGATAGTACCTGTGGGGTTTGCTTATCCCCTGATAAAAGCCCCAGGAGTGGTTTATGGTCAGTTATAAGTTCAAAATGGTGCCCAAACAAAAATTCATGAAACTTTTTCACTGCAGCTACTGCAGCCAAGGCCTCCTTATCTATTTGGCTGTAGTTTCTTTCTGCAGTAGAGAAGGTCCTAGAGAAGAAGGCAATTGGTGCCTCAGAACCGTTGGGAAGCCTGTGGCTCAGAACAGCCCCAATCCCAAAGGGGGATGCATCAGCAACTAGGACCAGGGGAAGTCGTTGATTATATTGGATTAAAACTGCATCAGATGTGAGTAAGGATTTGACTGACTTGAAAGCATGGGCTTCTTTGGGTCCCCAATGCCAGGGGGATTCTTTGTCTAACAGTCTATGTAAGGGTTCAGCAACAGATGCTTTGTGCGGGAGAAATGAAGCGTAAAAGTTTAGTAGCCCTAGAAAGGCTTGGAGCTCCATCTTGTTAGTTGGAGTGGGTGCCTCATGGATAGCCTTTACTTTGGATTCGACTGGGTGAATGCCAGAGGCATCTATCCTATACCCCAGAAAGTCCACTTGCCTAGTGGTGATGGCGCACTTCTCCCTTTTAAGTTTGAGGCCATGCTGTCTAAACTTCTCTAGGACTGCTCTGACCCTTTGTATGAGCTGAGGTCTGTCAACTGCTGAGACTAGAATGTCATCGAAATAAGGGACAACCCCTGGGAGACCTTGGAGAATCCTCTCCATGAGGGATTGGAATATACCTGGGGCCACACTTACACCGAATTGGAGGCGTTTACACTTGAACACCCCTCTATGTGTGACTATGGTTTGTAATTCAGCTGTCTGATCATCAACAGGGAACTGTTGGTATGCCTGGGACATATCTAATTTGGCAAAGATGGTGCCGGGCTCGAAGGTGTGTAACAGGTGTTGAATAACAGGGACAGGGTAGGCGCTGACCTGCAGATAACAATTGAGGGTGGTTTTATAGTCTGCGCAGATTCTTATGCTGCCATCTTTCTTGAGTGGGGTGACTATGGGGGTCTCCCATTTGGCAAAGTCAGTTGGCTCTAACACCTCTTGCTTCAGTAACTTATCTAATTCTAAATCTAACTTAGGACGGATGGCAAAGGGCACTCTGCGTGGCTTAAGGCAAAGGGGAATTGCCTGGGGGTCCACAGTGAAGGAGATGGGGGTGCCAGAATAGCAGCCCAGCTCGCTGCTAAAAACATCAGAGTAGTCTGAGAATAGGGCGTCTACGTCAGAGGTTGAGACAGCATGGATCCCCGTTACTCTAAGGCCGAGAGAAGGGAACCAATCTAGCCCCAACAAACTGGGGAGGGCACCATTAACAACCACCAAAGGCAAATGGCCTTTAAAACCTTGGAACTGAACTAAGAACTTGCCTTTCCCGAGGACAGGGATGTTCTTGCCTTGGTAGTCCCGCAGTGTCAGGTGGCATTTCTGCAGCTTCTTCTTTGAGAATCTGGGATGAATCTTCTTTAGGGTTTCCCAGGAGATGATCGAAAGTGCAGATCCCGTGTCTACCTCCATTCTGCAAGGCTTACCTTCTAAAGAAACAGAAATACTGATTTTATTAGGAGTCTCGGAAGTATGGTTCACGTGGTAGCAAGTACAGCAGTCCTCCACTTGCCTTTGAAAATTAGCAGGTGGTGGAGGTCTCTGAGGAAGGTTTCGCCCTGCTTGGCAGACTCTGGCTAGGTGGCCTTTCTTCTGACAATTTAGACAAATGGCATTCCTAAACCTGCAGGATGCCCTAGAGTGGGAGCCCCCGCAAGCTAGGCAACTGGAAGTTTGCTTGGGGGTGAAGCTGTTTCTCTGCCCCGCTCCTTCCTGTGAAGGCTTTTGTTGCCTAAGGCAATTAATGTCTGTTGAGTCTATGGGGTCTTCTTCGAGGGAAACTTCCTCTGAATGAATAGTGGAGCTGCTGGGTTTTAAAGGAGTTCCTTGAATCTCAGCTGCTGATTGGGCAGAGAGTTCAGCAGCTTGGGCTTCTTCTATGGCTAAAGCTAGGGTTAAATCCTTTTTGGCTAGCAAGCGCCTTTGAAGCCTAAGGTCTCTAACCCCACAGACGATCTGGTCTAATAACATGTCCTCTAGGTAGTCTCTAAAACCACACTGTAAGGCAGCTGTCCTCAGAGCTGCCATATACTCATTAATTGACTCCCCCTCAGCCTGTCTTCTAGTTCTGAAGACATATCTCCTGGCTATCTGGGATGGTTTAGGTGAGTAGTGGTTGGAGAGGATCTCTTGGAGTTCATCCCAAGGTACGCTCCTGATAGCACGGGGGGCAACTAGTGCTGTAGCGGTGTCAAAAACCGCAGCCCCACAGTAGCTGAGGAAGAAGGATTTTTTCTTGTGCTCAGCAGCATCAGTTAGGCCAATAGCGTCGAGGAAGTAGCTGAAACGGTTTTTATAAGAATCCCACGTTTCCTCGGTAGGCTTGAAGGGTGGAAATGTCGGATTGGCATTCATTTTTTGAGGCGGCAGTGCCTGTCACCTTAGTCGTTGTGATTCAAAATTTCGCGCTCTTAGAAGAGCGTTTGCGGCAGCGCCTTCAGCGGTGTCTGTCTCCCCGGCTGAGAGGCTTTTTGAGTTTCGCGCTCTTTGTGAGTGCCGGCGGCTGCGGCTTCAGCGCCCGTGGCTTCGCTCTTAGTGGCTACCGCTCAGTGTCTGTCTCCCCGGCTGAGGGGCTTTTGAGTTTCGCGCTCTTTGTGAGCGCCGGTGGCTGCGGCTTCAGCGCCCGTGGCTTCGCTCTTTGTGGCTTCAGCTCTTCAGAATCGCACTTCTGGCAGCCTCCGATCGCATCCCGCCCTCGTCGCCAGTGTTGTGGAGCGGCGGAGGAAACGAGGCTGAGCCAGAGTGAAACGTTAAAGGCTTTATTGCAAGAATAAAGGGTTGCCGCGTCTGCCTTCTAACTTGGCAGGTTAGCTGGCGGCAACAGGGCTGACACCGCCCGACAGCCGCCTTTTATAGACGGCTGTCAAACGGTGCCAGCCAATGGGAGCGGCTTGTGCTCCCGCTCAAACAGCGGACCTGGTTGGGGACTCCAACCAGTCCTAATGACATAACAGTTACCATGTGAACAATTTACAGAAACCAACATCACATGACTATAACTTCTAAACATGCTAATTTCTCAGTGAAGAATATGTTGGGTTGGGTGTTGATGTGGCTTTCTTATATTTTCTAAAAACTGACCCTTTCCTGTCTCTCTTACCCTACCCCCTAACCTTGAAAGCTGTATCTCTATAATTCTGCAGCAATCCTTTTTTTCCTATTATACTTTCCTATTTTACTTTTCTGATTCTTGGACTTTTCATTTCTTTCTGCTTACCCAATTTCCTTATACCTCAAGATGTATATTTATAATACTGTCAGTCCCAATGCAGCAATTTCATACTCTCTCTTTGATCTAGAGAGTTTGATAAATTTGATTTTTATTCAGTTTCATATTTTAAATGTATTTTCGATTCCAGTCTGCATTTTAATGCATTTGTTTCTTCTATAACTATTTTCCTTTATTTTAAATACTTCATTACCATTATGTTTGTTGCCTTCCGTTTTCAGTTATCTGTATTCTGCATATATTAATAAAGGAGAATATTTGTAACTCGGGATTGACATAAATGATACTTGTTCCTTTCTGAGCTTGCTTGTTTTCTTGCAGACATTTCATTACCCAAATTAGGAAACACTCTAACACCAAGGACCCTTCTGAATATATGCACACATACATATACACACATTATCTATCTATCTATCTATCTATCTATCTATCTATCTATCTATCTATCTATCTATCTATCTATCTATCTATCTACTTCTGGTCTTTTAAAACAATTTAACAGGTCACAAGAATGGCACTAGCTCAAACCACTGACACAAAAATAAGCTGCAAATAATTTTCATGATTCTTAATTCTTTACTATGGAACAAGCAAGCAATTATCTGGTGGACACTTACATTGGTTTTTTACTACAATCACTGGTTGTCAGATATTTTTGGATAGTTAATTGCTTGGGGAGCCTTTACAATAGGGGTGTCAAATTCACATCATCATGGTGGCATCATGTGATGTATTGGGACTTTCCCCCCCTTCGTTAAACCAGGCGTGGGCATGGCCAGCACATGCTGCATCTGGCCCATGGGACACGAGCTTGACAGTCCTTATCTACAAATAAAGAAAGCTCCATACTGCAGAAGTTGACTAGTATCACTCAAGGGTATTAAATTGCTGCGTCATCTTGAAAGCAAGACTAAACATATTCATTCAATCTGCTACTTCATGGACAAAAATATTCATTCAACATACTGCAAAAGTATTTCAATTAATCAGTTGAGGTAAGTAGTATGTGAATGCCAACCTCTATACTCTTAGATCCACAGAAATTCATAAAAATTGAAGGGAGAATTTAGGGTAGACTGAAATAAGTTGAGAACTAATATCCCAGGTACT
The DNA here is from genome assembly GCF_049901715.1 of Pseudonaja textilis. Lineage (NCBI taxonomy): Eukaryota > Metazoa > Chordata > Lepidosauria > Squamata > Elapidae > Pseudonaja > Pseudonaja textilis. The sequence goes on from NC_141991.1 coordinate 39,482,624, forward strand.
ACTCAATTTCAGCTTTCAAAGGCTGTAATCTTAGACACTTTGTAGTGCAAAGCTTTGGGCTTACCTGCCAAGAAAAAAAACTTTAACCAAAGCTAATTTTTCCATGTAGGTTGTCAGTCCAATTAAGGATATAGTCTGGCTCACTGTGAGTTTGATACAAAAACGAAAGCTCATGCTTATCTGGCCTAGCTTAATTTTAATTAGCATCCAGTTAACAACAGGTAGCCTTTTTTTTTTTTTTTTGAAGCCAATACATGCAGACACCAGCTCCTTGGCCATTATTTTCCCAGGTCACCATCTATTAGACTGGCATAGCCAGTGATTAATTGCTGGGTCCCTGCAGCATGGCACTTTCTCTTCTGAAGTTATGGTGCAAGTTTTAATTTAAAAAGCATACACCTCCTTGCTGTAAGTAAATATTTTCTCTTTCATTACATTTCATTAGGCAATTTTCTCTTCAGTGCCTTTATCTTCCTATATAATTGTTTCTGAAAGTTGGCAATTTTGAGATGTGTGGACTTCAACTCCCAGAATTCCCCAGCCAGAATGCTTATATTACCAAATACCAAAACCTGGAGAAATATACAACATGCCTTAGGAGTAGTTTTTGGCTTTGTTACCAGTAAATGCCCTTTACATAACATTTTCCCATGTCAATAACTATGGTTTTGGAACTGGGATATAGGATTACACTAATACAAAATTACAAGAAACACAGCAGTTCCTGCCCAGCAGAAACTACTTTTCAGAATCCAGAGGTCTGATATATTAGTTTAGAACTGTTGGAGCTTTTCTAAGTTTAGAATCAAAGCTATTCCATTTAAGGATGTGGGGATTTTTTGGATGGCATCCCTTAAAAAGGCATGTATGCTTGATCAAATCCTGGTGACAAGAATTAAAGCAACACCAGTCTAGCTAAAAGCTTTTTGTGATCACTGTTGGCTTTCTTTCTGTTTCCGATAGAAAAGGTTTCTTTTCTATTGGAGCATTTTCTTGTAACGTTTAAAGAAGTTTGTCACTTGTCACGAGAAACAGAGGAGTTCACTTATACACTTGTCCAAATGAAAGCTAAAGGCCTTGAAGAGTGATTCTCTAACCCTACCTCCATGTGCAAAGGTAGCATAGCTTTAGATTACTTTCTATGCACATAAATTGCATCAAGCTTGTGTCAGAAGCACTGAGGCACTTTGGTTTCAAAGGTTGATATCCCCATTGCCTGGGGGATGCTCAGTTGGGAGCTCCTTTCATGTCCTCCTCAGGAACTGGAGCAAAGGATGGGAACTTGTCCCACCCATAGCAGCACTTAGGTTTCAAATGCAGGCTTGATAACCTCCAACTCAGTGTCCTAACCACCTAGGCCACCACGCTCCTACACACATAAATAGATCTTGATATCACAAGATGTCACATGTAAAATCTCAGGCATCAGATTGCTAAGAAAGGACACTCTAGTGCAGGGGTGTCAAACTGGTGGTCTGCGGGCTGGATGTGTCACATCCAGGCCATGCTTACCCCAGCTCCACGAATGGGAAAAAAGTCATGAAACATCATGAGATAGCAACATGATGGCATGAGTTTGACAACCGTACTCTATGCATAATTGTTTTCCCCATGAAGTTCTTTACATCATCTATAAACTTTTTACTGTCACATCCTGAAGCACTATTTTACCTGCTTTTCTTAAAGACTCACATATTCCCATGTATTGTATCCTCCCTAAATTTCTAATGCTATTGGCCAAGCATTTGGAGATTCCTGCTTTCTTTGCTTGTTTTGATATTTATAGAATAAATTTTAGAAGGATGTTTCCTGTCTAAGTTCCCCCCAAATAAGATTTGATGACGTTCTTTGATTTTTTACCCCCTAGGTACCACCATGGGACTTCCAACTCTTGAAAGAGCAGGGACAGATACTTCATGACTCCCCAGTTGCTTCTTGATAGTTCAGTAACATGTATTTCTGTCTCAATTGTCTAGATTTGTAAAAGGTCATTTTTCTATGGTATGTTATTATATGCCATGTCTGGAGGAAAATTCCTTTCATCACTTGCTCCCACATATCTCTAAGGCTGTTGGCATTTATTCTTCTTCTTTTTTTAAATCAAGAGACCCTCTCTTTGGAAACAGTATTTGAATTTTCTTCAGGTGGTTTTTTTTTTTTTTTTTTTGGCCTCTGGATGGATTTGCTTCTTTGAAAGGAGATGTGGTGGGGTGGAAGAAGAAAATGGAAGAGCAAGCATAATACTTGCGATGATCTCAAAATGATGACATGGGTGCCATTATATCATTGCAGAAATGCCACAATTGTAAACCTAGATCACAATGCCTGACATAAGAATGGAAATTGTGGCATTTGTGCCATGACATTTTTCCTCATGTATCATTTTCTATCTCCCTTTCCCCCTCCCACCATGAAAGCCTGGATAGAAGTTGTTTTTGAGTTTTTGAAAAGGAGGGCATTGTCTTTATGTCAAAAGTAGATGGCACAACTAAAAGAACATCTACACTTTCAGAAGTCCATGTCTCAGTGTTAGGACATGCACATGTGAAAAGTCACATCAAAGGGTGCTCTCTCATTCTAAAGAAGCAATAGTTTGCAGCCACTTTATTCCAGTTATTCTGGAAACAATCCAACTCTGTTCTTCTAATTTAGAGAAACATATATTGAATGAGGAGGACAGTCCCGTTTTTTCATGTATGACAGTAAAGGGTAGACTCCATTTTAGTTGCATATTGAGTGTTACCTATGCAACCAAACCTCCTGAGAAAAAGTCTTAGAGGTCCCTAGGTAACATAGGAACAATAATAATCAACTTATTTTTTTCAGATCTTTTGTTGTGGTAGTTGAGGTTGTGCTTCCTTAGCATTACTATTAATTGGTATTTGAAAACATGTGCTGCCTTTCATGCAATTTTTAAAAACATTCATGGCAAGAAATAGGAACATATGTTGTAGCCCATCTCTGTTAGCTCCCTAGGTTGATGAGTAAGTCCATAGGGCAAGAAGGACCATCTGGCTTAATGCAGCCTTTATCTTTCAAAGGTGTACTGTGCTTGAAAAAAAACAGAGATCAACATCCAGGGAAGAGAGACTGCGGACATTTGGAGACCAGCTTGGGATCAAAAAAGAACAATGCCAGCCTAAGAAACTCTTACAAGTCCCTAGAACTCCTAGTTGCCAAGACCCTTCTTCTAGAAGTATGTTTCTTTGTTTTTGGATTCTTTCTTTCTTTCTTTCTTTCTTTCTTTCTTTCTTTCTTTCTTTCTTTCTTTCTTTCTTTCTTTCTTTCTTTCTTTCTTTCTTTCTTTCTTTCTTTCTTTCTTTCTCCCATTGCCTAGCTAAATATATACTGACTGCATTGAATTAATAATTATTAATTCAATAATTCAACTTGAACCAAATCTATGAGTTTGCAATAAGCCGGACATATTTGTTGTTACCTAAATGTAGATAAGCACAGACATTTTGAGACAACAGACCTTGCCCCCAGTCTACATAATGTTATAAAAGGAAGCTACATCCTCCATGAGGGTTTTTGTTTTGCAGATGCATAGTTTACTGTATATGTACATAACAAGCACACATTAACTAGTACATGCAGTGTGGAGAGATATCTTCACCCTCTTCACCCACTTGGGCAAAGATGGCTCAACTATGTGAAATTGACTCAATTTTTCTCTACTTCCAAATATTATGCATCTTTGTTTTAGGCATATTTGATTTCTGGCCATGATTATGTGGCAAATTTCACATGATTATGTTTTTAAAAGGTCCAATTTTAGATAATGAATACAAACTGACTAAGCAGTCTAAAAAAATGGTGCACATTAACAGCTGAATTATTTTCTCATTTTAACTCATGCAACAGAATTAAATTAAACTTCAACATAAATAGGGCAGGCAGTAGCTATTAATTCTCCCCAGAGAATCTTTAATTATGTTTTTGCAAACTCTGATTTCATTTGCATATGTATTATTGAATTGTAAATTGCAGTTAAACCAGGGCAGGTGTTCTGTGTATAGCTAGATTAAGTTTTAGCTTTGTGTAGTACCGCACCAGTTTGAGCATTTGGTAATGAATAGTATTTTATAGAGGAATAACAGACCTCTATCTTGATCAGCTTCCATTCATGCCAGTGGAATTCATTTGATGAAAAGCCTTCTGGATCATATTCAATTTTACTCAATTAAAGAAAGGGATCTCGCTGAATTTCTGTTGTTTCTTTGCTGTTCTATTTGTACCAGCATGATGAGGAAACCACTTCTTTAAAAGCGGACTTCCAAAGGATGGTAAAAGAGGTTATCTGGTGCAATCAAGCACCAGTTTTCTTACTGCAAACAGGAGTACACATCAATAAGTTTATACTAATGTGTTTAATAGGAATGCTCACATGTGTAGCATTTCAGCCTTCCATCCTTCCGAGGTGGGTAAAATGAGGACCCAGATTGTTGGGGGCAATATGCTGACTCTTTAAACTGCTTAGAGAGGGCTGTAAAAGCACTGTGAAGCAATATTGTTAGGAATAACATAGGTTACCTAACGTAGTTTGAGTAAAATAATATATATAAACTATGATTGTAAGTTTAAGTGTGTGTCACTTTAAACTGCAAAGCATGTAATTTTGGGTGCGGTGTTGAACCACCATAAGAGGGAGCAAGAGAACCTGCTCATTTGCTGATGATTCCTGACGATTGCTGACAATTACTGGATTGCATGGATTGATGGTTTGTTAACTGCGTGTTTCCTACTGCTGAGTTGCTGAACGTTGGAGGAAGAAAGGTGGTTTTGATTTCTTCATATCTCTACTGCGAGGAGATATATTACTGGACTGATATTTGTAAGTTTACTGACCTCTCTTTTTCGACACTGGAATTTGCAACTGAATAATCCATGGATGGACTGAACTAGTGAATGATATATGGACTGTTTGACTATGCTAAAACTCTTACTGGAATAAACTATTTAACTAGCACGGTGTATCTGTTTTACTGAGTGTAAGCTACAAAAACGTCCATCTCACATACTTTGCCCGCCTGCCTGACTGCTGTGCAGATTCTGCTAGGGTGTATCCCTAACAAGTATGTAACTCTAAGTGCTACTGGAATTATATGTGAAGGCATTAGCAGCATGAAAAAATTCAGCCTGGCTTCTAAATTGATGACCATATATATGTACAAAATTGGAAGGACTCTTTGATGAATGGACGAATGGCTGCAGAAGCTGGTGGAGTTGGCCATAATGGCAAAATTGACTTTTTTGATTAAAGAAAAGAATATAAGTACTTTTGTTTCTGCATGGAGACCATTTCTGAACTTTGTGCTTGAAGTGGAAAAGAATGAAACATTGATTTTGGGTTTTACTGTATTACTATGAAAAAAACAAAAAGTTGTGGTTTAATGTTAATGCTGCAACAAAGGGAGGCAGAAGTCCCAACCCTTCCTCACTTCTCTCCCCCCGCTTTCCCACCGCTGCTTTCCTATTTATTTTTGTATATTGTATTTTATTTTATCTTATAACTCAATAGAATGCTAAAAATCTAAATTGACAACCATACGTGCCTTCTTTTCCCTAGAGCTCAAGGCATAGCTCAGTAAATTGCATTCACCCCTATTTCTGGCTAACCATCTAGTGTGATTTTATAATATGAAGTCTCTAGGCAAAATTTAAACACCAGATATGTACAAAAAGGTGACTCCTTCAAGCAAAAATGAAAACAAAAAAGAGCATCAAGGGTCAGAAATACAGGCAGTCCTCGACTTATAACAGTTTGTTTAGTGACCATTCAAAGTTAAAACGACACTGAAAAAAAGTGACTTATGACCATTTTTCACCTTGATGACCATTGCAGCATCTCCATGGTCATGTGATTTACATTCAGATGCTTGGCAACTGGTTCATATTTATGATGGTTGTACTGTCCCAGGGTCATGTGATCTCCTGCTGTGACCTTCTGACAAGCAAAGTCAATGGAAAACCCAGTTTCAGTTAACAATGGTGTTGCTAATTGAACAACTGCAGTGATTCAATTAACAAATGTGGCAAGAAAGGTCATAAAATGAGGCAAAATTCACCTACCAAATTTCTCACTTAGCATAATATACATTTTGGGCCTTTTCTGTGGTTGTAAGTCGAGGACTACCTGCAGTTAAAAATTCTAAACTCATTTGTCCATCCAGTTCAAAGTGACCTGTCCTGAAGTGAGATGAATTCTAAGTTAGTTATGGATCACAGACAAGTCTGTTAAGAAGTTTCATTCCATTTGTTACTGATGCTGATTTATGGATTCTTTGTATAAATCAATGTTCTCAGCAGATGCAGATGGTACCAGCATCATTCTTTCAGTCTGGATGGGTACCAGAACTGGCAACATGATGTGTTACTTCTGAGCGTGTGCAAATTCTTAATGTTTAAGTTTGGCTAAACATCTACTCTAAAATTTCATTACATGAGATTAGTGAACATTTTCTACATTTAGAAAAGGCAATGGTTTCTAATAAAAAGTAATCCGCTTTCAGTATTTATCTTACTTTCCTATGGTAGCCAACAGCAAGATTCACCAAATTCTCCAGGGAGGAGAGATTACTTTGAGCCCTTGCTTGTGCAATGCTATATGGTGCAAAGATAAGCTTCTCGAAATAGAGGATTATGGGATAACCATAGACATTCTAACTACTGCTGTGCAAGAGGAGATTGTCCTCCTTAAAAATCGCAATAAAAATGGTTCCTGGAGATTATTATTTTCAAATCAGTCAAAGTGTTAGAAGTGGTAGCATCGAATACTAAGCCTAATTCCATAGTCTTTGCCAGATGTTTACCCACTCATAACCTAGAAGCATTCAGTGAAGAAAATTATACACTGTAATATCCTGAAATATTATACAACATTTGCCTGTGAATAAACATGCACAAAAAAATCACACTGGAAACCCTGTTAGCTTAAACTAATACTTGGGGCTGTAATGTGTAGTCTTAAGCCCATTTACTTGTTAACACTGAGAAGCCTACTCCTTAGTCAATACAAAAGGATTGACCTATAAATCAACTTCCTACAACTTCAATATTCTATGTATTTTCATGCTTCACTACAGTGTTCCACAACACTCTTAAACCTTGAATTTGTATGGCTGTTCTAGTTTCTTAACAGAACAGAAATTCTTATTTAGGAAAGCAAAATCCTAAAGATTGCCAAGGATTTTATTTCCATGGCTTCTGTGGGTGTGAATAAAGATATGCCACAATGAACAGACTAGAATGTGACAGTATAGAACAGAATAACAGAGTTGGAAGGAACCTTGGAGGTCTTCTAGTCCTACCTCCTGCTCAGGCAGGAAACCCCAGACCATTTCAGACAAATGGTTGTCCAGTCTCTTCTTAAAAACTTCCAGTGTTGGTGAATTCACAACTTCTGGAGGCAAGTTGTTCCACTAATTTGTTCTATCTGTCAGGAAACTTCTTAGTTCTAGGTTGCCTCTCTCCTTGATTAGTTTTCATTCATTGCTTCTTGCCCTCGGGTGCTTTGGAGATTATAGCTTAATTCCCTCTTCTTTGTGGCAATCCCTGAGATATCAGAACATTGCTATAATGTCACCCATAGTCCTTCTTTTAATTAAAGTCAGCATCTATTGGTTTCAATATTAACTCCAACCAGAGGTGGTATTCAGCAGGTTCTGACCAGTTCTGGAGAACCGGTAGCGGAAATTATGAATAGTTTGGTGAACCAGTAAATACCACCTCTGACTGTCCTTGCTCCATTTATTCTCTGCCTCCTGACTCCCAGCTGATCAGCTGGGCCTTCTTTTCTTGCCCTGCACAGGAGAATGGAGCTGGAAAGCAGGTTAGTGGGGTGGTGAGGGAAAGGGATTTTGCAGTAACCTTCTCCCAGGAGCAGGGAGGAAATGGAGATTTTACAGCATCCTTCCTCTGCCATGCCCACCAAGCCACAGCATGCCCACACAGCCACACCACGCCCACCAGGCCACGCCCACAGAACCGGCAGTAAAAAATTTTTGAATCCCATTACTGTCTGCAACCCAGTTTATTTCTCACTCCTGCAAAACGTAATCACCAAACCAGCAGTAATGCCGGTTGAATCCCATCCCTGCCCCTGCCTACATTTTATCACCTGCAATCTGTATCTCTCTACATTTTAACAAGACAAGAAAAACATTGCTTCCTATATGGAAATGGCACCAAGAGAAATGTGTTCAATTCACATTTAATATGAAGCTAATTAAGGCATACTTTCTGAACCAATCTGCAAATTGAAACCTACTTATCTTTCAAAATCCAATGAGCTCTATCCATTCCATTTGGAAGTTATTTCAAAATGAAATTCAGTGCACATAGTTACATACCACATAACCCTTATTGATGGAGAATTGATGGTAAATGTTACACAGGCAAGTCCTTGACTTACAATAACAGTTGAGTCCAAAATTGCTATTGTTAAGTGAGACAGATGTTAAGTGAGTTTTGCCCCATTTTATGCTACAGTTGTTAAGTGAATCCATTAGTAACATGGTTTTTAAATGAACCTGGCTTCTCCGTTGACTTTGCTTGTTAGAAGGTCGCAAAAGGTGATCGTATGATCCTGAAACACTGCAATTGTCATAAATACGATTCAATTGCCAAGCATCCGAATTTTGATCATGTGACCATGGGGATGCTGCTATGGTTGTAAGTGTGAAAAATGGTCTAAGTCACTTTTTATAATGCCATTGTAACTTCAAATGGTCACTAAATGAAATATTGTAAGTCAAGGACTACTTGTATGTTTATTATTGCAATGAACAGTCATTTATAGCCCATCATTTTTCTGCCCCAGATACCCTATAGCCCCGTGATGGTGAACATAGGGATGTGTGCCATAAGTGGCATGCAGAGCCATTTGTGCTGGCATGAGAGCCACAAGCAAACTTACCTCACTGTGCATGCGCGTGCCTCACAGCTGATTTTTTTTTTTTTGATTGGTTGGTTTGAGGCCTTTTTTTGGCCTCCCAGATGCTTGGAAAAAGCCTCTGCAAGGCTTTTCAGGACGAATTATAGGCTCGTTTAGTCATTTCCTGTAATACCAGAAGTGACAAAATGGGCCTATAATTGGGCCTGAAAAGGCTTGCAGAGGCTTTTTCCAAGCCTCTGGGAGGCCAAAAAAAGTCTCAAACCAGCCAGAAAATCAGCTGTGGGGCACAGTGCAGGTAAGGGGGTGGTGGAGTTTGGGCTCAGGTTAGTCTTAGTTGCTGGGGGTAACCAAGCCCCCACCTGAACAGAACACGCCTCCAACCAATCAGAACACGGCCAACCCCCCAACCAATCAGAACACAGCCAAACCCCCTACCAATGAGAACACACCCCCACCCAATCAGAACACAGCCAAGCCCCCACCCAATCAAGTCCCACCCCCACTAGCAGTTAAAAGGAAGAAGCAGCTGCAATCTCACATCACTCTGAGAAGCACAGAGCCGTAGACAGAAGCCTGAAGATGATGAATGAGACTTCATCGAAACGTTGCCTAGATACTTCGAATCTTACGCGGGAGAAAACCCGAACAACCAAAGATCCACATACAAATACCCGCGAGAACGTCAGAAAATAAAGATATATATATATATATATCTCAAAAAAAATAAAGGGAACACAAAAATAAGACATCCTAGATCTGAATGAATGAAATATTACTATTAAACACGTTATTCATTACATAGTTGAATGTGCTGACAACAAAATCACACAAAAATTATCAATGGAAATCAAATTTAGCAACCCATGGAAGTCTGGATTTGGAGTTACACACAAAATTAAAGTGGAAAAAAACACTACAGGCTGATCCAACTTTGTTGTACTGTCGTGAAAACAAGTCAAAACAAGGCTCAGTAGTGTGTGTGGCTTCCATGTGACTGTATGACCTCCCTACAACACCTGGGCATGCTCCTGATGAGGTGGCGGATGGTCTCCTGACGAATCTCCTCCCACACCTGGACTAAAGCATCCCCCAATTCCTGGACAGTCTATGGTGTAACGTAGCATTGGTGGATGGAGCGAGACATGACGTCCCAGATGTGCTCAATTGGATTCAGGTCTGAGGAGTGGGCGGGCCAGTCCATAGCATCATCTATAGCCTTCATCTTGCAGGAACTGCTGACACACTTCAGCCACATGAGATCTAGCATTGTCTTGCATTAGGAGGTACCCAGGGCCAACCGCACCAGCATATGGTCTCACAAGGGGTCTGAGGATCTTATCTCAGTACCTAATGGCAGTCAGGCTACCTCTGTTGAGCATATGGAGGGCTGTGCGGCCCTCTAAAGAAATGCCTCCCCACACCATTACTGACCCACTGCCAAACCGGTCATGCTGGAGGATGTTGCAGGTAGCAAAACATTCTCCACGGCATCTCCAGACCCTGTCACGTCTGTCACATGTGCTCAGTGTGAACCTGCTTTCATCTGTGGAGAGCACAGGGCGCCAGTGGCGAATTTGCCAATCTTGGTGTTCTATGGCAAATGCCAAATGTCCTGCACGATGTTGGCCTGTAAACACAACCTGTGGACGTCAAGCCCTCATACCACCCTCATGGAGTCTGTTTCTGACCGTTTGAGTAGCCACAACCATGTTTGTGGTCCGTTGGATGTCATTTTGCTGGGCTCTGGCAGTGCTCCTCCTGTCCCTCCTTGCACAAAGGCGGAGGTAGCGGTCCTGATGCTGGGTTGTTGCCCTCCCACGGCCTCCTCCATGTCTCTTGATGTACTGGCCTGTCTCCTGGTAGTGCTTCCATGCTCTGGACACTACGCTGACAGACACAGCAAATCTTCTTGCCACAGCTCGCATTGATGTGCCATCCTGGTTGAGTTGCATTACCTGAGCCACTTGTGTGGGTTGTAGACTCCATCTCATGCTACCACTAGAGTGAAAGCACCGCCAGCATTCAAAAGTGACCAAACCATCAGCCAGAAAGCATAGGAACTGAGAAGTGGTCTGTGGTCACCACCTGCAGAACCACTCCTTTATTGGGGATGTCTTGCTAATTGCCTATGCTTTCCACCTGTTGTCTATTCTATTTGCACAACAGCATGTGAAATGGATTGTCAATCAGTGTTGCTATCTAAGTGGACAGTTTGATTTCACAGAAGTGTGATTGACTTGGAGTTACATTGTGTTGTTTCAGTGTTCCCTTTATTTTTTTGAGCAGTGTATATTAGAAGCCGAATTAAATTCAAGCAGGAATGGCTTCTTTATATATGATACATTGCACAGAAAAGCAAATGTACACTTTTGGAATATGGTCTATAAAAAGATTATGAGACAAGTAAAAATAGCACATAAAATGACTTAAACAAATACTATGAATAACTGAAATGTTCATTGTAAAGTGCAACTATTTAGATTAGTGATTGGAAACAAAGGGAAAGGCAGAAGGATCATGATAAAGTATCTCTATGATTTTTTTATTTATACCCTTAAAAAACTCCATTTTATACCTTTAACTTTCTAAAAAGAAAAAGACTTGTTAAAAGCTTTAAAAAGAATAGGAAATTTAAAGGACATGGGGGCTCACTAAAAAAAGAATCATGTAGCCCCCAAAGTATCCACAGCTGGATTGCTTTTATGTATTAAATATCAATCTTTGAATCATTTCTTTTCTTTTTTTAATAAATAGGAAACTGAGAATTTGGTAATAATTCCTGATTGAAGAGACTGTAAATTCTGGGTCAATGATTTGTAGAAAAAAACTTACTCCAGTGTGATTCCTCTTTCTTTATTCATAGTAGAAGATTTACTCTATTTTCCACAAACTTGGAGTCTTGCAACACAGGACATAATAAAGATGACCACATCCTCAGTTGTTGTTGTTTTAAATAATACTTTGTGGGGACAAAACAAAAGGCATATAACTCCAGATTTTAGCTTTTCCACATTTTTCCATTACTTGTGCTAGCTTGACTCTGGACCCCTCAAAAACCTAGAACATTCCTAATAAAGAAAATAGTAGGTCAACATGACAGCTGCATTCTACACAAACACCAGAACTGGAATGAAAAACATAAAAAAATAAATGAGAAAGATTGGGAAACTTAACAGAAAGTAGACATGGCAATGCCCAATAAATTGGGCAGGACAGAGAGACCTTCAAACATATTTTAAAAATGGAGTTCTTTTTGAGAAATGAGAAGCCCCCCCCCTTCTCTAAGATAGGACATGGTATGGAGTAGAGTAGAACATGAAGCTCATCTTTACCCATTACATAACACTAAAGAAAAATAACTACATTACAACTACTATTGGGGGATAGTTGTGTGTGGGGTCTGAGAGTCTACTTTTCCCATTTGTTTGGATTCTGAGGCATGCTATTCATCTTTGAGTAACATTGGCTATTCAATGTTCTTCTAATGAAATAGTAGTTTGATGTTGGCTGCATCAATCAGAGGAACTATTTTGTTCCCATGTTCTTGTGACACATAATGGAAGTATATCAGTGACTCAACAATAAGAAACTTTGATACCTTGCACTCATTCTCTGCATTCTATATAGCAGCAGTTTGAATCTGACATTTTCTATTCCTATTGGGGTTTTTCCCCCTAGCATTGTTATTTTTTCACAGGTCAACAGAAAGACTATGGTTTTTGCATCACCTGACATATATAAAACCAAGCACATGTCAAGGGATTTATATCTTCATTTTTTTAATATTTAAATGTACGGTTTTATCATAGAAAATAAAATATAAAACAGTATAATAAACAAACAAAATGAAACAAAAACATACATTCAACAATAACAAAAAAGAAAAAATAGTGCAGAAAAATGGAGGAAAAAAAGTGGTCAACTAAATTTGAAAAACAGTCAACAGACATATATTTTCTTATATGTCTGCTGTTTCAAACTCAGGTCTTGAGAAATTGGAATACACCAGTCTGTCTGAAACCATTGAGAAACTATCCCAGGAGGTTTGCTTTATTGGAAGTTTTGAAGAGATTGGAAAACTAACAAAATTATAATCATAATATGATTTTCACAGCATAACGACTTATAGCTAGTGATTGATAGCACACCCATGATCCAAATAGGCCTTGCTTAAACTGTTGTATTTTATGAACATTTCAAAGCAATATATTTTTTTATGAAAAACTGGTAGTAATAGGTTATTTAATGCAGATCTGGAGTGAATAAGACCTTATCTGCTTCTCCCTAATCTAAGAGCAAGTTTCTGGATATTGGTTTCATTATAGTACAGCTCATTTGTCTTTGACTGAAGAGAAGAAAATTGAAAAATGACAGAAAAGAGGGTGATAAAACTGAGTAAGACCTAATGAAATACAACACTGAGTAAATTCAAAGGAGAAAATATTTAATTAGGTACTAATTATCAGCTGTAAATGTAGATATACATATATCTGCACATATATTCTCTTATTTTACATATTTCCTGTCTGAACTTCAGCAACATCATTTGGGGGAAGTTTTAAGACAAGGAGTTTGGAAAAAAAAATGTTGAAGGGATTCAGTGGATTTATCTTATATTTATAACTCTAAATTGTTAAAGCAACACTTACAGCCCTTAATTCATCACTGTGTTTGCCTTACATTCATCTACTAAAGAAAGGGTTTCTCATCCTTTGCAATTTGAAGATGGGTGGACTGCTTCATCTTCCAGAATTCTCCTGACAGCTTGGTAGCTGGGGAACTTTTAGAGTTGAAGTCCACACATTTTTAAGTCACCAAGGTTGAAGATAAAATATTGTTTTGAGGTATCTAAGCTGTAAAATGGAAGCTGCCTTATAAAAATGCAGAATGCTAGCTGGGAATTCTAGGAAGTGTAGTGATAAGTTATCTTGCTGACACCAGGGTGGAGAAGGTTATTCTAGAGCTATACTACATTGTTGTGAAACTGACTATATTCATTAAGTAAGATAGTGATATTTAAGCATAGGGAAAACTATTTAAAAAACAACATCAACAGAACAGAATAACAGAATTGGGAGGGACCTTGGAGGTCTTCTAGTCCAGCCTCCTGCTTGAGCAGGAGACCATAACCATTCCAGACAAGTGGCTATCCAGTCTCTTCTTAAAAGCCTCCAGTGGTGGAGCACCCACAACTTCTGAAGGGAAGCTATTCCACTAGTTAATTGTTCTCACTGCTACAGAATTTTCTCTTAGTTCTAGATTATTTTTCTCTTTCATTAGTTTCTATCCATTGTTTCTTGTCTTACATTCTGGTGCTTTTGAAAATGGGTTAACCCACTCTTTTTTGTGGCAGCCCCTCAAATATTGGAAGATTGCAGTCATGTCACCCCAGTCCTTCTTTTCACTAGATTAGATATGATAAGTATTTCGTAGGCTTCCTATCACTTATATAACCTTGTTTCAAGCACCAAGAAATATATTTTTGAGCTACAGTTTGACAAATAGATGTTCTTTGTTCTTTTGTTTACATGATATGTCTGCGTAGTGGATTTGAATTGACTAGCTATCTTGAGAAGGCAGTAATGCTAGGAAAAAATGGAACAAAAGAGAATAAGACAACTAGAAGGAAGATGGACAAACACCCTTATAATTAGAGCATGTTAAGGACAGATCATCTTGTAGAAAATTATTTGGTCTAACAGTTGACACAGACTTGATGGCATATAATCAATCAGTGGTTTTGAAGAACAGGATGGTTAAAATGTATGAAAATAAAATATCCCATTCTGATGAAAGTCCCTCATGGGTCAATTGGAAGAACTCATTTTTTAAAGAAAATTTAGGAAACTGTTTGCTTTAAAATATGTACAAATGGGATAGAAAAAGAGGGAAATGAAATCACTATGAACTTGAATCAATTTCTTTTCACTATTCCAGTTACAATGGAATAAATGCAGTATGATTTTAGAAACCTGCATCTGCATTTGAAAGATGATTATATAACATAAATTAAGTCATTAACAATACACATGCACAAAAGAAAACTAAATGTATATTTTAGATTTGTGGTGGTGGATGTTATTTATGGAATGGTTGTCATTTGCAGAATACATGCACCCACATGTAAAGTTATTGCTGAATACCATTTAAGAAATGTTATTACAAAAGCAAATTACAGAGTGAAGAAATTATATTTCATGGGTATAACATCAACACTTTGGATATAACATCAACACTATTCCTTGGTCTTTTCTTTTTTTAACAAAGCATTCAAGAGTAGGAAGTACTGATGTGTTAACACTGTCTTTGCAGCTCTGATCAGTTGCAAGTTCAGAATTGTTTTGGATATCTATCCTTAGACTGCATTCACACGTTGTGACAAGCCATGAGCTTTTTAAAAATTTTTTTGAATAAAATAGAAACTGGTGTGAGTTCCACAAACTATTAAGTCACAAACTATGATATACAAACCATCATGAAGCGTGGTGGCCCAGTGGTTAGAATGCAGTATAGGCTAATTCTGCCAACTGACAGGAATTTGATCCTGATTGGCTCAAGGATGACTCAGCCTTCCATCCTTCTGAGGTTGGTAAAATGAGGACCCAGATTGTTGGGGGCAATATGCTGACTCTGTAAACCACTTAGAGAGGACTGATAAGTACTATGAAGTGATATATAAATCTAAGAAGTGTCAATCTCGTGGCATCATCTGATGTATCATGACTTTTTTCCCCTTCGCTAAATTGGCCGTGGGCTTGGCAGCGCATGATGCATCTGGCCTGTGGGCCATGAATTTGATAACCCTGGTCTAAGTGTTATTGCTAAGTGCTCATAGCTGGATGTAGAGAGCAGAGCTAACAGGCTTACACAGAGACAAGACGACTATTTATATCTTGCTCTCTTCCTGGTTTCTTGAAATATCACACTATCACGTATAGATTTCTCTTATTTTTAGTCCTTACAGTGTCCATTAATGATAGGTGTTTGTTTACATTCTCTGCATTCATATTTTCACATGCAGATACATCTACCAAGATGTACAGGATGAATCTGGTCTCAGTTTGACAGGCTTTGTCTTAGAAACAGAGATGCAGTTATAGTCAATCAGATTTTCCTCCTGTATAGGCATTTGTCTTTTTCATACTGTCAAGCAATCAGATTAGAAATAGCTACTGGCAATTTTATGTTTGTAGATGGAGACTAATTCTAGAACAGAAATTGATGTTGAAGTTGCAGCTCCTCAGATAATGTTGCAAGAAATTTCAAGCCCTCTAAATCCCATATGTGATGGTTTGTATTTGCTTTTGTTGCAACAAAACATTTTTCTCAGCTCAAGCATAGGTGGAATTGCATTGCACAAAGTCTAGTTATTTATCATTTTTTTCTGTAAATCATAATAAGAATAGCCATATTCTGTCATTAATCAAAATTACCTTTGAAACATGAATGGAACTATGTTATAATTTGGACATCAAATTGCATTGTGTGGTTTTAAATAGGCTCTGAATGTATATTGCTTTAGCTTCACTTGCTGACAATACCTCTTTAATTGCATTTCGGTTTGCTTTTCTTGCATCCTACATTTTGATTTCTCTTTTTCTTATTAAAATGTCAAGGTCGATTAGAAAATGATTAGGAAGAAATAGGACAAGTCTGACTGTATTATGTCGTTGCTGCATTTGTCTTTTTGTCAAAAGTATTGGCAGTAGGAGACAATGAGTAGAACTGATGGACTACTTTTTTGTTTTGTCATATATTTTATATTGAATAATAAATGACAATGTCATTAAAAGATCCAAATAATTCTAATTTCTGTTTTCTTTTTGCTGTATGTTGCATTTTAAGATACAAGCACAATATGCCTTTATTAAGTGGAGAATGTAAATATATTTTAGTCTTCCTAAGATCATTATAGAACTAACTGTATAACTGTCATATTATACTGCCATATAAATAATTTCCAGGAATTTGTTTTATTCTAAAGTTAATTAAAGCTATTGATATTACATTGCTAGTCAACAAGACATGCAAAAAAGAAAGAAAGAAAAAGCTCTGAAATTATTACCAGACTTAAACACTCTCTTTCGGGATATTTAATATGTATTGTTAGTTGAATGGCGAGTAACTTTACAAGTAGAAAGTTTGTAGAATTTCTTATCTTGCTAATAATACACACATATGTTTTTGTCTTTCACTTGAATAAGTAGTGCTTTGTAGTAATTGCATTTATGAAATGTTTTGTTAAAGTAAAAGCTGTGAAATTAGTTTTGGAATACATTTGCAGGAATTTTGAAAGGACTCAAAATATTATTAGAAAAACTAACAGAAGTTTTTCAAGTCATCCTGTGCATCTACTACCAAGCTTATTTTGGAAGACACCTGAACAGAAATTGATCAAATAATTCATTCTGTGACATTTGATTGAAATATTTTTATCTCAAGAATTGTATGTATCTATTTTTAATGGATCTCAATACTTTCAAAAATATTTTGCCCTTTCCCATAAATTTAAGTTGTATTTTGCATGGAAGAAAACTTAGTCTAGTTTGTGACTTGTTACATCAAGAATGGGGACCTTCTGACTCTCTATTACTGAATTACAACTCCCAACATTTCTCATCATTGAACATATTGCTGGGGGTTGTTTGAAGCTATACTTATCAAGGTCTGTAAGTTCCATCATTTCCTGGCCTTGAATTATGCCAACAATTTAGATATTAATTGTGCTAGTATCTTCTTGAAGTACATCTGTTAAACATTTGGAGGCATATTATGTGTAACAACCACATATTTGTAATATATTTTTCCACCCACGAGCTCAGAGAGGGTTTCTCCTTGCATTTTATACTTACAAATAATTAATCTGCAACATGGTATAAGGTTTGCCTGCTGCAGGATGTAAGATAGGAACATGAGGGGCTAGTGTGGCATGAGTGTGGTGGAATTATTGGGGTGGCAGCTGCAAAGTACATAAGGATGCTTGAAGAATCAACTTGGTGCAAACACAGCTGGGCTCTGGATGGCTGATGCACAGTGCAGGAGGGGTCAGCACAGTGTAGCACAGAGGGGACTGAAGGGAGTTGATGCAGAGATGGGGAGACTTACAATTTGGTATCCTTTTGTACTTTATCATCAGCAAAATGAGTAGAACTTTTATGGCCCTGTTACAAGCACAGGTTGGAATACCATGAATTGGAGGAAGATGGGAGAGACTCAAGCAAAAAAAAACAAACTTTGGTATATAGTCATGCCAGCCACATGACCATGGAAACATCTTCCAACAATGCTGGTTCACTTGGCTAAGAAACTGAGATGAGCACTATCCCCTAGAACAGGGGTGTCAAACTCGATTTCATTGAAGGCCACATCAGGATTGTATTTTACCTCAGAAGGCCAGAGTGGGTGTGCCCAGAGTGGGTGTGGTCAGCTCAACATCACTCGTGTCAGGGGTGCCTGTGGTGGCCCGAGCCCTCTGCCAGAGAAAGCAGGCTCCTGAGCTCCATTTTCGGCTGCAACGGCCTCCTGTAAGTAACCCTCTGCCAATGAAAACAGAGCTCAAGAGGGCTGTGTACAGCCCACCCAAGTTCTGTTTTTGCTGGCAGAAGCACCGCAAGCCAGTCTTTCACTGTTTCCAGGGTGGCCCTATGGGCCAGATCTAATCACCCCATGGGCCTGAGTTTGAGTTTGACACCCCTGCCCTAGAATCAGACATGACTGGACAGGGGAAACCTTTATCTTTTCCTTTATAGACATTTTATAATGGAAAAAGGTTGTAACATTCTAATGTAGCAAGTTGTGTTTCTTCTGAGCAAATGACTCCAAAGGGGCTATTTCTCTCTATTTATTGTTCCTGTCTCCCTCACCACAATCACAATAGTTAAAATGTGTTAAACCCCATGTGCATTATTTATATAGACAGCAGTCAGATGTTTACTTTAAGGAACAGGACTAAATTTGGAAAAAGGATGGTAAGAGCATCTTCAGAATGCAAGATTGCCATGGGTGAAATAAACTAATCATGGACACAACGATTTGGCCAAGGGTAGAATTTATTTTTTTCTACATGTTTTCCAGGGAGATGTTGAACATGCACAATGAATTCAGTGCAATGTTTTGTTTAGGTCCTTTGTTTCTAAATCCCCCTCGGAGATTTGTGGGTGTGTTATTTAGCAAGAACTAAATCAGGAGAGCAGAAGATTATTTAAAGTAGAGATAATTAATGTAACTTTTCCTTCTCCCTAAAGTAGTCTAAAACTGAAACCACATCTGTAGAGTAATCTCTCTCTCCTTCCCTCTCTCTTTCTGAAACCATACCTGTTAGATCTCGAAAAGGAGGGAGGCCACACCAGAGCATTTCTCAAAACATGCTTTATTCAGAAATAAAGGGGGCTGTTGCGTCTGCATTGCTAACAGCAGACTTGCCAGCGAACAGCGGTTGGCTCAACCTAGCAGCCGGCTTTTATAGCCAGCTGTCGAAGGGAGCCAACCAATGGGGGTGTAAACGCCCCCGCAGGAAGAGCGGACCTGATGGAGAACTGGTGTCAGCCCCGAGGACATAACACCCCTTCCCCCCAGATACGAACATGAATAGTCTTGTAGGTATGCGGGCGGTTTGTGCGATCGCCCTGATCGGCGCAGTTCGAGTGAGCCCCCAGGCGGTACAGAGTTCGGGGCAGCGGAAGCTGGATTTGTTGGGAGCTGGTCGGCCACCTGTGCATGGTCGTAGACCTCGGGCCGGCTCGCTGAGTTGTCGCAGCCACTTAGTGCGGTGGGGTAGTCGGTCGGAAGGGCCGATGACTCTGGTGGACGGTTCCGGTCTATTGTCTGTTCCCTTGACTCGGCTGGAGGGGATTGGTCGCCCTGGATGTCCCAGTCAGGAGTTGCGCATGGTGCTTGGAGTGTCACCGCAGCCTCTGGGTTGGTGCTGGCGAGCTCGGCTGGACGGCTCCGTATTTGGTCTAGGTGTCTCCGCCAGATGCGCCCGTCTTCCAACTGGATGCGGTACAATCGGGGACCTGTGATGGCCACGATCTTTCCGGGTATCCACAGTGGGTCGCCTGCGTAATTCCTGGCGAAAACTCGGTCCTGTAATACAAAACTCCTGACCCTACTGTTAGACCCAATTGGCGTGTCTGGGCAATAGTGAGGGTGCAGTCTATCTAGTACTGTCCTTAAGCATCTGCCCATTAGTAACTCGGCTGGAGATTTGTTGGTGACCGTGCAAGGGGTCGAATCTTGGCTCATAAGGAATCGAGAGAGCCTGGAGTGCCAGTCATCTTGGGTGAACCTGGCTAGTGCCTCTTTGGCAGTTCTGACAGCTCTCTCAGCCAGTCCATTGCTCGAGGGATGAAAAGGGGCCGTTAGAATGTGCCGGATGCCCAGGTTGGTGACATACCGGCTGAATTCCGTGGAAGTAAATTGAGGGCCATTGTCTGAGACTATAGTGTCCGGCAGACCGTGTGTGACGAACAGATGGGTTAGAGCTTGGGCAATTGCTCGAGTGGTGGTTGTGAGTAGAAGGGCCACATCGATCCATTTAGAGAATGAATCTACAAGTACTAGGAAGGTCTTGCCTTGAAATGGGCCGGCCAAGTCAATATGCAGCCGTGACCATGGTGCGTTGGCACTTTCCCATTTGGTGGGAGTGGTGATTGGAGGTGCAGGCCTGGACTCTTGACAGGGGTGGCAGGAGCTTACCCATTTCGCGATTTCATCGTCCATGCCCGGCCACCAGACGTAACTCCGGGCCAATGCCTTCATTCGGACGATGCCGGGGTGCCCCTCGTGCAATGCCTTCAGGACGGGTCTGCGCAGAGATTCCGGGATGACAACTCTGGTCCCCCAAAGCAGGCAGCCCTGTAAACTGGAAAGCTCCTGTTGGCGGACTTTAAATGGTGAAAAATCGTTAGATGGATTACTACCCGGCCACCCCCTCCGTACCCAGTCCAGGACCTGGGCGATAAGTGTGTCTTTTCTGGACTGAAAAGCAATGTCTCTCGCAGTGACTGGAATGCTGAACTCACTGGTGTCGAATATGGTGTGTACTGGGGCCGGATCCTCCACGGGTGTTGGCAGCGGGCATCGGCTGAGGGCGTCAGCGTGGCTGAGGTTTTTTCCTGGGTGGTGAACTAATTTGTATGAATAAGCCGCCAGGAATAAGGTCCACCTTGTCATCCTGGGTGACAAGACTTGCGGCGTTTGTTTCTCCCCGGAGAGAAGTCCCAACAGTGGTTTGTGATCTGTAACTAGTTCGAAGTTGTGCCCGAATAAAAATTCATGGAATTTTTTAACCGTGGCTACGGTAGCGAGGGCCTCTTTGTCAATTTGACTATAATTACGTTCCGTAGTTGAAAATGTTCGAGAAAAGAATGCGATCGGAGCTTCGGATCCGTTGGGAAGCCTGTGACTTAGTACGGCCCCAATCCCGGCGGTGAGGCGTCAGCAGCTAAAACCAGTGGCAGGTGCTGGTTGAATTGAATCAGCACAGCGCCTGAAGTAAGTAGTGACTTGACTGCCCTAAAAGCGTATTCCTCTTTGGGTCCCCAATGCCATGGTGTATTTTTGTCTAAAAGTCTATGCAGTGGTTCGGCCACTGAAGCTTTGTGAGGCAGGAATGATGCATAGAAGTTCAGCAGGCCTAGGAAGGCTTGTAGCTCTGGTTTGGAAGAGGGAGTGGGTGCCTCGTGAATGGCTTTGACCTTAGATTCCACCGGGTGAATGCCAGAGGCGTCTATTCAGTATCCAAGAAAGTCCACCTGTTTAGTGGCTATGGCGCATTTTTCTTTTTTTAGTTTGAGGCCATGCTGTCTGAACCTATCCAATACCCCTCTCACTCTGAGGAAAAGTTGGGCTCTGTCCCGGGCTGAAACCAAGATGTCATCAAAGTACGGAACCACGCCAGGAAGGCCGTGCAGGATCCGTTCCATTAATGACTAGAATATGCCCGGGGCGACGCTGACGCCAAATTGGAGGCGCTTGCATCGGAAGGCCCCCCTGTGGGTAACAATGGTTTGCAATTCGGCCGTTTGGTTGTCCACAGGAAACTGCTGGTATGCCTGTGACATATCCAATTTGGCGAATATAGTTCCTGGTTCAAATGTGTGAAGTAAATGTTGGATTACTGGCACTGGGTATGCGCTAGTCTGCAGATAGCGGTTTATTGTGGTCTTGTAGTCTGAACACATTCTTATACTACCATCCTTTTTTAGGGGTGTGACAATTGGTGTCTCCCATTTAGCAAAATCTGTGGGTTCAATTACCCCTTGCTTGAGTAATTTGTCTAGTTCCGCATCTAGCTTAGATCGCAGAGCAAATGGTACTCTTCGCGGCTTTAAGCGGATGGGAACTGCTTGGGGGTCTACCGAGAAGGATATAGGTGTGCCTTTGTAACAGCCCAATTCATCACTGAATACGTCAGCGTAATCTGAAAAGAGTGAGTCGGTATCGGAGGATGAGACAGCATGTACTCCCATTAAGCTAAGGCCTAGAAAGGGGAACCAATCCAACCCCAGAAGACTAGGAAGGGCACCATCAACTACCACTAATGGCAGGTGGCCTTTAAAGGATTTGAATTTGATGAGGAACTTGCCTGTTCCGAGCACCAGAATATTCTTCCCTTGATAGTCCCTCAAGGATAGGCGACTCTTCTGCAGTTGCTTCCTGGACAGGCTGGGACGTATTTTCTTAAGTGTGCTCCACGAAATAATCGAGAGTGCTGACCCGGTATCGACCTCCATAAGGCAGGGTTTACCTTCTAAATGAATGGAAAGTTGTATTTTATTAGGAGTCAAAAAGGTATGGTTAGCTTGATAGCATGTATAACAATTTTCTACTTGCCTGGGTGGCCCCGGAGGGGCGTAGGAAGATGTCTTTTGTGGAGTCACGTGCGTTGCCTGGCACACCCTGGCGATGTGCCCTTTCTTGTTGCAATTGTTGCAGGTGGCGTTTCTGAACCTGCACATCGCTCTGGCATGGGGACCACCGCATGAGAGACAAAGTTGGGTGTGCCTAGGCGCGTTGCCGTCTCTAGGTCTAGCTCCTACCTGTGGTTGCTTGAATGGTTTAAGGCGGTGGACTTCTGAATGTTCAATAGGCTCTTCCTCGTTCACTGCTTCCTCGGAATGCACAGTGACTGGACTGGTTTTGGGTGCGCCTCCCTGTATTTCAGCGGCTGACTGTATGGCTAGCTCAGCGGCCAGGGCTTCTTCGATTGCTTGGGCGAGGTTAAGGTCCTTTCTGGCCAATAAGCGCCTCTGTAGCCTCGTGTCTCTGACCCCACAGACAAGTTGATCCAGGAGCATGTCATCGAGGTAGTTTTTAAATTCACAATGAAGGGCTGCGGTTCTGAGGGCGGCCATATACTGGTTTATGGTTTCTCCATCCGCTTGTTTCCTCATGCGAAAGGCAAAGCGTCTCGCGATCTGCGACGGCTTTGGCGAATAATGATTGGAGAGTATCTCCAGCAGCTCAGACCACGGAACATTCTTTAACTCCCTCAGGGCGCATAGTGCTGTTGCAGTGTCGAACACTGTGGCCCCGCAGTAACTCAGGAAAAATGATTTCTTCTTATTGTCTGTAGTGTCGGCCAGCCCAACAGCATCAATGTAATGATTGAAACGGCTCCTGTAAGAGTCCCACTTGTCTTCGTCTGGCTTAAATGGCGGGAACGCCAGATTTGAATTCATGTTTGGTTTCAACCTGTGGCAGGTTGATCAATCTCACTGGGAATACAGGCCCTGGATGCGGTAGCAGCTGCAGCTCGCAGCGCTATTTCAGCTCAGTGTCTCAGCTCTTGGAATCTCTCTGGGTTTGTGTGGTAGCAGCTGCAGTTCGCAGTGCTATTTCAGCTTAGTGTTTGAGCTCTTAGAATCTCTCTGGGTTTCCACGCTCTATATTGCCCTTGGCGGCTAGGCTGTAGCGCCGTAACTGACGTCTGTTTAAATTTCACGCCCTTACAAGGCGTAGGCGGCTATGGCTGTAGCTTCGTGCCGACAGCGATTTAAATTGCGCGCCAACTTTCAGCGATTGTGAACGCAGCGCCGAGGCTCGGCTAGGCAGAATCCGGCAATTTCGGCTGGATTCAATGCCGGGCGGCTGAGGCTCTCAGCACCCTACTTCCCTGTAGCTATTTGTGCACTTGAGTGGCTACACGCTCCACTTCGCTCTGTATCTGTAACGGCTGACCGAGCTCTCAGCGGCGCGGCTACGGCTCAGCGTTCAGGTGTGTGACTTCAGCTCTTGTATTGCTGCTGGTTGGCCGGATCCCATCCTCGTCGCCAATATTAGATCTCGAAAAGGAGGGAGGCCACACCAGAGCATTTCTCAAAACACGCTTTATTCGGAAATAAAGGGGGCTGTCGCGTCTGCATTGCTAACAGCAGACTTGCCAGCGAACAGCGGTTGGCTCAACCTAGCAGCCGGCTTTTATAGCCGGCTGTCGAAGGGAGCCAACCAATGGGGGTGTAAATGCCCCCGCAGGAAGAGCGGACCTGATGGAGAACTGGTGTCAGCCCCGAGGACATAACAATACCTGTAGAATAAAATATATATATCTCTCTCTCCCTCTCCCTCTCTCTCTCTCTCTCAATAGTAAACAATTTAGAACAACTAAAGAGATCCATATAAGTCATTGTCATCATCATCATCATTTTAGCCATTGTCTATCCACTGCAGGATGAAAGCTCTTTTGCATGTTTCCATCCAATCCAGTCCTGAGCTTTCTTTTGCCAGGTGGGCCACAATATTTGCTGATGTTTTAATCCATCTTTTTTCAGGTCTCTTTTGTGGACACTTTTTATCAAGTGAGATCCATTCTATGACTGCTTTGGTCCACCTGCCATCACTTCTTCTTGCTATGTGAGCAGCCCATTTCCATTTCAATTCTTTTACTCTCTTCATGATGCTTTCGTTTGTTCTCTAATTCATGTGCAGGTCTTTCTGTTTTGCCTTGTAATGATGAACATGTGTATCTTTCCATGTTTAACTTCATTATTAAACACTTTTTGACCTTCAGAAAGAACAAAAGTTTAAGAGTTCTCATTATCTTTTTTTAAAAAATAGATTTTATTAAATTTACAATTTAAAAACACATCAACAATACATTTACAAAGTAGAAAGAAAAACGGGTAGGGGGAAAGAAGGAAAACACCCGGCCTAGCACACCAGATAAAGACTGGTTGGGGGGAAGAGAAAAGGATATAGAGGGAGAGAAGGGAAGGGGAGGGAGAATAGGGTAGAAAATACAATTAAAAACGAATGATATCTTTTTGTGACAGTGTTAGTGTTTGGGGATAAACCCCCAAGCAGAGTATGCAGCAGCAGTCAAGCCAGGCAGGCAAATGAGAGAGAGAGTGGGCCCAAGAGTATACACACACTGAAGACAAAAACACTGTTTGTGGTTTTAAAATAGTTATTTAATTCACACAGAGATTAAGAAGTGTCATTCAGTCCATTTATCATTATCCAGTATATCCATCCAGTTATCAAGTCCATTAACAGTAAATACAATGTCTTTATCTGCTTGTAAATCTTCTCCTCCCGATACCTTTATCTCAAAGACAACGCTGAATCCACAGCTCACCAAGCAAACAGTCTTTATGTTCAGTTGAAATGGTATCTGGCACAGTAGCCTCCAAAGTAAGCAGATAGACGTTCCAGCAGGCAGCAGACCAGGAACAGAACCAGGTGCATCCAGAAGCCGGGTCTATTACGTTTCCCTTCCTACCTATATTACTGCCTGCAACCGCACCCACAATGACATTGCAGTTTCTTGTGCTTAAAGCTACATAGACACTTAATCCTAGGTTTACATATTTATTCAACCCAAACCTGGTTGGTGTATCCATATACCCAACATTCTCCCCTTTTGGGTGACATAAATATGTAATGCCTTTACATTCTAAACCCATATTTTTCACAACTCTCTAGATGCTTAATAGCACCTTGGGCTTTAGTAAAATGATCAGCTACATTGTCCTCCGACATGCAGTACTCCAGCTGTATCAATTTACACTGTACAGATTGTCTTACATTAAGATACCTCAAATCTGTATGTTTACTTCTCGTTTTAACTGCAATATTAGTGGCCATTTGAATTGCTGCCTGATTATCTTCATGTACAACTATAGGGTAATTTACAGTTATACCCATATCCTTCAACATTTGTTTGTACATAATTAACTCAGTACACAATAAAGATAAACAGGAGAATTCTGCCTCCATAGTAGACAAACTTATATGCTGTTGCCTTATTGACTTCCAGCCTATTAACGTCTTACCCAGCATTATGGCTGTTCCTGAAGTCGACTTTCTAGTATCTCTTTCTGCTGCAAAACTAGCATCTGCATAAGCACTCAATATGAGATCACCTTTTGGTTCTAAATACAGTGCATGGTGTAATGTTCCTTTAAGATACCTTAGGATTCTTTTCAATGCTATCCAGTGACATTGAAGCGGATCATTATTGTGTCGTGCCAGCTGATTAATACTAAAAGCAATATCTGGCCTTGACCAATTGCTAATATATGATAAGCTACCAATCAAAGATTGATACAGTTCCTTATCACATTTGGGACTTTGTGTATCCATTTTGCAAATATCCTGACTCATTGGAGTCTTTGCAGGCTTACAAAGTTCCATCTTATAATCTATTAGCAATTTCGATATCTTATCTTCCTGAGATATCTTAAAACCTTTCTGTGTTTTCAGTATATTCAATCCTAGATATCTCTTTATCTCCCCTAATTGCTTGATTTTTATTTTCTTGGCTAATGATGCAATTATTTCATTTGCTTCATCATTAGTCTTAGTAATCAGAGCAATATCATCAGTAAACAACAATAATAATGATACTTTTCCATGTTTCTCTCTCTTAAATAGACATGGGTCGGCTAAACCAGCTTTAAACCCTATATTGGTCAGTTCCTTCACAATATACTGGTTCCATTCATAGCCCGATTGTTTAAGACCATAAAGGCTCTTCTTTAATAACCAACAATCATTATTATTGTCTCCTTTAAATCCATTAGGCCTTTTCATATAAACAGTATGTCTTAGTGGAGCATGCAAGTAAGCAGTTTCCACATCAAGATGGTTAACTATATATTGCTTGCTTGCTGCCCACACTAATGCTGCCCTTAAAGTTGCTGCTTTCAGACTAGGTGCAAATACTTCATCATAGTCTTTTGCACTTTGTCTAAAGCCTTGGGCTACTAACCTTGCCTTATGGATTGTGTTTCCATCCTTATCTGTTTTTATTTTAAAAATCCATTTGCAGCCAATGGTTTTTTCATTACTAGGTAATCTCGCATTTTCATAAACTTGCACATCCTTCAAGGATTTCAATTCTTTATTAATTGCTGCATACCATTTTTCTTTCTCTTTAGAAGGATATCTTTTAATCTCATCCACAGTATTTGGGATTCTATTTTCCTGGCACACTGTATTAGCCTGGTATCTATCAGGCGGTCTAGAAATACGTGTAGTCCTTCTGGGTATTACTGGGCTTGGTTGAGTTACTACCTGTTCCTCATCTTCAGCTATTTCTTCCTCTAGGGGCTGTACTTCTTCCTGTACTTCTTCCTTTACATTATTTTTAAAGTTACAGGGATACTTAATGGGATTTCTATATGATTCAATAATCACCTCGTTATTGTTATCCTGCTCTAACTTATCCCACCCTATGTGCTCTAGAAATTGGGCATTGGCACTACATAACACCTTAGATGTGCCTTTCTCCCAAAATCTATATGCCCTATGGTTAGCTTGGTAACCAACGAAGAATAATTGTTTAGCTCTATGTTGCCCTTTACGCCTGAGTTGTGTAGGGATATGCACCCATGCTGGTGCACCAAATGTGTGCAGGTAACTCAAATCAGGCTTCCTGCCATGCCACATGGTGAATGGTATTTCACCAGTGGTTGAGTTAACCACGTTATTTAATAAATGATTAGCACACATTGTGGCCTCCCCCCACAAAGAATCAGGTAACCCAGAATCAGTTAGCATAGTACGGGTCATCGCCTGCAATGTTTGGCCTCGCCTTTCAACAAATGCATTGTGTTGTGGTCTGTATGGTGCAGATGTCTTTTGAGCTATTCCAGCTGCCTTTAAACTATTCTGGAATTTGCTATTAACAAATTCCGTGCCATTATCTGTCACCAGGGTTATAATTTGCCGTTTGGTTTTTCTTTCAGCAAACTTTAACCAGTTGAAGAAGTGTTGATATGTTTCAGTTTTGCTTTTCATTAAGTAGCAAAACCCATATCTAGAGTAATGGTCCATAATGCTCAGTATATATCGAGCACCCCCCATACTGGGTTTCTTTGGACCTATAATGTCTGCAAATACTACTTCTAAAGGTTCTTTAGTTTTGAAACCATTTAGCCTATTTGCAGGCATTATTTTACTCTTATCTTCACAACAGACATTACAACGCAAATACTTATCACAGGGTTTTAACCTTATTCCTTCAGATAACTCTACTGTACGTTTTAGCATTTTAAAATTTACATGCCCCAAACGCCTATGCAATAAATGGATACAATCATCATGAGGCTTGATATTATTAAATACAGTCTGTGCCTCCCCTTTCTTACTATCATGTAAGACATACAATGATCCATTTAAAGCTGCAGTTACTCTTTTGCCATCTCTTTCCAGTATGCACTTATTATTCTTAAATGTAACTACATATCCTAGTTTATCTAATACTCTTACAGAAAGTAAGTTCATCTTTAACTGTGGTACATACAACATTTTTATATTCTGGTTCAAACATGGACAATAAGCAATACCTTCACCCTTGGCCTTGAGGTGCCAACCATTGGCGAGTGATATACGTTGAGAACTTGTAGACATTTTTATAAACTTTGTCTTATCTCTCGTGATGCAGTGGGATGCACCACTGTCCACCACCCATAAATCATTCTTCATATCACAATTGCCAAACATGGCCAGTTCAAAGGATTTCTTTGGCTTCTTTACATTCTGGCTTTTTTCTTTCCTGCAGAATCTTGCCAAATGTCCTCTGCCTCCACAATTAAAACACTTTTTAATTGTGTATGCCATTGAAGATAAATTCTCTTCTTTATTAGGCTTATTTTCTCTCAGCTGGTCACGTTCAAACCTTCTTCTGGCTTCTTCTAATAGCCTGCCGGTAATCTCAGTTACTGATAAACTGTCTTTAGGCCACACCTCTAAAGCAGTCACAAAATCATCATAGCTTCGATCCAATGAAGACAATATGATGTATACTTGTTGCAACTCATTAAAAATAAGCTCTTTTTCTTGCAATTCTTGAAAAATGCTTTTCATACAGTTTAAATGAGTTAACATGTCTCCATTCCTCTCAAGATGTGTTCTAAACAGCTTCCGTGTAAGATTGATATGAGCTCCTACACTGTCTCGAACATAAATCCTTTTGAGATTATCCCAGCAGTCTGAAGCATTTTCCACTCTACAGATATGAATGAGTTGCTGGTCAGACAGGGTGAGACCTATGATGCACAAAGCCTGTTCATTCTTTCGTTCATAGTCCTGTATCAGTTTATAATCCTCTTCATCGTTAGGATTTAAGTTAGATACATCTGGTGGGTTTGTTATTATGTTCCACAAACCTTCTCTTCGTAGCAGTAAACTACATTTCATAGACCATGAAACATAGTTTGTTCCATCTAGTCTGGATATCATGGACAGATGTGGCAAATTTACTTGTGCCATTGCTCTTGTGAAAAATAACTATTTAACAAACAGTTTGTATTTACAGTAATGTGCAACTCCCACCAGCTCTCACTGCTATATCCTGGTTAGTTAGACTGTGCACACTGCTGGGCCCATAACCAATGTTAGTGTTTGGGGATAAACCCCCAAGCAGAGTATGCAGCAGCAGTCAAGCCAGGCAGGCAAATGAGAGAGAGAGTGGGCCCAAGAGTATACACACACTGAAGACAAAAACACTGTTTGTGGTTTTAAAATAGTTATTTAATTCACACAGAGATTAAGAAGTGTCATTCAGTCCATTTATCATTATCCAGTATATCCATCCAGTTATCAAGTCCATTAACAGTAAATACAATGTCTTTATCTGCTTGTAAATCTTCTCCTCCCGATACCTTTATCTCAAAGACAACGCTGAATCTACAGCTCACCAAGCAAACAGTCTTTATGTTCAGTTGAAATGGTATCTGGCACAGTAGCCTCCAAAGTAAGCAGATAGACGTTCCAGCAGGCAGCAGACCAGGAACAGAACCAGGTGCATCCAGAAGCCGGGTCTATTACGTTTCCCTTCCTACCTATATTACTGCCTGCAACCGCACCCACAATGACATTGCAGTTTCTTGTGCTTAAAGCTACATAGACACTTAATCCTAGGTTTACATATTTATTCAACCCAAACCTGGTTGGTGTATCCATATACCCAACAGACAGTCTGTAAGGATCATTTCTCTTCATCATATCCAATCTACTCCTCTTTTCCATTATGTTTAAGTTACTTTTTATCATTTACATAATTTGTCTCTGTGTAAGCCAATTATACCATGAGTCCCAGTTGTCGTAAAATGTCGAGGACTCTTTGTTTTTTAATGCTATCGTTAGTTTATCCATTTCAGCACACTCACAAATTTTCTGAATAACCATTTGCTCTGAAGGTGTATGAGGTAATTTCCAACATTGAGCAAACGCTAATCTAGCTGCAGTTAGAATATGGATTATTACATATTTTGTCTTTTTGGATAAATATCTATCAGAGATTCCTAACAGGAAGAACTCTGGTTTATAGTCTATTTGTTCTTTAGTTATCTCCTCCAACCATTTTCTGATTTGTTGCCAAAATTTTTGGGTAGTTTTACAAGACCACCATGTGTGGAAAAATGTTCCTTCAGTGCTTTTGCATTTCCAACACCTTGAGCTCATGTTAGGGTTCATCTTTGCCAACCTCGAAGGGGGTAAGTGCCATCTATATAACATTTTATACATATTTTCTTTGTACGCCGCCGATTTTGTAATCTTGATGTTTCTATTCCAGATCTTTTCCCATTCTGTTAATGTAATGCTTCTTCCAATATTCCTACTCCACGTTATCATGTTCCCTTTCACTATCTCTTGCTCTAATTCTACCTCCAATAAATATTTATAAAATTTGGAGATATTCTTTTTATTTGATCCTAATAAGATTTTATCTAAATATTGTAATTTGCTATAGATTCCAAACTCTTTGATATCTTGTTTGTATCTGCTATGGATTTGTATATATAACCACTGGTCAATTTTAAATCCTTGTTCCTGTAAGTCCTGTCGAGTTCTTAATTTTCCTAGAGGGTCTAATAAATCTTTATATTTAGTCGTTTTTGTTATATCCAAATTGTTGGGATGAACCATTGCCTCCATTGTTGAAAGCCAAATTGGAATTTTTAAATAATGTTTTTTGCATTTTTTTTCCAATTAGTTAATAATGAATCTCTAATAAGGTGTCTATGAAAATACGACTGTTTAGTTTTCCCCACTTCCCATAGAAATGCGTGCCACCCTCTCTGAAGATTGTGCCCTTCCAAGGCTAAAGTTCTTTTGTTGAGTAAATTAACCCAGTCTTTTAACCATAATAAGTTGGCTGCCCAATAATATAATTCCCAATTTGGGAGCGCTAGCCCCCCCTCTACTTTTTGCATCTTGTAAAGCCTTAATATTGATTCTAGCTTTTTTCCTTGCCAAATAAATTTAAGTGTTACCTTATTTATATCTTCAAAAAATTTTTGGTAATTTAATTGGGATTGTCTGGAATAAGTAAAGGAGTTTTGGTAAGATGTTCATTTTAATCGTGGCAATCCTGCCCAGTAGAGAAAGCTGCAGCTTATTCCAAGATTCTAGGTCTTTCTTAATTTGCTGTAATAGTTTATCATAATTATTCTCTTTTAGCAATTTACTATGTGGTGTTAACCATATGCCTAGATATTTGACCTTTTTTGTTGCCTGTATCCCCGTGGTTTTTTCTAATTCTTTCCTCTGATTCTCTGTTAGATTTTTAGTCATTAATTTTGTCTTATTTCTATTAATCTTTAATCCTGCTACTGAACCAAATTGCAGACGATGCGGTTTTCTTCCTAGAGGAACCCATGGAAAAAGGACATAACCTAATAAAAGAGTTCTCATTATCATTGGAGATGAGAGTCACCTTTGTGCCAGAAGTGTCTACTTCCATGTCACATCTTTGTTTAAAGCAACTGCTTTGACTGCCATTTAGCGTACTAAGCCAGGTTTAAGGTTTTGGTTCAAACTTTCAAGAACTTGGCATATCATGCCTGTCCAATCATCTTTACTATTATTGATCTCTTGAATTCTGAGATAATCAGGGGACATCCAATTCCATGTACCAAGAAATGTTTATGCCATCTGGTGGCCAATGAATAGCCGTGATAGTAACCACAGTTTGGAATTCATTGTCCCCAGAATTTTTTTTAGCTGCCTAATGAAATCTTGCCTCTTCACCAGTCCTTCTCAGTAGGAAAGTTGAAATATTTATCTTTCCATCCTACCTTTATATTAAATATATTTCATGGAACACCGTTCTTTGTTGTTTTAACGTATTGTTTTAGAAGGTTCTTAATTTGTTTGACTGAAAACAGCTTTGGATGTGAAGTGGTATACAGATACATTAAATAATGAATGAACACACAAAACTCTATAGGTTTGAATCTGATTTCTGCTGGTCTGAATATTTCAATGCACATTCTGTGATTCCAAATGCATATACATATGCCATCAGAAGGAGGATATACTATCTTGTAAAACCCACACACTAACTTA
The DNA here is from genome assembly GCF_049901715.1 of Pseudonaja textilis. Lineage (NCBI taxonomy): Eukaryota > Metazoa > Chordata > Lepidosauria > Squamata > Elapidae > Pseudonaja > Pseudonaja textilis. The sequence goes on from NC_141991.1 coordinate 39,515,322, forward strand.
GCCAGGAGCACATGGTATAAAAATATAGATCTGAGTAACACTTAAATAAATGTTGCTTGAAAAGATAGCCCCCTTGAGTATAAACATTTGTATTCCAGTTCCAATTTGAAATAGTGATATACATTACTTCATGCTGTTGTCTAGGATTAGTAAACTAGAGAAGATGATGGAATAGAAGACATTATGACTAAACATTGTCCTGGTATTTCACAGAATTGAGAAGACAATAAAACATGTTACAGGCAACCCTCCTCACTGGGTTGTACTGATGCAGGATAGCATTATTCATGGCTACCATTGTATTTCTGAATGTTGGTCAGAATTGGAGGAATCCATTTTCATTTTTCTGATCAGACATGAATCTCATTAGACAATAGCAATGCTAGCTATTGTCTTTCAGCCTAAGTTTTTGAGCATAATAGGATTAAAAAAAAGAATAAGAGAATTCCATTTTCTTCCATTTTAACACTGGGTTTAAGTAGAAGTAGAATTCAGACAGAAGCAAATATTATTCCAGAGGAAGCAAGTGAAGACTTAGAAAAAACATATTTAAGGTCTAGACAAAACAGATGAAGTCACATAAAGGTCAGTGGAAAATATGGTCTAACAATTCTTGGTTTGTCATTAAATGGTTTCTTAATTGTTCTGTATTGAGAAATAATCACAGCATTTCACACAAACCTATTTGCTTCAGATGCACAAGACTACCCCTAGACTTAAATAATGTGGGTTTTCCACTTAATTACCAACTTTGATTAACTGTGACTTGCATTGCTGCAAACAACATTGAAAGATTTTTCATCATCCATCCCCTTGGCATAATTTGTTTTGCTAAAGTTGGGCTGTGCTCTGTACTGAATTCATAAATTCTTGAGAGCTATTATTGACTTGATTAGCTAATTAGAATTGTACCCAAAATGATTCACTCAGTAATTCAGAAGTGCCACATGCCAAGATAAAGGTTCAGCTGAAGTTCGAAACCTACCATCTGAAACAAGCATTTAAGAGGGTCTCAGTAGTTAACAAGATCATAGCAACTCTATTACACCAATTTGTTTAATTAATCCATCATGTAAATTCAAGGTCAAAGCATAACTGATGCTTATTCCTAGGTAATTTATTCCCTCTGTATGTGCTGGATGTGTGTCCACATGCATAGTTATGTCTATTTCAGACTAGAACAGAAAACTCCTTATTAAGAGTTAGCTTTCTCCTTCTCCCCTTTGGTTGATAATAATTGCCCCGCCTTTGCTTTTTTTTGTTCTTTTTGGTAGGTATCTCTTCTACCTTCTGGTACCATAAAAAAAACCTATGGAAATCTTTAATGAAAACACTGAGTATGGTATAATGGCTATTGAAGAAATGCAGAACATTTTTTCCAGACCAAAGAAAAATATACTTTTGACTTAATCTAATTTCAGTGTTATTTTTTTTAAAAAAGCAAACTGATTACAGTTGATAAAACTAATATTCATATCTTTAGTGGTTTTCATATTATTTTTAGAGTGGTTCTGTGATGGCATTCCAGGCTTCAAAGTGTCTAAGGAACTATATGCCAGGCTCTTAGATTTTGGGTTGTAGAGCCTCAATTGTAGGTTAGTAAAAGACTGGGAAGACCCCTACTAAAATGTCTACTCAGCCGTAGGGCTCAATGGATAACCTTGGGCCACTAATAAATAAATAATAAATAATGAGCCTTCGAAGGTTTGCCTTTAGAAACTGTGAGGTTGTGGAATCACTGGAGATTTTTAAAAAGAGATTGGACATCCATTTGTTTGATATGGTATCGGGTCTCCTGCCTCCCAACTCTGTTATGATGTTATTCTTTGTTTAAGCCCCCTTCCCCTAATTTTTGGCTGCAGTTTGCAAGCTCTGTATGGTTGTGTTTTGCAAAACAATCAAGATCAGGGACAAAAGAAATATACGATTGAATCTCGTGCATAATTTGGAATCTAGGGGGGGAAAAACCCTCATGGGATTAATAAAATTTAGAGCTGAGATTGCCATAGTTTTCAGGATAGGGAGATAAAGTTCCAAAATGTTTTTTTTGGAAAACATAGAAGGCAGAAAAATGCCTTCTATGCTATAGAGTTATTTGAAATAGGGTTACATAAAATTATTGGAATGGAGTGTTTCTGAATATATATATATATATATTTCTCTCTGTATTTGTTTTTCTGTATGTGAGTGAGAGGTAATGATAGTACTAGGAATGTGAAAAGCATTAGTTTTAGAGTTAAATGTTTTATTAGCATTTGAAGACTATCTCTACTTTTTGCCATTTTTATATGCCTTCTTGCTTTTTATATATAGAGATGCCATTGATCTAAATAATTAATACACCTTCATTGGAAGAACTAATGTTGAGACTGTTTTTTTCTAACCACAGGAAGAATGTGAAGGAAGGAAACAAATGCATCCTAATGAATCTCCCTCCCTCTCTCTCTTTCTTTCTGTCTCTGTCTCTCTTTTTCTGTCTCTGTCTCTCTCTATCTCTGTCTCTCTGTCTCTGTCACTCTGTCTCTCTGTCTCTCTCTATCTGTCTGTCTGTCTGTCTTCCCCCCTCCCCCCCCTCTCTATCTATCTATCTATCTATCTATCTATCTATCTATCTATCTATCTATCTATCTATTCTTGACTCATGTCAAGAAAAAATATTCTCTATCTCTCTGGTTGTAGTTTAATATTGGAGAAAAATTGATCATGGATTTCTCTTCCACTGAAGTGGCATGATCCACTAAAATGAGCCACACTTCATAGTGCCTGACATCTATCTTCAAAGTTCAAAGTTCAGAAATATAAATAAAAAGCATGCATTGGAGAAAATTGGTTCGGAGAAAATATTAGAAATAATTACAAACAAAACTGCATATGCCAAGGAGAGACCTGTAGATTAGGTATTATTGGGGAAAATAGTGATACACAACAAAGTGGGGTGTTTTTCTTTTTAGCCATAGAACATGATAGAATGGAGTGCCTGCCTAGCAACTCAGATTACTTTTCAACTAATCTATATACCCAATGTCAGGTTTACAGGTAACAGCCCAAATGGAATCAAAACTCCAAGGCTAGAAGCTTCCTCAAAGTATAGATTAATTAGGCAGCTCATACTGGCACAGCTGGTGAAAATCTGACTCTGAAGTCCCCTGGGTTTTCTCCACCCAATTCAAAGTCAAAGTTCTCCCCCCCCCCCCTTTACACACAACCATCACATGTCCCAATCAGGTCACACTTTGCCTCCCAGATGATTCCCCTTTGGGCCCCTTCAGGTGCTGGTGAAAGTGTCCTTGGTTCCCAGAGGAAAGAATGTTATTTTGGTTACATATTCCCCCAACTATTTCTACTCCCGCTTCCCCTTTCCCACAGCTTCATCCAGCCTCTCTGTGGCAACCCTGAAGACACTTAAAGATGGCTCTGGGGTTGGCATCAAATTCTATGCTTTTTATAGTTTGTATTGGATACAAAATCCCATATATTTGGATTGGCAGGGAAATGGAGAGCCTTCACTACCATTGTCCCCACCCTGTAGTATTTGTTGCCCCCAGGGGTGAGATTGGACTTCACTCTTCTGGCTTTTTGGAAGACATCAAGACCAGTCTCTGCCAACTGGCATGGGAGTCCAAGAGTGGTATGCAAACCTGGGTGTGGTTAGTGACTTGAGGGTGCTCTCTTCACCTTTTTTAACTTTGTTTTTTTTAAAAAAAACTATGTTTTCATTCTGTTTTTAAACTTTGTATTATTTTAATTTGTAAAACATCCAAAGTCACATAGATGAGATGAGCGGTATAGATTGATGATAGATAGATGATAGATAGATAGATAGATAGATAGATAGATAGATAGATAGATAGATAGACTCTATTGATGATTGATTTTTTTTATGTTGCACTTTTTGTTATATGCTCAAGAATCATACAGAAACCAACATAAGGAAAGCATTGTGAGTAATGCTTCTGGAATTCTTTCTAGCTCTATAGTGGCCTGCAGTAACAGAGTAGAAAGATAGAGCACAATCCAAAGAGGAAGTTGAAAGAAGAGACCATGCATTTCAGAGCTGGATCAGAGAAAGAGACTTAGGGTAGCCATTCTGCAGAAACTCCCAAGATATTCATTAGGATGTAGAAAGTTAGCGTCTACCCCTCCCCTAGAAAAATGAAATATTTTAGGAAATATTTAAAAAGACAGGATAAAATATTCCCCCTAAAGGAGAAATACAAATCTTAAGGGAGACAGAAACTCGGAGCCCCAGCTCCTGCCCCCAAGCAGATAACTGAGCTGGGCCAGATTTTAGAAATGCAATGGATTTGATAATCCATTACTCCCTGCAGCAAGATCTGAACAAAGATAGCCTCAGCCACAATAGAAATTGCCCAGTGTAATTCTTTCATTGCAGCAACAGTCAAAACTTCAACCAAATTTAGCTCAGACAAACACCTAGGATTTGTACCTTGCCTATAGAGCCAGCTATGACCCTTACATAACCCTTACATGGCACCATGGGAGTCTGACTACAGCCAATAGAATACATGTTCTTGCACAGGAACAGGAAACTCAGGTGCAAAGCCTAAGAGAAGGTATAACCCCCACCCCCACTCTAAACTCTATTCAGCTGCCCATGTGCTTCTGCTTCATCATTAAACCATCTTTCCGATCAGCCTCCAGCCTTCATTTTGTCTCCAGTACCTTTGTCCCAGCTTGGAACTGAAGCAGATGGATATTTCTTCCCACAAGGGTTAGGGTTGGGTAGGTTTAGTCTGGCAAGATTCTGTCTATATAGTGTATGCAAAGAACTGAACCTTTATTGGATTGTTTTACATCATTCATGAGCTAGATCTGTCAAGCCCCTTTATGAGTAGTGACCATACAAAGTGCCTGTAATTTTTTTTTAAAAAAATGTAAAATCACATGTTGAATCAATTGTATATGTGCGCTTCTTCCTTCCCTTCATGTTGCATCTGTGTGCATTTACTAAAGCACAGATCTGGCTATATATAATTTGCTCTGGGTCATGTAACTAAGAGGAAAAAGAGGGACAGCTTAAAATAAACAGCCAGTTTAATTATTTTCTTTAATGTTATGCTATCTTCATTGACTGACGAAATGTTTTGCTAATTGTAACCTTCTTTCTCAAAGGTCTTTTTATGGTTCTCTACAGTGGATGAGAGATTATTCTGCAAATAATGGCTATATCATATCACCAGAGTCTTGTGATGACGAACTTGGGGACTCTGATAGTCTCTCAATTCTCAGACCATTGAAGAAAATGACAAAGGAATATTTGTATACTGCAGAGAATAGAATAAGGCCCACGTCGATCCTCGACATCATACCAAATGAAAACTGTATTGAGGCTGTAGAGGCAAGAGAAACCTTGGGAACAAATAACCATCCAGTGCTAGAATTCTTGAATTTAAAGAACTAAAGTAGCTATGAGTGAACATGTAGCTTGTCTTTCAAAAAGCATATTGAAATAAAGCCAGAAATACAAAAAGCAGGATTTTATGGTAGGAGAATCTAGTGGGAAAAAGAGTTTGAGATGGACAAATATTCCTGACCTTAAATAACAAAATTCCTCACCTAGTAAACAGGGACAGCAAACAGGAATGTGGCAGAAGATGCTAAGACCTTTTTAGCTCCTTATTCCATGAGAACACGACTATTGTTATCTGTGGGGGATATAGCTTTTTCTTCTTCTTCTTCTTCTTCTTCCCTGAATACAGTAGGAATTATACAAGCTGCTTGAGGCTAATCTATCTGCCCTCCAGCTCTTCAAGGAAAACGAAGAATTCTTGGTCAGACAAAAGAAGCACGAGTAAAGGGACACATGTAGAAAGAAAACCTTCCAGAAGATAGAATTCAGCCAGGCAGAAAGGATGAAGAGACAGAGGAATGTGACATAAAGACTGTCAAGCAAAGTTTTAGTTAGAGAATAGATTCCGGAGCCTTCCTGTTGAAGATGTTTCTAGAAGTTTGATGCCTTCTTTGGGTACACATTCAGAATAAAAGGGAAGAATGAATCCCCACAGTCTTTAAGCCCTATTGATGCAGATAGAAACCAATGAAGCAACAAAGCAGAATCTGGAAGACGCTATGAAACAATAAGCAGTAACATGAAGGAACTGGGGAACAAGGGTTTTGAGTGACCACATATGTATGTATATGTATGTGTGCGACTGTGTGTGTGTGCACACACACACAGTCACACACACTGTGTATGTGCAGCTTCAATTGTTGATGGATTTGAATGGCTTTACACTACCATTACTTACAAGCAAGTTTAAAAAAAACCAAAGCAATTCCACTACAGTTAACATAGTAGCAGCTTATACTTCATCTTCCAAATGTTGAGGGACTCATGGGAAGTATCTGAGAATATATTAGAGAAATAACTAAAACTGAACATAGCAGAATGAAACTAAATAAAGACAAATGCAATACCCAATGAGACTTGTTCATCATAGAAGAAGGTTGCCATGCATAGAGATGGTTCCTTTTTCATGACTTTCTTCTGATGCCATGAAAGTTTAATTAATTTCTGTAAATGAAAGTTTATTAACTTACTTCCTGGCCTGTCCCTTTTTACAGTTAACAGTTATTGTAAAAGGGACATAGCAGGAAAGAAATAGTGATCAAATCCCAAAGGTATTTTTCAAATCTCCACAGATATTCAGTGACTAAAGTGTGACCCCCCAGCAAGCCCATCCTCCTCCTCCTCCTCCTCCTCCTCCTGATGTAGTTATAATTGTGTGGGAGGTAGTGTGATAAAATAAATGTGATTAGCAATATTTTTTTAAATATTTAAGAATAGCAAAGATCACCTAAAATGGACAAATGTTGGCAATTTGATTTATCTCCAGTTCACTACTTTTCTGCAAAAAATATAGGAAAAGGCAAAATTGCTTCAAGCTAATATGACTTTATCCTTTGAGAAAGATGTGCAACACTTTATGTTTTAGAAGAAAAGTTCTGCCACTCCATAATAAGAATCTCAGATAAAGGAGCCCTAATAGGCCTTTCTATCTGGCTTTTTGACAATTTATGGTTTTTTCCCCCCTTCCAGGATGTTCTTCAATCTTTTGTCAACTGTAACTTAAACATTTCAAGTGATGGGAATTCTAAAGGATCCCCGGATAGACTATTACATGAGTAAATTACTAGTAAGGAACCACAGCCTAAATGGAAGAAGCATAACCTCAGCTGAGAAGATTATTTCCTTCTTTTTCTACCAACCATAGGACAGGAAGATAAGGATCCAGACTAGGAAATAATTTTAACAGTTTGCTATCTATAGAGGAGAATATTTGTAGCTCAAGGTTGAAATGTGGAGTCTTTGAGGCTCTTAGAACTTGTCTGTTTTCTTGCAGATGTGGACTCATAATTTTAGCTAGTTTGGTAATTAAGCATCTGCAAGAAAACAACCAAGATCACAGACCACTAAAGACTCCTCAGTTTATTATCTGGATTTCCTAAAAAGTGAAACTTACTAATAAATTCCAGGAATAGGAAGCCAGATCAACACCTTAGACATGATGCTATAATGGCCTAAAATTTAGGTCATTAAAGCATCATGTCTAAAGTGTTGATCTGGCTTTCTATCTGATATGGAGTTCATTAGTGAGTTTATGGCCCAGGGTGATTATGGGGATAAAATGGGGAGTAACCTCAATGTATACCATTATGATAACCTGAACTATAAGGTATATAAAAAAGAGGCCTTTAACAAAATGTTGCAATATGGATGCTGCATTTAGATTCCTTTAAATTTCAGAATTTTTCAAGATACCCTTTTCTTCTTTGTCTTCTTCATCTCCTCCACTTCCTTATTTCTTTTTGTAAGAATTATCTGACATTACAGGCTCACCAAGCATGGTAAGTTTCCTTTCCATTTTTCAAATATTTGGTATGTCTGTAGAACATAGTTCTTTTTGTAAAATGCATCTATATCTGCCTTGCCAACCAGGCTGATTCCTCCTTTGAGGGCATGGATGGAACCATTTTAACTATGTTATAAGCTATAATTTACTTTGCTCTTAGTATAGTGGACCTCAGAAGACAGAGAAAATTACGTGATAATTTGCTGATTTGATTTATAGCAGCCTTCCCTTCCTATTCATATAAAAATGAAGCCTTGTTTCACTATTAAAGCATTTAGAAAGAAGAAAATGGAAAGCAGCCATTAGAGTATATTAGGAAGGTATAATTCACTACAAAATCATACTTGTTAATATGTGAAACGGAATGTCCCTTCCAGTTTGGTTTAATAACCTTAGATTAGAGGTTTATAAGTTGATAATAGTCTACTTTTCTTACGTCTATTATATATTCACTGTAATGACTTCAGCATGCCACAGCCCTAAAAACCCATTTCCAGAGACTCAGAAATGGTTTCCAAATTTGCATGGCTCCAATCTTTTTCTAATGTATTATCTTTCATTCATAACTGCTAAAAGTTGAGCCAGAAATAGAAATTAGCTGTTTTGTCATCATCTAAAGCAATAGAGGGTGCAACAATAGAAAAATACTCAACTGACAAGCTTCAAGTATATACTAAACACATGTTTAAATAAAACATGAATTTAGTAGGGAAGTAGTCAGACTTTTCTTGAAACTACTGAATACCTTACAACAAAAACTGCTGAAAAACTGTCTGTCTGTCTGACTATCATCTATCTGATAAGGATGTACAGAATTATAAAATTAGTCAAAATGTTGTCATTAGCAGCATAAATTTGGGAAGATTCATTGGGAATTTAGCTTCACAGAGATTTATAATTGAAATGCAATGAATTACACATGTCTGGACCTTTCTTTACATACAATGAAAACCTTGCCTAAACCTTTCTTTCTGATCAGAGCTTCCCCTGGGGTGTGATGTCTCTCCTTATCTATATTATTAACATTGTAATGTTGTATTTATAATTTTAGTGCAATTTTGATCATTATATTTTATAATAATTTGATATAATAAATAGGATGTTTAATTTAACAGATATTTAACAAATGGGATGTTTAATTTGAAATAAAGGAAATAATGAAATAGAAATACCAATCCATTCATTATAATTGCTTTCTAAGGGGAAAAATGGGGACTATTGAAATAGGCATCTTCAAGAAAAGAGAAAATATCTCATAATAATTTGTAAATTAATATATTGTTTTTAAACCCCCAATTCATATTTGGCATTTCAAAAATTAAAATTAATTAAATTAAAAATTTCTTTGTTATTTCCCTGAGATACATTTTTTGCACCATAATTTAAAAAAAAATGTAATGTATTGTGGAGGAATGAAGTACTACACTTTTTGTACGTATTTTTGAATTTATCTTTAACCATAGAGTTGACCTTATTTCTGAGAGATGGGATTAAGTATGTGATTTGTGGAAGAGTATGATGAAAAGAAAGACAGAGTACTTAAAAACAAATGTTCCTTTTTGTAATTATATATGAAAAAATGTGAAAATTAATATTTATTTTAGATATTGTTATTGTTGATATCGACCATTTGGCCTAAATATTTTTCTTCAGTCACAAATATTTTGGGGGTGGGAGCACAAATATTTGGATACATAAAGAAGAACAAACAAAGGCCTAATGAGAAGCTGAACAAAAACTGATCATTCGTAAATACAGTAGTTACACTGATGGCTTTCAGATTAAAATTCCTAGAGTGAAATCAATAAGAGAAGGGTATCTAAAGTTATTGTTTTCATCAACTGTATCTGCATTTCAGTACTGCTTTATTAAGGAATATGGTCTTGCCAACCCTTTTCTGTCTTTCTGCAGGTTTTGCAGGGAGGTTTTATAATGATGTCAGCAATTTTGTGTGTTCTAGAGATAAGGCCCAGGGCACTTCTGGAGAGCAGGTAGTCTTATTGATTAAGATATAGCCTGCAGCCTGGCCACCAGCCTGCAGATGTCAGTGTCCACTAACAGTATTATGATTCTGGTGGACCCAGATCTCACCATTACACCTCATCATATAGATCTATACACAAATAGATTACAAGCAATTACAAGGGTTTCACACATTCCACTTTTCACACACATTCCACTTTTCACACACATTCCACTTCAGGTTCTAAAGAGGCATGGGCAGAAAGTTGGCTTCAGGTTTTGGGAAAAGTCAAAGAATCTATGAAATTCAATCACCTTGTTTTCTCTAATTATGATTTCTCATTGATTGAATCATTTCATAAAAGCTAGCATTCACCAAACATATACCCTTTTGCCCCCTCCAAAAATCATTTAGGTAATATTTTGGACAAATCCCTTCCCTAATATTTTCTCATGTGGTATCAATGGTCTGCAAAAAGAAAGTGCAGCAAACGGAACAAATGAATGTTTAGATGAGATGGTTATATAATCACCCAGATGATATTTCAATGGAATATAAATGAATGGTCTTCAAAGGCAATTCTGAGAGTATTTATGAATATGGGAGGCAATTTTATTATTTATAAATACAAGAAAAATCACTACATAATGATATTAAGTCGATTGAAATGTTCAAAAGTCAAAGTTGTTCCAACCATATCTATGTCCATTGGCAGATGTAATAGAGAACATATTGGTTCATGGTATTACATTTGACCCAGTGTTCTTTTTTTTAGCCTGTGTGAATTATTTGATATGAAAAGATCATAGGGAAATGGCTTGTTTCATGATAATTGCTATTAGATTCATTTATGCTAAATACTGGAAATTATCTGACAAATGTAATATGAAAAAATAGCAAAAATGTGGCAATGATTAAACTGACAGCATGCAAATGAACAAAATAAAATTGTCTCTGTGACAAATCTCTAAAAGTATTGGGTATTTGTACCAATTTTTGCAAGCTTTATTTATCAATGTTGAGTTCATCTTTCCATTTAAATAAATTATGGTCACAGAATGAGCTGTTAACACCTGAATCTCTCCTGTAGAACCTAACACAATGGTGTGCTGGAGATTAGAAGAGGGGCAGCCTTTGTGGTCAGCCCCAGAATAAGATTGGTATGCAACATGATATGGTTGTAGGTCAATTTGGGAGGCAGGCCCTAGCCAGACAATTTTTAAAATTAAAATTAACTTTTTTTTTCTGAGTAAGTGCAATTACTTTGAGCATCGTGGATGCTTAAAATAGTAATAGCATGTACACTTATATAACACTTCACATTGCTTTAAAGCCCTCTCTAAGTGGTTTACAGAGTCAGAATATTGCCACCAACAATTTGGGTCCTCATTTCACCATCCTTGGAAAGATGGAAGGCTGAGTCAACCTGTGAGACTCAAACTTCTGTTAGCTGGCAGTCAGCAGAAGTAGCCTGCAGTACTACATTCTAACCATCGCACCACTGTGGCTCTATAAATCCTGTTGAAAGTTATATTTATCCTCACTAATCATCCTCTTTGCAATATTGTACTCTATGGCTCTCAGTATCCCCACAAAATTCCTAGTTATCAAGTCTTTGTTGTTTTCAGGGAAGTTCTTTCCCAACAGCTCCCAAGAAACCCACTTATAAAAAAGATATATAGACAGCAAGGCGTATGATTCATTGTAGATGAGGAAGCAACTCAAGTTTGACTTCATTTAAGTTAAGGAACTAATTGGACTCTCATTCCTCAGTGGCAGTTTCATATTTTTCTCAGTCTTTGCATGCAAGGGATCAATTGTATAGTATAAAAAGAACATGAGGCTAAGCAATGTGTTAAGAGGACCTGCTATCCCTCACTCATTATCTTTTCCACTGGTATCAGTAGAATTTTTTTACACTGGAATAGTCCAGGGTCAGAAAAAACCAATAAAACATAAAGAAAAAAAAAGGCTGAGACAACAAGCCAGAGCCTGTTGGATCAACAGCAGATTCTTATCATTTAGTCATATTGCAGTTAAGCTTTAAGGATGCCTTACTGATGAAATTCCCAAGTTACTTAGGCAGGCCACATACTCTGAGGAAATATACATCACCATTTCCAAATGTTAAACCAGACTTATTCATGTTATTTACTATCCGTCTGCCTTGGCCAAGATGTTGCTGATCATTTTGTGGTTGAGTATAATCTTCTTGTTGAGATTTTTATTTGGGTGTGTGTGTTGGTTTTCCTGTTTCATTTAAACTATGGTAGTCTTCAAATTAACAACAGTTCATTTAGTGACTGTTCGAAGTTACAACAGCACTGAAAAAAGTGACCTATGACTGTTTTTCACACTTTATGACCATTGCAGCATCCCCACGATCACATGATCAAAATTCAGGTGCTGGGCAAGTGACTCGTATGTATGATGGGATCATATGATCACCTTTTCCGTCAATAGGAAAGCCAAATTCACTCAATAATTGTGTAACTTAACTGCAGTGGTTCAGTTAAAAACAATGGCAGGAACAGCCTTAAATTGGGGCAAAATTCATTTAACAAATTACTTGCTTAGCAACAATTTTTTTTGGCTCAATTGTCAGAGGAGGGAAAAAGGAAACAAGAGGGTGGAATCTGGAAAATGGTGGAGACTACCTGGAACTTAAAAAAATCAATAGTGGAATTTTAAACAAGGCTTGCAAAAGATACATTGTAGCTGAAACTTTGTTACAAGATAACAAAGCCCCTGGAAAGAGAAAGTGAGAAAACAAGCAAGAAACAGTTTTGGATTATTGGATGATTCCTGGAATTTTGGATGGTGGATCCCAATGAAACAAAATAAAATCGATAGGGGGTTGTTTAAATTTTTTTTTAATGGCATCACTTCTTGAAGAGTTAAAAATGAGACTTAAAGAACAAAACGAAGCAGCAGAAGAGGGAAGAGGATCTTTTGGCTTCATATTTCAATTTTTAGAAATGGGAATCTTGAACAATGAAAAACAACAAGAAATGCTGGCAGAACAAGAAGGGTGGGATAAAGGAGAAGACATCTTTAATGACCAAGCAATTTTAAGCGAGGTAAAAAAGGGAAAAGGGGAAAAGCAGGGGTGGGATTCTACCAGTTTGCACCTATTCACTAGAACAGGTTGTTAACATTGTAAGCAGTTTGGAGAACCAGTTGTTAGAAGAAATTACTGGCCTAATCCTGTAAGGAAAGCAGGATGGAAACATTCTGGTATTGCTTATAGAAACTGCCTCTCTGTTGACCCTTATTACATTCTTGGCAGAACTAGACTTCTTGTCTCAGGAACATCTCTGGAGTTTTCTTCCCCTCCTTTGCTGGTACTTTGCTTGTGTGGAGTAATCATTTAAAGTTATAATGGCACTGAAAAGTGATTTATGACCATTTTTCACACTTATGCCTCAATGTGACCACCAAGCCACATCCACCCACTAAGCCACGCCCACAGAACCAGTTGTTACAAAATTTGTATCCCAGCCCTGGAGGAAAGGGAGTTAAAAACTTAAGCATTGAAGCAACAACCAAAAAAAAGAGTAATTTGAAAAGCAAGCAGAAGGGAGGATCACAGAAGGGAGAATCAGATAGAAAAGGGAACAAAAAGGGGAGGGAGAAGAAGAGAGGGAAGAGGGAAAGGAAAAGAAGCTACAAAGGATAGAAACAAGATATAAAGGTACAGGAAAAAACGTACAAGAATTAAAGGTATAAACCTATTTAAAAGACACAGAGACAATGGTTAAAATTTAACTTAAGGAGAGGATTCTGCAAGGGTGCATGGGATAGCATTGTTATATTAGAAATAGAAAAGGGTTAGAAAATATGTTTAGATGATTAAAGTGATAGAAAAAAATTGTATTGATGTGTAATGGAATATTTGTTTGTACAGAGAATAAGGGTCTCAATGATTTAAAAAGAAAGTTTTAAAAACTGAAAAAAAACATGGAAGATTTTTATCAGTTGACAAGATGAATTTGAATAAGAATAATAATTTGACTACTGTTAATAACTATTGTTTTGTTTTTTATTTAAAGACAGTAATAAGTAAAATATGAAATATAGATGATTAAAGTGAAAGACAACTGATATTACTAGGTAATGTTTGTTAAAAGAAATAGAAATATAAAAGATTGTTATTAATATTAATGGCAGAGCTGTACTTGAATAGAAGAATAATTATTCCATTTACTATTGTTATACATATACACAGATATAATGAATATATACTTTTTTCTTTTAAGCATTTAGTGTGTATTTTTAAGGGAATGTACCAAGCAGAATTTGACTGAAAATAGGTATGTGTTATAAAATAGAGGTTAAAAAATGAATGTTATTACTGTAAAGGTGTAACTTAAATTTTTAAACAAGATTTTGAAAAAAGATACAAAGGTGTTACACTCCAGTCTAGCAATTACAGGGGAAAATTTGTTTTATGAGAAAAAATAATATGCAATTATAAACAGGACAGATGAAAGTATAAAAATATTGATTAGAAAGATTTAAAAAAATAGAAAAAGATATGTAATTGAATTAAGAAAGAAATGAGATAATTTAAAATAAGGCTATAGGAAGTAAAGAAAGGGAAAAGCTATTGAAAAAATTGCGAAAATAGTTATTATGGATTAGAATGAATAATAAGATAAATATGTATTGAATTTATGTCTGCATGGAGAAGTGGTAACCCAGGGTCATGCTGTTCTCAAAAAAAGATATTTTATTTGTATTTATATGTTTTGTGAAACTTAAATAAAACCTTTATTTAAAAAAATTGGCTCAATTGTAACCAATTAGAGTAGTCAAGGACTACCTGCATTAAGGAGCCAAGTGAATGTGGCAGATCATTAGTTTAAACGGAACAAAGTAAGGACAGGAGTTGGAGTATTTGGGTGAAGAACCTAAAATTCATTTTAGAGTAAAAGGAGAATTATTGAGCCTGACATCTTTTAGAACCAAAATGGCTTGCCTACTTAGAATCTTGGTAAATAAGAAAATGAATACATTATTTCTTTCTCCTTTTCTATTTTCTTCAGTAGAGAAGCAAATCCCCAAAGAAAACTACTGTGACAGGCAAATGGAAGGGCAATTGGCTCTGGAGACTACTTTAAAATGATGGAACCAAAATGACTTTTTCCTTTCCCTGCCTGCCACTTACTCATTCTAATTTATAGCTTTCTAACGTATACATCAAACCAGCTCAGGACATTTGCTGCCCAAAATGAAAAGAAAAATGACACAGAAATTCCTTGCTACCATTCTGGATCCAGGAGTTGACCCCAGGAACTATTACACCTTATTTCAATACTAGTGTTGAAATAGTACCTATCAAGGTCAGCAGGTTAAGCTTACGTGACTCAGGACTGGCCACAAGGCATCAGCAATCAGCCTTTTGCAAAGTCTCACTATCCCTCACTCACTTATTGATCCGCCTGATACTTATTCATGCCCTTCTTCAGCTGCATTGAGGGTGCTAACATGATTCATAAAAAATATTACTGATCCTGGGCCTTAATGAACCTGCTGGGATGCATGGCTTGAACCCCTGCCCTCCCTGTTTGCTCATTGGTCAGAGTCAGTCATGTGCTCAGACTAATAAGAAGGAACTGGAGCTGGAGGAAAAGTTCAAAAAGGTAGGAATGATTGAGGAAAGTTCTGCAATTCCCCATCATCAGCTGCCAGTCAACCAAATGGTAAGATGACCTCCAATCTTTTTCCATATGATCACATGAATTGTTTTTGCTGATTTTTTTTTAAATGATGCATTCCCATAATGTGGATGTATAAAGCAGTGCTAGATATCAATACTTCAGAGCAAAAAGGAAAAGAAAAAAGAAAACACAGTTACTGTTTACTTTCCATTATAATAAGTCTGTTCTGTTCTCTCCTTGCTTGTATTACATCGCACCTTCCCTGCAGCAGGATAATTGATTATCGCTTTGATAAATGGGTGATTTCTTTAATAATTAAAGGGCAGTAATTAGAGACTGTGAGCACTACCCATGATAAATTAATATTTGCAGCTGCCATAATGATGAAGAATGCTGGAGAACTGAGTAGTGATGGCCCATGATATATACATTTGTTTTCCTCTAGAGAGCACTGCTCACTCTTAAATCTGGAACAGGTTTTTAAATCAACTGATTTTAAGAAAGTATATAAACATAGCTTGAATACAAACTACTTGAATGTTTGTATAAGTTTGCATATGTGTATACATTTAAGTAGTTTGTATTCAAGCTATGTTTATATCTGCATATTTACACACAAAAATATGTCTTAGGAGAGAAGAACACCAAAAGGTATTCAGATATTTCCAGAAAGCCAGTGATGACCCCATGTCATCTTAATTTTTAATTTGTTACAATTAATTCTAAGCACAAAGCCTGCTGATCTTCCATGGCTTGATATTATCTCTCCATATTAACACAAGTGCATCTCATTTGATTGCCCATCACCATTGTTTCCTCTCTATGAATACACCACAATAAAATTCTTTAGTAGCTTGAAGAGCAGTCAAGCTTCAAATAATAGCTATATATAAAAACCATCCCTTTATTTCCTTACTAGTTATAATTAAATCTGCCAAAGAAATGCAGATGTGCAATTGTTATTAGGATTCATTTAGTAAAATTATAAGGTAGACTTTATCATGGAGAAGATTTCATTTATCAATTTGTCATGTTTTCATTCTCCACAGACTGCCTTCAAGTTTTTCATCATTTATACAAACTGCCACCAATGGGAATTACAAAGACAAAATTTTAAAGATTTGTTTCTCTACAGAACTTTTTGTAGACTCCAATCTTCAAAGGAATTATTCAGAGTGGACTCATCCCAGTACTTTAGTCTTTATGCATACCAAACATCTTGCTGACGAATAGAAAGCTTAGGAGGGAAAAAAAAAAGCTTTCTCCAGTAAAAACATCAACCATGTTATATAACAGACAGCAGGAGATACAACCAGGATGATCACAGCTTGAAATCTTAAAGCACGAAAAGAGCCAAGGAATAGACAATGATTTTCTCTATTAGAGGGATCAGATAGGGACAGAATAGAGATAATTAGATTTGAAACTGAGAAGATCACCTGCAATTTTTTTACAAGGGCAGTTTCAGGAGAAAGAAGACCAGAATTAGATTGTGTTCAATAAAAAAATGTGGTTGAAGGTAAAAAGCCAAGACAGCAAGAATTTGTAGGAAAAAAGAAAGAAGCAGAATCATTTTGTAATTAGGAGGAGAAGGTGGCTAAGGAAGGATGCTATTAAGGAAAAAGAATAGGGTGCGGAGTTTGAATTTAGTGGGGAAGGAAAGAGAAGAAAGGTGATGTAACAGTGAAGGTAGAAAAGATAATACTGAGAGTGGAATCATTTGATAAGTAATGTGGTTATGAAATTAGAAATATTTTGTGAAAGTAGAAAGGCAGAAGTTAATAGGGAAAGAATAACAGAATTGCAGAGTTAGAAGGGACCTTGGAGGTCTTCTAGTCCAACCCCTTATTCCGTCAGGATAACCTATTCTATTTGAGACAAATGGTTGTCCAATCTCTTCTCAAAAACCTCCAGGGTTGGACCACCTATGTCCAACAGAGGTGTCAAACTGGTGGCCCATGGGTCAGAAGTGTCACGTGCAGGCCACGCCCACCCCAGCTCAGAGAAGGGAAAGAAACATCATATGTCACATGATGGCAACGTGATGCCACAAGTTTGACACCTGTTACCTAGAACTTCTGGAGGAAGAATAGTAGGATGAGGTTTGAAAACCAGAAGACTGAGAGATAGATTTAGCTACTATCCTTAAAAGACAAAGCCTTATATTTCTTGGTGGATCTTTAGACAAGTAATATGTCATTCTTAACATATTAATGACAAATGGTGGTTTCAGTTGACGATCACAATTTCTATCTTGAAACTGATTCAAAACTGCAATTTCAATCTTCCTGACAGCAAATTCAATATGGGTAGTCCTCGACATAGCATCCCAATTGGGACTAGAATTTCTGTTATATATGCAAGGCAGTTAAATGAATTGCACTTGATTTTATAACAATTTTTGCCAAGCAAATCACTTGCAATTGTAAAATGAATCATAAGGTCATTAAATTAATCATCTTCCTCTATTAACTTTGCTTGTCAGAACCTGGTGGAGAAGATAAGAAATGGTTATCACATGACCTGGGACACTGCAATGGTCATAAATAATGCCAGTAACATATATTGCATGAACCAAATGCCCAAATTTTGATCAAGGGTCCATGTGGCTGCTGTGATGGTCATAAGTATGAGGACTGGACATAAGTCATTTTTTTCAGTGTTGTTATAACTTTGGATGGTTGTTAAATGAATGGTTGTAAGTTAAGGAGTACCTATTAAGCACTAATATGGCTTGTTGTTGTTGTTGTTGTTCTTCTTCTTCTTCTTCTTCTTCTTCTTCTTCTTCTTCTTCTTCTTCTTCTTCTTCTTCTTCTTCTTCTTCTTCTTCTTCTCCTCCTCCTCCTCCTCCTCCTCCTCCTCCTCCCCCTCCTTCCCCTACTCCTTCTTCATCCTCTTCCTCTCTAAATAGCTAATTTTGTCATTTCTTTCATGCATAGATAATAACAGAATAACAAGAATAACAGTTGGAAATTGGGAGGTCTTCTAGTCAACTCCCTGCTCAGGCAGGAAACCCTATACCATTTGGTTGTCCAGTCTCTTCTTATAAACATCCAGGGTTGGAGCATTCACAACTTCTGGAGACACATTTTTCCACTGATTAATTGTTCTGTCAGGAAATTTCTCCTTAGTTCTAGGTTGCTTGTCTCCTTGATTAGTTTCCACCCATTGCTTCCTGTCCTGCCTTCAGGTGCTTTCAACAAACTAGACATACCCAGTTTCAGCAACCGTTCTTTATATGTTTTAGCCTCCAGTCCCTTAATTATCTTTGTTGCTCTTCTTTGCACTTTTTCTAGAGTCTCAACATCATTTTTTACACCATGGCGACCAAAACTGGATGCAGTATTCCACATGTGGCCTTACCAAGGCATGATAAAGTTGTAATAACACTTCACATGAACTTGATTCTATCCCTTTGTTTATGCAGCCTAAAACTGTATTGGCTTTTTTTAGCAGCTGCAGCATGCTGCTGGGTCATATTTAAGTAATTTTCCATTAAGACACCAAGTTTCCTAATAATATAGTTAGAAGTTTCATTTGTTTACTATGATACATATATATGGCTGGACTTCACAAAGAGGATGAAGAATTGTAAACTGAATTATATTTTATATGATTCTTATTATACTATATAATATTATACAGCATAATTTTAGTAGTCTATTTAATTTTATATAGTGATTCCACCTGGAATAATAACATACAGCTAGGGTTAGAAGTAGAATAACCGAACATAATCCAGAAATATCTTCAAAATGAACATACTTTCTTTGCAATACAAAATGATTTCCTGCACTTATATCAAAGCAAACTCATGTTAAAAATCTCTGAAATATAATTATGTTTTTAAGAATACATTATTGCAGAAATAAAACTATTTCCACATGTAATTACATGCAAAGGTCTATCCATTTTGAGGATGGATAATTCCAAGAATTGTTCTAATATTTATTGATTTTTGCATGTAACAGATGCTATGTTTTGTTGATGATGATATGTTTGATCATATCATACTTGAGGCTTAAATGGTTTATCTGCAAATCAGAGGTGGTATTCAACTGGTTCGCACCAGTTTGGGAGAACTGGTAGCTTTATTAGGCATGGGTCGCCAACCAGTAATAACTTCTGGCTGGCCACACCCCTGAACCAGTTCCCCATTGCCAGTTGTTCAGTTTCCTCACCCACACAATGCTTGCTCACCCCCGCAGCTCACCCAACCCTGCTGCTCACCCGCCCCCACTGCTCACCTCGCCCAGTCATGCCTCCCTTCCTATGTGGCATGCTGGGCCCTCGTGGCTTGCCTAACGTGAGTTTCCCATGTGGTGCCTGTACCCCAACTGAGCAGCCCTGATCTGCCTGTTCACAGGTAAGCCTGCAAGTCGCGTTAGCCTCTTGTCCATCACCCGGGGTCTTTCTGGGCCTCCCCACCACCACCAGGGGCCTTTCCGGGCCTTTGCCCTACCTCTCATGGTCTTTCTGGGCCTTCCCCCCACTGCCTGGGGCCTTTCTGGGCCTCCCCCCCACTGCCCAGGACCTTTTCATGCGTCCACCCCACCAGAGGAGGCCAAGGTGGGGTGCTGTTTTGGGGCCAGTCCAGAGGGTGGGAGGGCAGCAGCAGCAGGGGCAGCAATGGTGGAAGCGTGGCTATGGGAAACAGCCCCAGGAGTTCCTGGCCTCCCTTTCGGGGCACCTCCATGCCCCTCTCTGCCCCAGCAGAATGGAGAAAATGAAAGGCTTTCTGTCCATTTTCTACCTCCGTGCCCCTCTCCACCCCAGCAGAGCAGAGAAAGTGAACAGAAAGCTGTTTTGTTTGTCCCTCCCTTTTGGGGTGCATCGATGCCCCTTTCCCATAGCTGTGCTGCCACCATCACTGCCCCCATGCCACAGCCTCCCCACGCCACCGCCGCTGTTTCCCCCAAAAGGGAGGCCGGGATTTCCTGGGGCTGCTTCCCATAGCCGCACCATGCCAGCCCACCACCCCTGCCGCCCATGTGCTTCCAAAGGGATGATCTGAGGCTGCTGCTTTCTTCATTCTCTCTTCCTCTTGCTGCTCTGGAGGTCACCCAATAAGTTCTTCTCAGAAAAGGTGTGTGTGAGTTAGAGAAAAGGAAGGAAAGGAAGAGAAGGAGGAACGGAGGAAGGGAGGAAGGGCAAGAAGGAAAGAGCAAGAAAGGAAGAAGGAGCAAGAAAGAAAGAGAGAGAAAGAGAGAAGGAAAGGAAGGAAGGGAGAGAAAGAAAGAGAGCAAGAAAGAAAGAGGAAGGGAGAGAAAGAGAGAGAAAGAGAAAGAAAGAAAGAAAGAAAGAAAGAAAGAAAGAAAGAAAGAAAGAAAGAAAGAAAGAAAGAAAGAAAGAAAGAAAGAAAGAAAAGAAGAAGGAAGGGAGGAGAAAACTCTGTGCTATTGTTTTTAATTGTTCCATTATTTGTTCCATTATTTATCATATATTAATATTTTGCACTGTCCCTACACCTAGAGTGATTTTATTGCCTTTTTATTGCCCAGGTATTTTTCAGGGTTTACATGTCACTAGTCCAGAGCATAAATACAGGTGCATTTAACAGAGTTGAAAGGGACTATGGAGGTCTTCTAGTCTAACCCCCTGCTCAGGCAGGAAAAGTCTGAGGATGCTAAAATCTGAATAGAGGTCCTGGAAAAGGGGCAGAATAACTTAGAAGGGACCTTGGGGCGAACCCTATACCATTTCAGAGAAATGGCTGTCCAGTCTTTTCTGAAAAACTTCCAATGTTGGAGCGCCCAGAACTTCTGGTGGCAAGCAATTCCACTGGTTAATTGTTCTCACTGTCAGGAAGTTTCTCCTTAGTCTTAGTCATTGTTTCTTGTTTGTCTTCTGGTGCTTTGGAAAATACATCCCCCCCTTTCTTTCTGGCAGCCCCCTAAAAGCCTGTTGCCTATCACCCCTTTGGGCAAAGCATGTGAGCCATTTCCTCCTTTCAGTGGTCCATGAAAGTACATCTATAGTACGGAGATAATAAAGTCAGAAAAAGGTGAACAACATTTTTACAGAACTATAGATAAGTTGATGCTGCGTGTGACAAGGAATGGCTGGGAGAGGAGGGGCTAGGTGAGGCACCCTTTGACATGAGTGACATTGAGTTGGCCACACCCACCCAGTCACATGACCACCAAACCACACAGCCATCATGTGACCACCAAGCCATGTCCACCCAGTCACATGACCACCCCAGGCACATGACCACCAATCCATGCCCACCCAGTCACATGAGCCATGCCCACTAAATAAGCCATGCCCACAGAACCAGTAGTTAAAAAAAACTGAATCCTTGCTGCAAATGTTGTTTTTTGAAATAAATTGCAATACTTTGCAAATTGCAAAGTACAATATTCAGTGTTTTTAGAAACCGTAGACAATAAAAAACAGGAAAATCATAAATCTCAAAACAACTTTGTACAGATTACTTTGCTAATAAGATATTTTAGCAAATACAAAATCTTAAGGCATGCAGCGTTAAAAAAATCCCCACAAAACTTTAGACATTAGGTAAAAAACTAAATCTTATACCTACTTCAAAAAGTTGTGGAAACAGATTATTTTGAAGAGACTATTAAGACTTCATTTTCTACATGGACAGTTTTTGCCTTTTAAAACAATCATTTCAAATATTAAAAGAATACTTTGGTGTCAAGTACAACAATCCACCTTTGTCTCATTTCACAAATTGTTCTGAAATTATTTTTATTACTTATGGACTTCCTAGATTTTCCTCCCCATTAAGCAAGAATACTGAAATGTAGTGGGGTTTTCTGAAATATTAAAAATAATTAGTTAATTAAAATGTTTGATAAAGAATATAGTAGCAAGTTGTGCATCATTCAGGCTTCCATAAACTTGATAATTTATCAAGCTAAATGGAATCTCGTAATAGAGTTTCTATGTCTTGTTTTGGATTAACCTCTGATTATTCTTCACACATATGAATTCATTTGTTCCTTATTACAGGAAAACAAACTCAATTCTAATAGTGTATGGGAGATCTATTTGATGGTTTTCAAAGGGTTCAGAGCAGGGGTGGGATTCTACCAGTTCGCACCTATTTATTAGAACCGGTTGTTAACATTCTAAGCAGTTTGGAGAACCAGTTGTTAGAAGAAATTACTGGCCTAATCCTGTAAGGAAGGCAGGAAGGAAACATTCTGGTGTTGCTTACAGAAACTGCCTCTCCATTAACCCTTATTACATTCATGGCAGGACTAGACTTCCTGTCTCAGGAACGTCTCTGGAGTTTTTTTCCCTTCCTTTGCTGGTACTTTGCTTGTGTGGAGTGACCATTCAAAGTTACAACGGCATCGAAAAAAGTGACTTATGACCATTTTTCACACTTACAACTATTGCAGCATCCCCACAGTCATGAGAGGCCA
The DNA here is from genome assembly GCF_049901715.1 of Pseudonaja textilis. Lineage (NCBI taxonomy): Eukaryota > Metazoa > Chordata > Lepidosauria > Squamata > Elapidae > Pseudonaja > Pseudonaja textilis. The sequence continues at coordinate 39,538,219 of NC_141991.1, forward strand.
GGCGAGGAGATCCGTGCCTTGATGTGAGTGATATTGAGTTGGCCACACCCAGCCAATAACATGACCACTAACCCATGTTCACCCAGTCACATGAACACCAAGCCATGCCCACCAACTAAGCCACGTCCACAGAACCGGTTGTTAAAATATTTGAATCCCATCCCTGGTTCAGAGAGTACACCCCATTCTCATGCAGCTTTAAACATGTCACCAAAATGAAAACTTTATAGGACTAATTAAAACAATATATTCTATTCAAAATGCAAAATTAGTAATTAATGGAGAAACCACAAACAGTATAAAAATAAGCAAAGGAGTGAGACAGGGATGTCCGCTTGCTCCATTATTATATATCTTATCAGTGGAAGTGTTGTTAACCCAGATAAGGAAAAATTGAAAGATCCAAGGGTTGACTATTAAACAGGAAACGTAAAAACTGCAAGTGTTCACTGATGACACGGTCTTCATAATGGAGGATCCAAAAGAGTCAAGCAAAAATTTAATGCAAGAGTTAGAGGCATTCAGTAAAGTAGCAGGACTCAAAATCAACAGAAAAAAGGCTAAGAAAATAACCCAAAGCTGTACTAAAAAGCAAAATGAGGAACTGACAAAAGAATTAAGGATTCAGACAATGAAAAAAGTAAAATATTTAGGAATTTGGCTTACAGTGAAATGCTCTACAATAAAGGCTGATAATTATGGCAAGTTGATAGAACAGATACAAAAAGATTTTAATAGATGGGTAAATTTACAACTCTCTTGGATGGGAAGGATAGCCACCATTAAAACAAATGTACTTCCAAAATTGTTGTATCTCTTTTAAACCGTGCCAGTCAAACTAGGAAAAAAATTCTTCAAAGATCTGAACAAAAGAATTAGTAAATCTATTTGGCAAAAGAAAAAAGCTAGAGTAAAATACAAATTAATGCAAGATAGTAGAAATAAGGAAGGATTGGCGCTCCCAGACTTTGAGTTATACTATCAAGCCACAGCGAGTACCTGGATCAAAGATTGGATTAACCTGGAGGACAAAAGAATATTGACAATAGAAGACTTCGATTTACAGACTTGCTGGCATTTCTCTGGGATGGAAAAAATAAAACCCACTGGATAAGGGATGCTTTGTTATATATATGGGAAAGAATTAAAAGAAACCATTATGTGAAAATACCTCTCTGGCTATCTCCAATGGAGGCACTAGTATATCCCAATGTTATGGATCTGAACAAAACAATAAAATACAAAGAATTAATAACAGATGAAGGCGACTTGAAAACAAAGATACAATTCAAAACACAGGGAATTGAAATTGGGTGGTGGCCGTATGCTCAAATTCAAACAAAACACAAAAAAGGCAAGGAATAATTTGGATTTTATAATACAGATCAGGAATTAGACCAAATTTTACAAGGAAGTGAAACAAAGATGATTACCAAAATGTACAATTGTTTACTGAAATTCAAAATGGAAGAGGAAATGGTTAAGGAGAGCATGATAACATGGGCTAAAAATTGTGGCCACAATATTGAATTAGAACAATGGGAACGAATTTGGCGAACTAACTATAAATTAATGTTATCAGTCTCGTATAAAGAAAATATTTATAAAATGTTCTATTGCTGGCACCTCCCACCAGCAAGATTTGCTAAGATGTTCCCTAATATGTCACCCAAATGTTGGAACTGTAACTTTAGCCAGAGAACGTATTTTCACATGTGGTGGACATGTCCTAAAGCCCCAAAATACTGGTCTAAGATACAGACATGGTTAGAAGAGATGACAAAACTAAAGATTAAATTCAGCTCAGATAAATTTCTACTTGGAATGACAGAACTGACATGGAGCAAAAAACACCACCATCTGATATCACATATCATTACAGCGGCAAGGATAATCTTTACCCAAAACTGGAAATCAACAATGATACCCACTGACCTGGCAGTAACTAATAAAATCCACCAATGTGCAGAAATGGTTAGACTAACCATGTTATTAAAAAATAAGGAAGAGGGGGAGTTTTTTACAATTTGGAATATATGGTACAAATGGTTGTACAAAAAAGGAAGTAAAGATGTCTTGTGAAACTGATTAAACAAACAAGGGAAAATGGAAATAAGGATAAATGTATATATAGCTATGTATATATGTAAAGTAATATAATTAAATAAATATTGTATTACAATTGTAATGATAACATAACAAAAATAAGGATTTAAGAAATAAGTTATATATTCACTTGTAACAAATGACTTTAATTGACACTAATAGAAATGTACACTACTATGAAAACGTTGCAAAAATGTGAGAACATGTTTCTCTTTTTAAAAAAATATATTCTTTTTTTTTTAACTTTCAATAAACATTATTAAAAAAAACTAAACATGTCACAAAAAATGATACCATGGGTTACTCTTGACTTGTACATACAGTGTCATAGGTTTGCCATTACCACCCAGACTGAAAGATCTTCAGCAAATATTGAAGGGACTCCATACTGTGCAGCTTTGGGAAACAATTTTGTGTTCAGTGAGAGTGCTCAAGAATGACTGCCTTAGTGACAATCCTGCAGTTTTTCTCTTAAGCCCTTTTAGATGGTGCTCCTCTTCTCCTTCCCCTACAGCAATAATATTTTATAAGGGAAGAGGACTCTTAGGGAAGAATTCAAAAGTAAATTGAAGTGAGAGGACCACATAACTTGATAATACATCTTTAGAGGGCTGGATCATTTATTCCTTTGTCAAAGCGAAGCACCATTTCAGAACTTCTTGCAGCTCCATAAATTATGTTTGATTGAAACTAAGACCTCTTCCTCATGGCTGAGCTAAAGTGTAATCCATCAGTCCCTGAGCTGCCAAAACAATTGTTTTACCACTGACAATCCCTAGCTTGCCATAAACATATTGCCAGTAAATGGTGTAATCTTTACTTAGTGTGTATTGGACATGCTTAAAAAAAAAACTGTGATGACCTGGGGCATGGCACAAAGGCAACACAGTCACATAAGTAAGAAAAGTCCTTTTAACATCTCCAACTTTGCCCCCAATGTCCAGTTACCTTCAACTGGAGAAAAAACTCTCCTAAAACAGTCTTTAAGTGGAGGAAATTCAGTCCAAAAACAAAGTACATATAAACTGTAAATAAAAATCCACACAAACCACTGCTGTAGCAATTAACTGGACAGGGCAGGATAAGGAATTGAAGACTTCAAAGGCCAACAAAACACACACAGTTGGGAATGTTATGTCCCTGGAACTTAAAGAAGTTCCCACCCAGGTCCGTTCGCGCCGCGGGGGCGGTTGCCCTCTCTCATTGGCTGGTTCTCCCCAGCAGCCAGCTATAAAAGCAGGCTGCGGGGTCCAACCAGTCGCTGTTCGCTGCGAGCCAGTTCCAGGCTTGGCAAGCACGTTCAGCCCTTTATTTCCTAAATAAAGTATTGTTGCATCCATGCCCTGGTTCAGCCTCTCATTGCTCAACTACAACACTGGCGACGAGGGTGGGATGGCTACCAGAGGCAAAATGCAACCGCTGAATCACTAGCCGCTGATCCACAGCCAGAGAGAACGATCAGCAGGCAGCGAGAACAAACGCTGATCCGCAGCCAGAGAGAGCGGTCAGCGAACAAGTGAGAGTGAGAAAGCGTCTGTAGCCGCTTGTTAGCCAGCTACAGGGAAAGTGTAGCACTGCGAGCCGCAGCCGCTCTAAACAAAAGGGCGCAAAATTCAAACGGCTGTCGTTTGAATTTCTATACAAAACACAGCGCGGTGCTGTGTTCTTTTGAAATCACTGACGCCAACGCAGGCGCCAAATTAAAAGCGCTGCCAAACAGCCATTGCTGCTTACAGCGCGCAAACCCAGAGAGAGAGCGGGAGGCGCGGAGCCCCCCCCCCCAGAGCTGTAATCACTTGCCTGCCTAGGCACAAGAGTTTTTTTCTTGCCTTCATTGTGGTCCCAGAGAGATTCCAAAGCAGCTAGCCACTAGATTCTCAACATGAATTCCAACCCAGTCTTCCCATCGTTCAAGCCGGATGAGGAGAAATGGGAGTCATACAAGAATCGCTTTAACCATTACATCGACGCCATTGGGCTGGCTGATGCAGGGGAGCACCGAAAAAAATCGTATTTCCTGATCTACTGCGGAGCCATCGTCTTTGATACTGCCATAGCACTCGTGGCTCCACGTGAGTTAAAAAATGTCCCCTGGACAGAACTGTTAGAAATCCTTACTAACCACTATTCTCCTAGACCCTCACAGATTGCCAGGCGGTTCACCTTCCGTATGAGGAAACAATCAGACAAAGAAACTATCAACCAGTACATGGCTGCCCTCAGGACTGCAGCACTCCATTGTGGGTTTGGGACCTACCTGGAAGACATGCTCCTCGATCAGCTAGTCTGTGGGGTCAAGGATCTTCACCTTCAGAGGCGCCTACTCGCCAGGAAGGACCTCAACCTCACTCAAGCCGTCGAGGAAGCCCTGGCAGCGGAGCTGGCAGCACACTCAGCCACTGAGATCCAAGGTCCTGGCTCCAACAAATTGCAGTTTCCATCCACTCTGAAGAGGTGGTCATCGAGGAGGACCCCAGTGATGCGGCCGACATCCACCGCCTAGCCCACACCAGACACCCACAGGTAGGAGCCAAGCAAGAAAGCATCAGTCCATCCAAGCACATCACCCTGTGCCTATCCTGTGGTGGATCTCACCTGAGGACCACCTGCAAATTCAAGGGAGCCACCTGCAACAATTGTCACAAAAAGGGGCACATCGCCAGAGTCTGTCAAGCCACTCACAACTCGGCACAAAGGGTCCCTTCCTTTTCACATTCCGGACCCCAAAGGCAAGTATTGAACTGTCGCACCCGCCACCATGCTAAGCACGCTTGCCATACCATTAGTAAAATCTCTCTCTCCGTTTTATTAGAAGGTAAACCTTGCCACATGGAGGTTGACACGGGGTCAGCGCTCTCAATTATCTCTTGGAGCACCCTCAAGAAACTACAGCCCAGTCTATCCAGAAACCGGCTCCAGAAGTGCCAGCTTAGCCTGAAGGACTACCAGGGGAAGATCATTCCTGTAATCGGCAGAGGCAAGTTTCTTGTTAATTTTAAAACTTTCAAAGGCCACCTACCTCTAGTGGTAGTTAGCGGCAACCTCCCTACACTTTTGGGACTTGATTGGTTCCCCCACCTCGGCCTAGGGTTAACAGGAGTCCATGCGGTCTCAACCTCTGACACTGACTCCTTATTCGCTGACTACTCAGATGTATTCAGCAATGAGCTGGGGTGTTATAACGGTACCCCTATCTCATTCTCAGTCGACCCCCAAGCAGTCCCAATCCGGTTGAAACCTCGTAGAGTTCCATTCGCTATTCGGCCTAAATTAGATGCGGAACTGGATAAATTATTAAAACAAGGGGTCATTGAGCCAACAGATTTCGCCAAATGGGAGACGCCCATTGTCACACCCCTCAAAAAAGACGGTAGCCTGAGAATTTGCTCGGACTACAAAACCACAATTAATAAGTTTTTACAAGTTAGCGCTTACCCAGTGCCCGTCATTCAGCATTTATTACACACTTTTGAACCTGGCAGCATTTTTGCCAAATTGGACATGTCTCAAGCGTATCAACAGTTCCCTGTTGACAACCAAACAGCGGAACTCCAGACCATTGTCACCCACAGGGGTGCTTTCCGGTGCAAGCGTCTCCAATTTGGCGTAAGTGTTGCCCCAGGCATTTTTCAATCCCTCATGGAGCGGATTTTGCAGGGCCTCCTGGTGTAGTACCCTACTTGACGACATCTTAGTCTCGGCCAGGGACAGACCCCAACTCTTCCAGAGAGTTCGAGCAGTGTTAGAGAGGTTCAGACAGCATGGCCTCAAATTAAAAAAAGAAAAATGTGCCATTGCCACTAGACAGGTGGACTTTCTGGGTTATAAAATTGACGCCTCAGGCATTCACCCCCTGGAATCCAAGGTTAAGGCAATTCACGAGGCACCCACTCCAACCTCCAAAGCGGAACTGCAGGCCTTCTTGGGGCTACTGAATTTTTACGCATCTTTCCTGCCCCATAAAGCATCTGTGGCGGAACCCCTGCACAGACTTTTGGATAAAAAATCGTCTTGGCACTGGGGACACAAGGAAGACTCCGCTTTTCGCGCAGTCAAATCACTACTCACGTCAGAGGCGGTCCTTATTCAGTTTGACCCCAACCTTCCATTAGTGCTAGCAGCGGACGCATCCCCTTTTGGAATTGGGGCAGTGTTAAGCCACAGGCTCCCCAATGGCTCCGAGGCTCCCATCGCTTTTTTTTCCAGGACGCTCTCTGCAACAGAGCGCAATTATAGCCAAATCGATAAGGAAGCTTTAGCAGCTGTCGCAGCAGTGAAGAAATTTCATGAATTTCTTTTTGGCCACTTTTTCGAGCTGGTCACGGATCATAAGCCTCTCCTGGGTCTACTAGCAGGTGACAAACAGACCCCTCAAGTCCTGTCTCCTAGAATGACGGGGTGAACTCTTTTCCTAGCGGCATACTCGTATAGACTCATACACCGTCCAGGTAAAACATTGTCCCACGCAGACGCCCTCAGCCGCTGCCCCCTGCCTGCTCCAGCTGAGGATCCTGCCCCGGTCCATGCTATCTTTGAGGTCACCCAACTGGACCTCCCCATCACTGCCCTTGACATTGCCGCCAAATCCAAGGCAGACAAAACGATCGCCCAGGTACTGGACTGGGTGAGGAGGGGGTGGCCGGGCAGTGATGTTGAAACCAAATTCACGCCTTTTAAGACCCGCCTACAGGAGTTATCCAGTTTGCAGGGCTGTTTGCTGTGGGGCACACGAGTGGTCATCCCGACCTCACTGCGTACCCGAGTGTTGGAGGCGTTGCATGAGGGCCACCCTGGCATCGTCAGGATGAAGGCATTAGCACGCAGCTACGTATGGTGGCCTGGCCTCGACGATGACATCATCAGATGGGTAAGCTCCTGCCATCCCTGCCAGGAATCCCGTCCATCCCCTCCAATTGCCACCCCCACTAAGTGGGAAAGCGCCAGCGCACCTTGGTCCAGGATTCACATCGACCTAGCGGGCCCGATGCACGGCAAAATGTTCCTGGTGGTCGTGGACTCTTACTCTAAATGGATTGACGTGGCACAACTATCCACAACCACCACGCAAGCGGTTACCAAGGTATTGTCTTGCCTGTTCGTAACACACGGGCTACCAGACTCTATTGTTTCCGACAATGGCCCCCAGTTCGCATCGGCCGAGTTCAGTCGCTTCGCTGCCAATCTGGGCATCCGCCACATCTTCACGGCTCCCTTTCATCCTGCCAGTAACGGATTGGCAGAAAGAGCCGTTAGGACCACTAAAGAAGCTCTAGCTAGGTTCAGCAAGGAAGACTGGCACCACAGACTCTCCCGTTTCTTGATGAGCCAGCACTCAACCCCGTGCACAGTCACTAATAAGTCCCCGGCTGAACTCCTGATGGGTAGCGCCTGCGGACTGTATTGGACAGGCTTCACCCACATTACTGCCCTGACTCTCCCTCGCTTCCACATCGGGGTTAGACATTTTGTCTTACAGGAAACCGTGTTCGCGAGGAACTTCGCTGGAGACCCTCTGTGGATCCCGGGCGAGATCGTGGCCATCACCGGACCCAGGTCGTGATCGAGTCAGACTGGAGGATGGCCGAATCTGGAAAAGGCACCTGGATCAGCTGCGGAGGCGCCAAGGCACTCACGTCAGCAGTGACTCATGGTTGCAGACCGGTGCGAGGCTACAGCATCAACCCCACATCAGCACCAATTCCGGTGACCTGTTTACACCTGCAGCCGAGCGGGAGCCGAACACGAACCGTGACCACCAGGACGGCTGACCAGTCCGAACCAGTCAACGGGAGCACATCCCCAGTGACCAGCCCTACGAGTCCCGAACCAGCACTGACCGAGGAACACGTTCGTGACACCCCACCGGTCCGACCTTCCTCTGCAGACTCTGAACTACCAGACAACTCACCAGAGTTGCGCCGTTCTGGGCGCCAGCATAAGCCTCCCGCGTACCTTAAGGACTATGCGTGTTCGCATCTGGGGGGAAGGGGTGTTATGTCCCTGGAACTTAAAGAAGTTCCCACCCAGGTCCGTTCGCGCCGCGGGGGCGGTTGCCCTCTCTCATTGGCTGGTTCTCCCCAGCAGCCAGCTATAAAAGCAGGCTGCGGGGTCCAACCAGTCGCTGTTCGCTGCGAGCCAGTTCCAGGCTTGGCAAGCACGTTCAGCCCTTTATTTCCTAAATAAAGTATTGTTGCATCCATGCCCTGGTTCAGCCTCTCATTGCTCAACTACAACAGGGAAGATGCCAGGAAACCAGATAAGCCTCGATAATAACTCACAATTTGCTTCCAACAAGTTGCTGTGCACAATCTCCCTTTTTAAACACTGTGTTCCCAGCTGCTGCTAATGAAGGGAATCAGGGCCCTTTTCTCCCCCATAAGCCACACAACTCATGTTGCTCCCTTCTCCATTCCTCCCTGCATGCCCTAGGATGAAGAAGGGGTAGGCCTGGATCTTCCTCTGAATTCCCTCTGCCTTGCTCTACCTCTCTCCTGCTCTGCCCAGCCTGACTTTGCCCTTCCCCAGTTTCTTCCACCACCATCATTCCCTGTCAGCGGCTTGGCCCTTAGCTCAGAATCAGATTCCAACAGGGGCATGACAAAACCATTGAAAGATTTCCCAAAGTTTATTAGTGTCCTCTTGCATTGCACATTAGAAAACTGGGGAAGAACATTCACAGTCACTCAGTTTAACATGGGCTGGGGTTAGTATTTGGATGGGGAAAGAAGCAAGTTCTGCAAGATGGCTAGCCACCTGTCAAAGCTTATGTTTTGTTTTTAATGCAGGTGCTTTTAAAGGCAGCCTGCTCATTAATATTGGGAATGGGGAGAGTTGCACCTATGAAGCAACCCACTCTCTTTGTCTCTTCACATTTTCAAGATGGGAATGGCTCAGTAGGTGCAAAAGAACAGCCTAGTTTGAACAATTGGACCAGGATGGGATTCCACCTGTATAATAACCAGTTTGGTGATCACATGCTCTGCATTTAAAAATGGTTTTCTACTTACCTTCTTCTGCAGTTCTTGTGACTAAAACAGCTGAGGTGTGGCAAACCACTCTGCTGTGTGAATCAGCTATGCTCTCACAAAAGGGAATAAAGCACAGAAAAGATCAGGGGCAGGTGGGCAGGCCCACATGCTCATTGCAGTGAACTGGTTTGTTTCCAGCTGATCTTCAGAGCAAGGGGTTCACCTGAACTGGTCCGAACTGATAGAATCTCACCCCAGAATTGGACTCTCCCACAAGCAGAAAGCAGATTCAACTGGGATCACAATGTCTGAAGAGATTGTGGGTAGAAAGCAGGGGAAAATGTATTTGGGATATCTCACAGCCTGCTGGCCACACAGACCAGATGTGTGAAATGTTGGAAGAAGGCATTTTAAAGTACTTTGCCTTCACTGAGTCACTAAACTGTGGATGGGAATTTACTCTATTTCCCAAAGTTCATTTTATAGCAGAATGACATTACAGATACCTTTCTGAGATCTGTATTATTTTCTGCATGTTTGATTTGCCAGCTGTGTGGGTCTTGGCAATGTTCCAAAACATCTCCCTCTCCCTCTTTCCCTTCCTCTCCCTCTCTGTGTTTCCAGTTGATCCCATCTTGATTGTATTCCCTGGCCGAAAGAGAAGCACTTCGTATTGAATGTTTGAGTTGTAACCTGCTTGAAGAAGAAAGCCTTGGTCCAACAAGAGAACAGCTGAAGATGACTAAATTGTCTCAGACCTGAGTTGGAGTTGAGATGCAGATTGAAAGAGGAAAAAAAGAGGCTTCCAGAGCATGCTTGTACTTCATTTAAAATGCAAGTAGGAAAAGATTCTAAGAATATGAGATTTCTGCTAGTTGGCTACTAAAGTCATTGCTTTTAGTCAGGGGTGGGATATGGAAGGGTTAACTACCGGTTCGAGATTTTCGAGCTTCCCTGCCCGCTGTGCGCCTGTAAATCGTCATAAATCATCATTAGCATGTCATTAGCATGCTGCCTGCCAAGAAGCAGCCTTTGAAACAGCCCTCTTTTCCAGCTTTTTTAACTGCAGCTGTGCCTCATTCGGCAGCTGAAGTTGAAAAATCAGGAAATAAAGTTCAGGAAAGAGCCTGGGTGGGTGGCTGGGCAAAAACATCAGCAGACATAGAACTGGTTCTATGTCTGCTGCTCTTCAGAGCTATCGGTTCTACAGAGGTGGACAGAACTGGTAGAAACCCACCCCTGCTTTTAGTAGCTATTTAAGTATCAGTTCAAGAAGCTGTCTTTGTGCAAGCATGTCATCTATCAAGGTATATGATAACACACATTAAAAATAGCTTTTCGGTTGTTGTTTTTTTTTAACTCAACCAGATTTTTCACTGAGATACCAGAAAAATACACAAAGAGTTACACCCAAAAGACAAGCTGACTTTACTCACGCAATGGGACTACCTGTTCTTTTTTCCGCTGCAATCATCTGCAAGTTCCATATTTTGCTATTTCTCTGAAGCATGTCTCAACCTTTTGGAGGACACTGAAGTGGAATTTATCTAGATTTAAGTTAACTATAAGGCATATGGATACTGGTTTACTGGCAAGAGATACTTGATTGTCATCAGTTAGCATTCTTATTTTTTCCATCATGGAAGTAGAATTAAAACATCTTTAGATAATTGGTTGCAGAATAGCATGGGAAATGTTTGACAGAATTTTTTTTAAAAAACCCTCTCAAAATATCAAATTACTTTGGAAAATGCAACTTTTAAAAAGTTTTTTTTTAAAGAATATTATTTTTAAACTAGGGTTGCGCTAGTTCATAATTATGGTGTTTCTTTAGAATTGTTATATTTCAGAAATTTAGTATTAGTATGTTTCTTTAAAAATGATTTCAATTGTCTCCAGATGGCAGCAATCTAAAGGATTTAGATTGCTTTTTTGTGTATGCATTGTATGATCCAAAATTAGACTTTACTCATCTTTTACTGCACAACGAGAAAATGTCATAGAAAAGTTGTCACGTCAACAAACACATGGCATGTGAATTCCACATGTAACCTTTTTCAACCTGCTACTGTTATAGAAAATGTTTCCATATTGAGTCATAAGCAATATTGTGCTTACTCAGAGTTGAAATATATATTCTTTGCTGTGCCACTTTGTGGCTTTCTTACATTTCAATTTTTAAAAAATCATATTAAATCATGTTTGGCATCATTTAATATGCTGGAAAGCTGTCTTATTTTACTTAAGCAGCTTTTCCCCACCTCCACAAACCTATCTGTTTCAGCTAATGGCAAAAATCAATAACACAATTAAAGCATCAGTTTGCCTCATGACTAGCAAGAAATAGGCAGAACAGATCATAAGACAGTAACTTTATAATGTCGAGCACCACCATGGTAAGACCAACTTGAAATAATGCATCCAGTTTTGATAGCCATGATATAAAAAAGATGTTGAGACTCTAGAAAGAGTGCAGAGAAGACCCACAAAGAGGATTAAGGGACTGGAGGCTAAACATATGAAGACTGGTTGCAGGATTAGGTATGTCTACTTTAATGAAAAAAAGGACTAGGGGTAACATGATAATAGTGTTCCAATATTTTAGGGGCTGTTACGAAGAAGAGGGGATCAACCTATTCTGCAAAGTACCAGAAGATAGGACAAGAAGCAATGGATGGAAACTAATTAAGGAAAGAACCAACCTAGAACTAAGGAGAAATTCCCTGACAGATAAAACAATTAATCAGTGGAATGGCTTCTCTCTAGAAGTTGTGGGTGCTCAAACAATGTAAGTTTTAAAGAAGAGACTGGACAACCCTTTGTCTGAAATGCTATAGTGTTTTCTGCTTGAGTGGGAGGTTGGACTAGAAGGTCCCTTCCAAATCTGTTAAGAGCTGTTAACTTTTTTCTTATGAAGGATATCAGCAGAGGAAGAAATGAAAAAAATAAACTTTAAATATATTTAATATCAAACACAGTGAAATAGATAGTACAGCTATTGACGTGAGAGATGTGAATTTCAGAAGATCCTGCTGAATCAAATCAGTAATTTGTGATGGGCTAAAAAGTAGGTTCAGCACACCACAAATTTGGATCTATAGTACAGTGAGGAGGCTTCAGCTTCCCTGGATGTGGCACTGCCAGGCTATTTCTCTACCAACAAAAAGCCTCCTCAACCAATATAGATGCCAGGCAATGCTGACCTTGATGCAATATATTTGAGACCCACAGAAATGAGAGGTTCATTAGCTAGCAGCAATCCCAGCAGGTTAGCTGTCTCCTGGCTATGCAAAAGCATTTGCAGCTGTGAATACAAGTTGGGATGGATGGAACAGTGCTTCCATTGCACTTTGGTTGCTTGAAGCAATTTTGGCACCCAGTTCCCTGCTCTGATTTCTGTTACTCTCTTAAGCTCAGATGGTTCCTGACTTTGATTCCAACTCATCCCTCAGCATTTCTAGGCTACCACAGTGCTTTCTGGCTTCAGATTGCTCAACTTTGTTTATGTCTCTCTTTTGGCTCTTCACAACTCAGCATGCAGACACATATTCCACGCTCTCCTTTCCAGTAACTCTGTGTCAGCCCTTTGAGGGCAGGCAAGGCCAGGAATTCTCTTTATTGTAGTAGAGTAGAATAGCAGAATCTTAAAATCCTGTCAGAGTTTTCTCTCTGGCCTTCATTTATATATAGTTCACTCATTCCTTCTCCATTCTCAAGGTCAGTCCCACTTTCTTTCACATCCATCTTGTATCCTTGCCTCTGACATCCTCCTCAGGCCCACTTGTATCGCTCCTTGCTGCCTCCAGGAAACCCAGGCACATTACCAATGTGTGCTTGACTCCTATTCAGAAAGCCTTAAATATACAGTAGGTGCATGGATTGAGCTTGCACCCTGATGGTCAGATTTCATTTTTATTTATTTATTAAATTTATTGGCTGCCCATCTTGTCACAAAGCAACTCTTCATTCATGACTCATCTTCACTGCTGCAGCCAGTGACCCCAGCGACATTGGTGAAATGCGCCGACTAAGTCAATAGAGCCTATCAAGGCCAAATGATGGTTCCTGGAACCAGTGGGATTTCAGGAGTGTGAATAAAAAATATCTTGGAAGTTGTGCACCCGAAGTGAGTACATATTAGAAAGTTGGCAGACACTGCTTTGGATTTGGCTACTATATTCTTATAATTTCTCATCTGACCTTGAAACAACTTGATGCAGACAGTCTAGTTGGCATGCCTTGTGTTAGTAGAAGACTACTAACATGACTACTTTTGAAAAAGGGAAGGGAAAGAAAGGTGGAGGCTCCTATTATGCTGCATTGAGGACAACATTGTGTGAAAATTCCCCAATAAATGGTTAGGTTGTTTTTGTCCTGGATCAAGTAGAATGTTTGGACTTGTAGCAACCAACAATGCCAAGTAACTGAACATTTTTATCCCTTTCTATCCAACATCTTCCCCCAGCAAAGGGGGAGATTATAATCAAAGCTTATAAATATAGTAACTAAAAATGTAAAACCTTCTTTTCCTAAAAGTCTTGTGTCATGCTGAGTAATCTTTTGGTTGTCAGTTGTCAATCTTTTGGCTCTGAGGCTAATATAGCTTCCAAAGCTGACATTGGTGATTGTAGCCTAACAGTTAATATGGAGCAATACATATGAGAGAATGATTATTTACAATAATACAAAGTGCTTTCTTTGTTTTGATAAGCATCTCCAGCTTATTTTAACATGTACAATACGGGTTTGGCTTTAGGGAAGCTGTATGATGGATTTTCAGAAATTGTAATTAAATATTGTTGATCTCTGGGGATCTCGAGATATTTTTCTGATGTATCAGTTGTTTCCACTATTATCATTCAAACAAAGTTTAGCAAATCATCTATCAAGATCTTGTCCTAAACCTGTGATAATAGAGAGGGTAGACATGACAGATCATTAGTCTATTGCATGGCAGTTGCAATCAGAAGGTGTTAAACACAAAACAGAACTTCTATGGTAATCTAATCTAAGTAGCTTTAATTTTAGCAATATTCAGGGATTTATGTCAGACAGCTGTAGTACTAACCGATTTTTCATAGAAAGATACCTAATTGCTTCTACCATCATAAGTTGAATAGGAATGAGAAAAGCATAAGAAAAGACAATTTTAGCCCATTGTACAATCTATGCATGAATGTTAAGATCAATTCATGCAGTTGAAAAAAACATATGAGTTCCCTAATGCACCTGGCATGGATAAGCTTCAGGACTGTAAGAAGCAATGCTGGATCAATCAATGGCTCATCTATTCCTGTGTCACAGATTGACCAGCAACCTGTGTCACAGATTGACTAACAAACAGCTCAGAAATATCAAGAGATTGATAAGCTTCTTCCTGAATTTCTTTCTAGCAGCTGATATTTAAAATATGCTGTCTGTGAGAGCCTGATTCTCCATGAATTTGTCAAATCCATTTTAGAATGGGGGCCATCACCATATGTAATATCAGCAAATTCCATGGTTTAACTATGCATTGTATCCAACCTGAACAAGGACTCCAATGAGTAAATAATTTTCTCCCAAAGCACCTGCCACATTTGTAATTCATAAAATTGTTCATTCTTTAAGTTGCACTATATTCCAGTCATCCATAAAATTCAAATCCAATGTATGGAGTTGGATTTCTGTGCATGGATCTTCCTCTTAGAATATCTATATGTACAACAATCAACAAGTTTTATGAACAATATCCATTCTCTTGATATGACCTTGGGCCACTCACTCTCCTGCAGTCCTAAGAAGCAAACAATGGCAAACTATTTCTGATACACACACACACACACACACACACACCATGATGGGACAGATCGCAAGAAGGACCAGAATGGGCAAGAAGATCACTATATAATGCTGTTGAAAAGAAACTGGAAAGAAACAACAAAACAAAGAAATAAAGAGCAACCATGTGTGCATCAGTAGAAGTATAATGTTAAGATCAATAATGATTATTGTTTCTTTCTATTTTGCACCAGTCAGCAGTCCACATCACTTCTGCAGTTTAAGATGGACATTGAGAAACTGTAACACTTTCACAGATGACTAACAAAGATGAACAGGAGATTGGGAACCTGGAAAATGAACATATGAGAAAAGTTTGGAGGCATTATGGAAGATTGTAGGGATACATAATAATTGTCTTCTGAAGGGCTGTCATGTATAAGAGGCAGAGAGGCAGGATAAGAAACAATAAGTTTTCATTATACAGATTAAAATTTCAGTTGAACAACTTGAAAAGTTTCATAATGGTAAGTGTCATGCCTCAGCATATGATTTTTGTATATACTGTTGTTCTCTATACCCATCTAGTGGCTGGGGCCAAATATCAATCTGTTTTGTTTGAAGCCGACCTGCCCATTTAAGAGTGCATCCTGGGAAGCCAGACTCCATTTCATTTAGCATTTGGAAGGAAACAGAAGCACCAGGAAGAATCCAGCCTAATCCATGGCACATGTTCATCTGAGGACAAAAATCCACATCCTAAACACACAGCATCATTGATGAGATTTAGATTTACCTGTATTTGTAAATTATTATGCTCACAAGCAACTCAACACTGCTTATTTGGAATTTGAGTTCTTATCGTATGTATTTCTATTTTTTCCCCAGTTTCATCCATCCTGTTCCTTTAATAAAGTGTCCACATCTATGTTTACAGTCTGTTTTATTGGGGGATAGGTGGGTTTAGCTGCATGTCAAGCTGCACATAGAGTAGCATGTAGCAAGAATAAAACAGAGATATTGAAGAAAGGAGCCAATTGCTCTAGTAGGAGGACCTGTGGACCCATTTGTGGTCCCACCTGTGGACCCACCACAAGAAGGGTTAAAGAAAGCTAGATGGCCATCTGTTGGGAAAGTCATAGTAGTGGCATTCAGAACAGGGCAGTAGACTATACTAGATGATCTGTAAATTTCCTTATAATCCTTAGATTCTATTACTCTATGATCTAAGTAATTGCAAAGGGAGAATAAATAGCATTGCTATTTATTGATAATAATAGCAAGGCTTCAGTAATTTATTTGTGTATTGTACTTCTATATTGCCTACTAATAATAGTTATGGGGACATGAATATACAATCAATTAAACCTATTATTAAAAATAAAGGCATATAAAAAGCCCATATAAAAATAAAGAAGGCACAAAATTAAAATTAGAGAAAACAGTAATTATAAGAGCTATATACAAGCATAAAATAACAAGTTACTAAAGTTTTAAAACACCAAATGATTGTTAATGTGTCTGGAAAAAAAAATATTTCTTGGAGATCTTTCTTGGACCCAAACATTTGCAACAGAAGTTACATAACATGGATTGTGTCAACTTCTAACCAAACCTGACAGCAGCTGTTTTTCTGTTCCTCAGTTGCCACACAGAATGGGAAGGGAGGTTGGAATGCCTTGCAAGACACAACAGAGCATTTTCTCATGAGAACCAAGGTCACCTCTACTGGAAATAGATAAGGTCGGGAGAGGAGTGCCTGGAGAGCCTGCCAATTAACCCAATTGGCCAATGTGACCTGTGACACTTGGGGATGGGTTTATTTCTTATTTTAATTATACTGAAACAGCAGGAAAGATTTAGAGTTGGTTTTCCTTTAGAGGTGTGTCGATATGATATACCCCAGTAAAGAGGACCTTTGAGGAGGAGTCTAGTCTCAGAGTTCTGATTTGCTTGGGTTCATTAGTTGGAATCTTGAGAGATTGTTTATGCCATCTCATTACACTTATTTTTTTCTTCTATCCCAGATACTCCTATTTCTACACTTTAGCAACAATAATTAAAGGCAGTGATATGTAGACAACATTACCCATGATGTGACAAATATATGACTGATTTGTCCAGGCTCTTTTATTCTACTTGTGTTTGGCACCCCTCCTGAAGCTGACCAAAGACTCTCCTGGCCACAAATTCTACCTGTTTCCAATGGAATTGATAATTTAGGAGCACCTCCCAGAGTATGTAACAGCTCTGTTTAGGGGACCACAACCATTTCTAGAGTTAACATTGATATTATTACAGAGTCAGTTTCAAAACCTATTCAGGGCTGTCTCAACCTATTTCACTCTATTTTGTCCCTTCCAGGGAGCAGGGAAGGCTGCCACTACATCTGGAAAGAAGATGTATAACTGAGTATTATTGGCATAATCATTCTGAAACCTATCAGTTGATATCTCCTTCCTACCAACTTTACATACATATAAGAAAAACCTCTGAAGTAGGGAGTTACTCCCTATTTTTGAAGTTTATCATATGATTTTGAACCCAAATTCTGCAGAATTCTTATAAGCCAGGCAAAAATTCTGCCTGATTAAAAGAGGGGATCTAGATAGACACATAAAGATCAGTGGTGGGATTCAAATATTTTTACTACCGGTTCTGTGGGCATGGCTTGGTGAGCATGGCAGTGGAAGGATACTGTAAAATCTCCAGTCAGAGGTGGTATTTGCCGATTCTCTGAACTACTCAAAATTTCTGCTACAGGTTCTTCAGAACTGGTCAGAACCTGCTAAATACCCCCGTTCATAAAGATCTACAAATAATCCAGTGTGGAGAAGCTCTTTTCAACATGCCACACTACCCTTGCAGTTTGTTCAATCTTAACAATCTTTAAACTGAAAGATTAATTCTAATTTTTAATCTTAAAAGGAGAATAACTCTAAAATTATATCCGGATTAGGATATAATTTTTTTCCTCCCTCCTCACTTCCACAAAAATGAAGATAGGATGATCAGTGATGTGTGTTTCTGGCAGCTGCATTTCAGTAACATCTGGAAGCTACAGTTTGACATTCTTCTACTGATGCTATTGCCCTAAAGGGCAAAGTGATATTTAGCATCCAGCATATTATAAAGGAGAGAGAGAGGGAGAGAGAAAAAGGTGGGGGGAGAGAGGGGGGGGGGGAGGGAGAGGAAGAGAGAGAGAGAGAATGAAAATGAATGAATTGGGTAAGGCAAGCATGCATTTTTTTTATTTGAATGTAAAATCAAATCAAGGTGCTTCATGTATATAGCAATAGCACTTAGACTTATACAGTAGCTTCACAGTGCTTTGGCAGCCCTCTCTAAGTTGTTTACAGATGGGGCTTAAACAAAAGAGCTGCAGTATCTATAAATATAAATAATGCTACTCTATCCAGAGATTTGTTAAATATGTGGTTACTTAGCCTCCTGATAGATGAACATGACTCTTTTCAGAAAACAGTTGAACAACAACACATTTTTCTCAGCCAACTGATGCATTTGGTTTTCATCCTTGAATTGGCAGAATAAGTACCACCATGAGATAAGGTGTCTCCATTTCTGATCACTGCTCTGCCTGTACTGCTTCCATTCCCAGGCACCCAAATTCCTTCCAAGAGAATAGGTAGAAAAGAACAACAGATTTTAAACCTATTGAAGCTGCCCTGGGTGTTGGAATAGGGGAGAAAATGTCTGCTAATACTTGTACAGCTAAGGTTGATTTAAGTGTCCTTTCCTCATGGGCTGAGCACAAGATAAACATCATTGGAACATTGCAAAAAGAAAACAAATTATCAGGACATGTTTGCATATCAGTTAGGTGCAACAGGAAAAAATGGGGGATACTTATTTATTGCTTAATCAATTTACTGGCTGCCTCAATTGCTTTAGAAAATCTAGACTACTTACAAAATGTAAGCCAAAAAAGCTAATACAGTCCTCGGTTGTATAAACAGAGGTGTAGAATCAAAATCACATGAAGTATTAGTACCACTTTATAAAACCTCAGTAAGACCACACCTGGAACACTACATCCAGTTTTGGTCACCACATTAAGAAAAAAGATATTGAGACTTTGGCAAAATTTCAAAGAAGAGCAACTAAAATGATTAAAGGCCTGGAGACTAAAACATGAAGAATGTTTGCAGGGTTTGGCTAGTCTAGAAACAAGAAGGGCTTGAGAGAGGGTATGCATGATAGCAGTATTCCAGTATTTGAGAGGCTGCCACAAAGAGGGAGTCAATTTATTTTCCAAAGCACCAGAGGGCAGGATAAGAAAGAATGAATGGAAACTAATCAAGGAGAGAAGCAACCTGAAATTGAGGAGAAACTTCCTAAGAGTGAGGAAAATTAACTAGTGGAACAGCTGCCTTCAGAAGTTCTGGGTGCTTCATCATTGGAGATTTTTAGGAAGAGACTGGACAATCACTTGTCTGAAATGGTTTATGGTCTCCTGCTTGACCAGTGGGCTGGGCTAGAAGACCTCTGTAGAAAGTTAGCACCCACCCCTCTCCTAGAAGAATGAAATATTCTTGGAAATATTAAAAAGGCAGAATATTGTATTTCCCTGGATGAGAAAAGGAGAAACATCTTTAAAGACAGCAGTTTCCTGCAGTTCTCTGGCCCTCCATTCATCACCAGGGTGATGGGATCAGGACATGATAGGATTAGTCCTCTACCCATCTCACCACAAGGCACCTGGGAAGATTGCATCACCCAGCAAGATTCAACCAAGCTACCCCTGCATGGCCCCGTGGGAGTCTGACAACCAATCAGGATACATTTCTTGCCACAAGAACGGGAAGCAAGTTCAAAGCCCAGAGAGGGCATAAAACCAAGGGACTCTCAGCATCTCTTCCCTTTTTGTCCAGGAGCTCCAAGCCATGTAGTCCTGTCCACCATTAAAACCATCTTTCCAAGCAGTCATGTTTCCAGTGTCTTTCTTCCCACTTGGAACTGAACCCAATACCTCCAAGGTCCTCACAGCTCTATTCTGATTCTGATTTTAGAAAAGCAGGAAAGAAAATGATAAATGAGACAAACACATTGGGGAAACTAGAAGCACTGAAAGGAGAGGCAGAGACAATTGGATAAGTTCATCCTCTTAAATATATACTATTACAGTTGCAGATATCATAGGAAAGAAATAGCCATTTTTGTTTTCTCCCCCAAGCATTAAAATATTGCATTTCCCTGGATGAGAAACACATAGAAGACAACTGTATATTGTTAGTGGTATTATGGAAAAACAAGTAAATATTTCCCTGCCTATAACTGTCAAAAGCTTATTAATTTTAATAAGAATTTCAGGGAATTGTCTACAGAAATTTTCAACCATCTAGGTCATGGTTGTCCCAAAGTTGCTTTTCAACAGGCAACCGAACTTTCTTGGTTTTTAGATGAGAAGTGAAACATTTTCAATGAAAAAGTCAAGAAAGTCCAGTTCCTTTTGAAAAGTACCTTTGGCACACTTCAGGGAATTGTTAACAGGGTAACAGATTTGGGGGGGGGGGGGGGTCATTCTTTGGCATGTCTGGATGGAGGTGAATGAATTCCATAAGTAATTGTGGAGAACTGCTATCATTCAATATTATTCTAGGTGGAACATTCATTTGACACCATATAAATCAACCTCTTATATTCCTTTCCTCCTCTTCCTCCTTTCAAAGGGTCCCCTGGAGTGACAAATGTACTGATGTACAAAAGCATGTAGCAAGCACCTTTTTCCCTTCCTCTCAAGATCTAAATGCTGAAAATCAAAACCATAAGGCACACTTGGGAAATACCATCTAACTCTTTTATCCCTCCATTAGGCTCACTTTGTTCATCTTGAGCAAGTGTGCCTGATTGCTTCAATTGAACACTCCACTAGCAAAGAAATCCTGACATTGCTAAACAGCAGCTTCCCCCAAACCTAGTATTCTCCAGATGTAATGAGGCTATAATTTCCTAAGTTATCCACATCTGGAGGGCTTCAAGCTGTGTGTGTGTGTGGGGGGGGAGGAAACGCCATGAATTGCTTTAAACATATATTCTTGTCCCTTTAAAGGGTCAGCTAATAAACAGAGCAGCCTCTTCTATGGGAAAAAGATCTTAACAGCTGTTTAGTGTTTCTTAAAGAATAAAACAATAAAGGAGAATCAATGCTAATTGTATAAGAGGTGACAAAGACCGATAAAAAGAGAAAATATTTTAAGGCTGGAAAAGGGAACACAAAAGAAACAAAACCCTTCGCAATCACTCTCCTTTTACAAAAGACTGCTCAGTCAGGAACAAACAGTTTCCTAAATTGCCATCTTTTGAGCCACCTTTCTTTCCAATTGCTTCAAAATGGTATCTGGATTTACCAGGCCAAATGGCTCATTTGCAAGCTGATGAAAATACAAGGTAGCAGTTACTCATGGGTTGGCAGTACCTCTGGAACCAAAGAAGATTGCCCCTTATCAAACAGATGCCATTGTCTCATAAAGCAAAGCAGCTGTTGGCCAGGTTGCTTTTTAGTGCATACCTGGCTGCAGCAAAAAAAAGGGGGGGGGTGGTCTTTATTCTCTCAATGCCTTGAGCTTCCTCAGAACAAGAGGCTCAGATCTACATGGGCAGGAAATGCTGGTATTTGGAGTAATTAGGAAGAAGTATAACAAAGGACCTTTTTCTTGCTAGTACCCAGAAACGATGTAAACCCAAGCTATATTTTTTGAATGAGCACAAGCATTTTGAAAGAAAAAGCTAAGTCTGGTGCATCTACCCCTTTGCTGCTATTTTTTTTTTACAGATTAACAGGGAAGGGACCTTGTAGGTCATCTAATCCAATCCTCTGCCCAACCAGGAGAGCCTTCACCGGGGTGTCAAACTCGTGGCCCACAGCAGGCCAGATGCATCACACATTTAGCAAAGGGGGGAGGGAAAGTCACAATACATCACATGACAATGCCTTGATGATGTGAGTTTGACACCCCTGCCCTACACCATTTCTGACAGATGACAGTCCAGTCTCTTCTTGAAAGCTTCCAGTGATGAAGCTCCCACAACTTCTGAAGGCAAGCTGTTCCATTGGTTGATTTCTCCTTATTTCCAGGTTGAATCTCTCCTTGCTCAGTTTCCATCCACTATTTCTTGTCTGGCCTTTGGGTACCTTGGAAAATAGCCTCATTCCTCCTTCTCTGTGGCAGCCCCTCACTGCTATCATGTCTCCCCTGGTCCTTCTCTTCTCTAGACTAGCCATGCCCAGTTCCTGAAACCATTCATTGTATGTTTTAGCCTCCAGTCCCCTCTCTTCCAATCATCTTGGTTACTCTTCTCTGTACTCTTTCTAGTTTTTGGATTTCGGATTAGTATTTGAAAGTAAGTAACAGTGGAAGAAATGGTTCATAGTAACCAGCAGAGAAAAAAGGAGCTTCTTCCCAAGAGTTAGAACAATGGAAAGAGGTTTTTTCCATGGACCAGAGGGATGCCTGCATCCCACAGATGAAGCTTCATTTGTTTTGAAGCCAGGTTTCTGAGATGCCGCAACCTGGTGCCAGTCCACAGCCTGGGGGTAGTAAAAAGCAGCCAATAGACATGAGCACTTCTCTTCATGGAAAGACCCTTGAGGGTGGCATTTTTACATGTAATACATAGCACAGCAGATTTCCTTGATCAAGCTGTTGATCTTTATCCCACAAATATAAGGAATTGTTGAGGGGATGGTTTGTTCTTTATTCAGGTCAGATTCCAGATGCCATAATTAAAAGTTAAAAAAAAATACAAGCATTCAAAGCAAAAACATTGAATATAGCAAGCTCCATACAAAGGGCTCCACACCTTAGTTCAGGAGGAAAGATGCGTCACACACAGGCCACCCCAGCTCTACAAATGGGAAAAGCATCATGAAATGTCATGTGATGGCAACATGATGCTGTGAATTTGACACCGGGGTAGGATTCAAATTTTTTAACAACCGGTTCTGTGGGTATGACTTAGTGGGCATGACTTGGTGGTCATGTTATTGGCTGGGCGTGGCCAACTCAATATCACTCACATCGAGGCACGCATCTCTTTCCCTGGCCTCTCATGACTGTAGGGATCCTGCAACAGTCGTAAGTGTGAAAAATGGTCATAAGTCACTTTTTTCAGTGCCATTGCAACTTTGATTGGTCACTCCACACAAGCAAAGTACCAGCAAAGGAGGGAAAAAAACTCCACAGAAGTTCCTGAGACAGGAAGTCTAGTCCTGCCAAGAATGTAATAAGGGTTAATGGAGAGACAGTTTCTGTAAGCAACACCAGAATGTTTCCTTCCTGCCTTCCTTACAGGATTAGGCCAATAATTTCTTCTAACAACCGGTTCTCCAAACTGCTTAGAATGTTAACAACTGGTTCTAGCAAATAGGTGCAAACTGGTAGAATCCCACCCCTGTTTGACCCTGTGCCCTAGATATAAGCAATTATTTTGCACATATCTAATTCCAAAATTCTCAGATGTAACTACCTAAATAAGGTATAGTCAGATTTCTCATGTTCTAGTTGATATGCTTTCATTCTACTCCTAGAAGCAGAAAAGTTTCTCCTCATTCTTTCCTTATCCATCTACTGTACTTGATCCACTCACTTCTATATTATATTGAAACACTTAGTTTCCTTCTAAAATGCTTTCATGTTTCCCCTGGTCCTTTTTTTCACTGGACTTGCCATGCCCAGTTCCTGCAACCGTTCATTGCATGTTTTAGCCTCGAGTCCCCTCTCCTCCAATCATCTTGGTTGTTCTTTTCTAATAATTATTATTAGGAGAATTTAAGCCTTCTTTGTGTTCAATTCAGATCCAAAAGATTCTGGGTGATATCAATGGAGAATCAGGGTTTATTATTATTATGGTTGTTTGCCCAAACAGCCAGATACCTAGCCTGGATTCAGCATTTTTTATCCACCTTTTGAGAGATAGGCAGATATTGGTGTTTGATGGTATTAAAGGTATCTTGCACGATGTATGTGAAGTTGCACGTTTGCAATTGACCGATGATGATTTTGTCCAGATGTTTGAGATTGCACAAGTTCTTGCTTGCAGGCAAATAGTATTTCTTTGCAGATATTTCAATGCACTGTTGTTGCTACTTTGTTATACTGTTGCTTGTAGTCCATCTAGGCCACGGGTGTCAAACTCGCCACATCACATTGCCATCACGTGATGTTTTGCAATGTTTTTCCCATTCACAGAGGTGGGGTGGGCATGGCTTGTGCATGACGCATCCAGCCTGCAGACCACCAGTTTGACACCCCTGGTCTAGGCAATCTTCTTGCAGTATCTAGGTGGCCCACTGTTCTATAGATTCTTTGCAGAGGCACTTTTAGTTGTCTGTCTTTTCAATTCTGATTTTGCATGCGTATGTTCCAAAGACTTGGTCTTTTGCATCCAGAATTATTTCCCATTTCCTTCTTCACCTTTCCTGCTCTTAGCCATTGCTATTCTTGCTATTCTTCTTATTAAAAGAGCCAAAGCACAACAAGCAAGCAGGATTGGTTAGTGACCATGTAAGATCATTGCCACATACCACCTGCTTATCATTTCTACCACACACACAGCAACAGACATGTATATGCATAAAAATGTCATTGTCTACTTTCTAGCTGACTACTCACTTCCTTATCTTATGTCTGTTCAAGTCTATGCAGTCCTCTCACTTTTCTCAAATGTAGTTCTATTTCTTCCATTCTAAAATGGAATTGCTTTTTCTAAATACTTTAACACAGCAGTGGCACAGGGTCAAGGGAAATAAATATGGGAAGAATATTGCAAAATATTTCCAAATCCATAAAATTAAGAATAGGGAGATATATATACATATATACATATTTGTTTTCTGAGGTTCTCACGGGTATTTGTATGTGGATCTTTGGTTGTTCAGGTTTTCTCCCCCGTAAGATTCGAAGTATCTAGGCAATGTTTCGATGAAGTCTCATTCATCATCTTCAGGCTTCTGTCTCCGGCTCTGTGCTTCTCAGAGTAATGTGAGATTGCAGCTGCTTCCTCCTTTTAACGGCCAGTGGGGGTGGGACTTGATTGGGTGGGGGCTTGGCTGTGTTCTGATTGGGTGGGGGTGTGTTCTCATTGGTAGGGGGTTTGGCTGTGTTCTGATTGGTTGGGGGGGTTAGCCGTGTTCTGATTGGTTGGAGGCGTGTTCTGTTCAGGTGGGGGGCTTGGTTGTGCTCAGGTTAGTCTTAGTTGCTGGGGGATTTGAGCTGGTGAGTTGTGATCTTGCTGTTTGGCTTCTAGTACGTGGTCCTGCTGCATCTTCATAGTGGGTGTCGGTTTGCTTCATGTATGGCTCAGAGGGGTTTGAAGTGGGTAGTGATGCAGCTGCAGTGCAGCTTCTGGTCCATGGTCATGTCTCATTTTCTGAATGGGTGGGAGTCTGTTTTCTATATGGAAGTGTGGTGGTGGCATCTTGTGTGGCTCTCATGGGTGTGGGTCTGGTGTCCTTCTTCATGTTAGGTACTCGTCTGTTCATGAGGGCGGGTTTCCAAATGGCTGGAAGGCGGGAGGTGTCATCTCGTTTGTTCATGCTGTGTGGGCGTTTTTCTATCTCTATGGCTTCTCTGATTATTCTGCTGTTGAAGTGTTCGGTTTTGGCGATAGTTCTGGTATTTTTAAAATCAATTTCATGTCCTGTGGCTTTGAGGTGTTGGACTAGGGAAGAGGTCGTTTCTTCTTTTTTGATTGAGTTCTTATGTTCTTCAATGTGTGCACTTATTCTTCTGTTAGTTTGTCCAATGTATGTGGTAGGGCAGGCAGTGCAGGGGATTTCGTATACTCCTTGGTTTTCTAATTCGATTTTGTCTTTGGGGTTTCTTAGGATGGTGGATATTTTTCTGTTTGTGCAGAATGCTGTTTTGATGTTGTGTTTTTGGAGGATCTTGCTAATTTTGTCTGTAGTGCCTTTTATATATGGGAGGAGGGCTTTGCTGTTTTCTTGTTCTCTGTCTTGGATTTTGGTTAGGGTTTCTTTTTGGATTAGGTGGGTAATCTTCTTTCTTTGGAATCCATTGGCTGTAAGTACGTTGGTGAGAGTGTGTAGTTCGGTTTTTGGTGTTGTTCATCGGCTAAGCATTTTGTTCTGGAGATGAGTGTCTTGGCTACGGAATTGATCTGTGCTGGGTGGTGGTGTGAGAGTGCATGTAGATAGCGGTTAGTATGTGTTTTCTTCTGGTAGATGGTGTGTCCTAGGGAGCCATTGGATCTTTTGTATACCAAGACATCTAGGAAGGGAAGTTGATTGTTGGCTTCTGTTTCCATGGTGAATTGTATTTTGGGGTGTAGGCTGTTGAGGTATGTGAGGAAGTTGTTCAGTTTTTCTTTCCCGTGTGGCCAGATTATGAAGGTGTCATCTACGTATCTGAGCCAGAGTTTGGGTTTGTGGTCGTATTTTTCTAGAGCTTGTGTTTCAAAGTGTTCCATGTAGAGGTTTGCGATGACAGGTGAGAGGGGTGATCCCATGGGTGCTCCTTCTATTTGTTTGTATTTTTGTCCATTGTAGGTGAAGTATGTATTGGATAGGCAGTGGTTGGTTAGATCTAGGATGTGCTTGGGGGTTGTATTTGTTTTGGATGGCTGTCAAGGCTTCTTTTATTGGCACTTGGGTGAAGAGGGATATGACATCGAAGCTTACTAGTAGGTCGCTAGGTTGTAAGTTTTGTTTCTTTATGATCTCGATGAACTGGAATGAGTTTCTTACGTGTGAGTTGATGGATTCTGCATAGGGTTGTAGTTGTTTGGCGAGGAATTTGGCCAGGTTTTGTAGAGGTGAGCCTATGGAGCTGACTATTGGTCTGAGTGGGGTTCCTTCTTTGTGTATTTTGGGGAGACCATAAAGCTTGGGGCATCTGGATGATTTTTCTCTGGGTATGATTCCTTGCTGGATTTCTTCACTGATGGAGGAGGCTTTTATTTTGGATTTGGTAGTTTTTTCTAGGTAGGTGGTGGGGTCTGTCTTTAGGGGTTTGTATGCGGGGTCTTGGAGTAGGTTGGTTAGCTTGGTTTGGTAGTCAGATGTGTTCATAACCACTGTCGCGTTGCCCTTGTCTGCTGGTAGGATTATTATGCTGGTGTCTTCTTTCAGGTTAAGTAGTGCAGTTTGTTCTTCTTTGGATAAGTTGCTTTTGGGTGGTTTGCTAGTGCAGAGGATGTTGGTGATTTCGAGTCTGATTTTGTTAGCATCATCAGGGTTGGTTTTGGTCAGGCTGGTTTCAACTCCGCATATGATGGTTTCTGTGGGGATGTGTTTGGGAGCGACAGCAAAGTTGAATCCTTTTGAAAGGACCTTGGTTTCAGCTTCAGTGAGGATCTTGTCTGAGATGTTGTGCAATGTTTGTTTCATGTGTGGCTGTGGGGGAGGGGAGTTGGTTTCTGGCATTGTTGTAGTTTCCTGAGTTTGTTGGTGTGTGTGTCTGTCTTGAGGGTGGTCTGTGTTTCGGCTCTCCAGACAGCGAGTTGTTTGGATTTGTCCCAAAGTAGAGGGTGAATCTTGTTGCTGAGTCTGAGGTGGAGTGTGAGGAGATCTTTGTTGATTTGGTCTAGGAGAAACCTTTTGTGTGAAGTTCATTTCTAATTAGGGCCAGTTCTGTTCTTTTAAGGATGCGTTTGGTGGCTGCTGTGTTGGTGTGGAATTTCAATTGGAAGCTTGTGGGAATTAAATTTTGATCTCGGCAGTTGCATAGGAATGCAAGGTCACATAAAATGGAGGCTCTTTGGACTTCAAGTTTTTCATAAGTCCTGGTCAGATGGTGGGTTTCCTCCCGTAGAGGTGCAATATTTGTTTTCTGAGGTTCTGGGTATTTGTATGTGGATCTTTGGTTGTTGGGTTTCTCGCGTAAGATTCGAAGTATCTAGGCAAGCGTTTGATGAAGTCTCATTCATCATCTTCAGGCTTTGTCTCCGGCTCTGTGCTTCTCAGAGTGACTCACTCTGAGAAGCACAGAGCCGAAGACAGAAGCCTGAAGATGATGAATGAGACTTCATCAAACGTTGCTCAGATACTTCTAATCTTACGCGGAGAAAACCCAACAACCAAAGATCCACATACAAATACCCGCGAGAACCTCAGAATACAAATATATATATATATGTATGTATATATAATATACAAAACAATATATAATATACAGGCTTGTTAAAAGGAACTATTGGATAATAATTTAAACCAGTGAAGTTTTGTCTAATCCAGGACAGGTACATTAAAATATATTCTATTGTTGGAAAATATTGAATTACTCTGTCCCCCTCAGACAGATCAACAGTTTATAACTTACAATTCTTAGCAATGTACACTCAGTATATTTTTCTTTTTGAGTCAAGGGGTCTCTTTGTTAATAGCATTTCTAAAATAGCACCATTCATTCTGTTTTGCTGGCATTTGAATGGGAAGAACTAAGAATTAAGGCCAGCTACTTTCCTTATAAAATAATAATAATAAAATTTCTCAAAGTTATGTAATTCATATTTAAAATTCATTGCTTTTACTGATTTTTGAATTAGAGATCTATGACCACATCTGCAGATTCAGAATGTACTATATTATATCCATCTTAGAAGGAAACATGGACCAATTGCTAAATGCTATTGTTATTTTTTTTTAATTGTGATGATGTTTAGACTATGCTACAGTGGTAGGCATGTTATAATTAAAACTGGTTTGTTGTTTGTTACTGCTTCCTGGTTAGGAAAGAACTGGAATTTCTCCGTTGACTTTTATAATATAAGTATTTCCCCCTTTATATCATATTTTCCTATTAGGTTATTTTGCCTTTAAGAATTTGGGTTTCTGTGGTTTTCTATTGCTATTCAGCTCTTTGGTGTGATATAAAATTTGGATTAAAATAGAACTAAACATTTGGTAAATGGACTTGGAAATGTGAAATTAAGATACCTTACAAGGTCTTGAATTGCTGTAACAGACTTTACATTACCGAGAAGAGCAAAGATATCTTGCTGAAACATTTATCCATTTTGACCCATAGAATCAAACACTTCCCCTATGGGGAATGAAAAGATTTTTGGCTAAATGAGTCTGTAACATAGCTGCCAATGCTAAGATAACGTCAAGAGGTATAGTCTAGGTCTTCTTTATGTCAAGGTCAAGACAAAGCTATATGGGAAAGATGTTCTGATCTAGTCTTTCTTGTACTGCCTACTATTTCTGACCAGAAACCAGAAGGAAAGGGGTGTAATTCTAGCAGCCCCAAATGGACACTAGATGTATAACAGAGCATGTAATTAACCATAAGTATTCTTAGTAAACCTATTTTAAAGTCATATTTACCATCTTGTAATGTGATTATGCTATAGGCTTAAAGGCAATGCCACAGGGGCAATCATTTATTGGGGCATATTCATGCACTGATTTTCGGAGGACATGAAGATAATCTCCATTCATGCTAAATGAGGTGATAAAGAATACCATGTAATACATAGTGTGTTTTAAAATTCCCCACCCAATGAGAAATGGGATGGATGATTTATATGAGTGTTGCCTGGAAAGGATTTTTTTTTTCCAAAGACAGGGTTATGGAAGAATTCCCTTGTGTTATTTTCTCATGGGCTTTAATGGAAGTGTGGGAAGCCAGAGAAGACATTGTAAATATTTGCAGGGTACTGAAAATGGAAGCCAAAGATTTCTGTACAATCATGAGGGAGAAGTGGAGAGAAAGCATATAAACCCAAGGCACATGTGTCTAAACAGTGAATTATGGCTTAGCATTATGTGCAAATTAAATACTGTATCTATTTAGCTCACAGCCAGCAGAAACTCACTTTATTTCTCAGGTGCAAAATGGGGCGAGGGGGAGTTCTTTAAAAAGAGATGCGATTAGTATGCAAACGACTCTGAAGGATGCTTTCCCTCATTAGGGAGCTAGGCCTGTGGTTGGAAGGAAGATGACCCCCCCAAAAAACCCCTCATCTCCAAGGCAGCTAAGTAATTCATCTTGTCTCCCTGGCACCTTAAGACAAAGACCAATTGAACAATGAGGAAAGCAAGCATAGGAGACAAATGGTTTATGACACCTGTGTTACCTTTACTTTGCAAGGTGGGTGTGAAATGTTTTATGGGAAGACAAAAAAGGGATGATGGGCAATTAACTATAAACTCATGCAGCAGGTTTATCGTATCCCTTGCTCATCCATCTGTGTCTCCGTTCTCTCGTCGACTTGTGAGTTTCATCAGGGAAACCATTTTCAAGGCAGCAGACCAAAACAGATCATTTTCAATTCCATTTTTTGCTTGCAGTTTTTCCCATTTTTTAAGATTCATGGATGTGGCATCACATTAGAAACAGCATCCAGTTCTTTCTTTGCTGGGGAGAGGGGAGGTGTATTTATTGCTGTAAAGCTGACTAAGGGAGTTATCTGGACAATCCCACTGCCTTCTCCCCTGTGGACAAAGTTTATTTGCTTTTCTGGATGGAGTCCAGATAGAACCATGTATCATTTCTGTAGCAATTTCAGCTTTCTGATTTTTGATGATGGGAGTTCAAAAACAAACCGAGAGCCTAAAGGGGGAAAATGAAAATCTGTTTGGCGTGGGACAGAATAAGAGCTAGGAGATGAAAGTTCAAGATGAGAAATAATACATTTAGTCCAGTGTTGTGTAGCTTGGGATAAGTCAAAAATTTGATTCACTGTTTCCAGTTAGCTCCCTAATCTTTGTGGCTGGCAGGATTCTTCCATCCTTGTGTTCATTCACAATACAATTATTTGTTCTTCTAATGCTGCACCACAGGTCCTTCTCTCTCTTTTCTTCTCTTGTTATTGTTTGCAATATTTCTTTTGTCCCAGGAGGTATATTTTGGTACTAATGACAATGACATTTGGTAATCATAGCATACTGAAATCTGTCTTCCGGTTTTCCAATTTTCTCCTTCCGAAAATGGTTTCCCTCTGGAGAAAAAGGCTATTTTATTACTACTTTTTCAGAATGCTTTAGAATTTCTTTTCTCAATTGTACTTTTCTTGGCTGCCCATCATTTCTAATCTGGAAAACTTTGGAGAGGGCAGTTCTTGAATGGATTTATTTTCCTTGTTTATATTCTACAATTTCATTTTCTTTTAAAAGAATGCTAAAGTAAGGGTAATAATTTCCCTTAAATTTCAGTAAATGTTGGATGCCAAGAAAAAGAGATTATACTGTACTAGGCAGCATAGTGTCTCCTTGTATAGGCTTCGATCAATATTACTTGTAATGGCTTTATCAAATGTTTTTCCTTCAAAAAAAAACACACAGATATGTAATTCACTTCCCATCATCTTAAATTGGAGGAAGGGGTGGCTACAAAACAGTAGAAATACTCAAGTTCAACTATTGTAATAAAATTTTGCTTTAACATTGGAGGGAATTTGATGCATTGCCTATCTTGCATAGCGTAACTTTATCCAACGAAACATGTTTCCACTACCTGAAACAGGAGCTGCAGCTTTCATTTCAAACATGCTATGCTTTTTTATTTTTTAAAAAATGTTCCAATTGCTTTTCTTGTTGTGCTGTGCTGTGTGTTCAAGTGGTATGTTAGATTCTCTGCCTAGCCAAACAGAGTTAAAGAGTCCAGGTCAATAAATGAGTCCCGACACTGTTTCTGGCATGCTTGTCCAGTGCATACAAATTTGTCAAGTTCATTACCTCCTCAACTCACAAATAATTAATCAGTCAATGTTTCAGGAACTTCAGCTGCAGTTAATCTTTTAAAATAATTGCCCAAGGACAAGAGACTGCTTTGTGAAGTTTTACAGTGTTAACTAGTGGACTGCTTTCTTACTAGCATTTGCAGAGAATACTAATTATAGGCCACATGAAAGGCCACAGTAGGCTCTAACAAGTGCTTCCATTTATATCTTGAGAATTACCAATAAATTGCAGAAGATTAGATTCAATATTATTCTTGAAAACATTAAAGCATAAGGGTTGCATTGTAAATATTCCTGGAACTTCACTGTGGAGGTGGAATTCCGTATGAATCAAAATTGGCTTTCCATGTTACCATTGCTAATGCTTTTGAACAGCTTTCCAGTAATATTAGATTCTTGGAAATGTTTGTAGCTTGACTTATAGGGGCCTCAAAAGAATTCATTTAACCAGTGTTCACTGAGATCATTGATATTTTTTTTGTACAGGTATAGTTAGTTCATCACTCCCTAAAGGGAGGTGGGAGGAAAGGTTTTGTTGAAGAAACATTTTTGAACTGCTCTGTTTTTAACAACAGTGGGCAAGAATCTGATATTTCATATTTGGCTGACTGTTTGAGAAGACAGTGGTACTGCAGCTTCTAGAGTTTAAATGAAAGATTATCTTGATCCCTTCTTGGAGGGAGGGAGGAGGGGGCTTTACAGTTAGCCTCTGTATATGAAGCTTTTAGTAGCATTTGATATTGTGCAACATATCTTGTTGACGTAGTTGCTGGAATTGGGAAGTGAAAATAGCCATTTGTAGCCATTACCTTTCTGTCTTTGACTTCTCTTGATTTTCCTGGAATAATCCTGTAGGGCCCTTTAAGTTTCTATCTTGTTGTTCACGTTGCTTGAAGTCTACCTGAAACCATTGGGAAGGATCATTCTCTGATTCTGAACTAGCTGCCATAAGCAGGCTTCTGATTGTCTCAACTTGTGGGAAAACAATCTAAAACTTAATGCAGAGAAAAGGGATTCTGAGGACTGGTCTCAGGATTTGGGTGAAATGCCTACTCTGTATGAAGTTACAGTGCTCTTTAAAAACTGTGTTCCTAGCTGTGATGATTTCCTGGATCCAGTTTTAACATTGGATAACCAACTACATCCTATCTGAAGAAAACATATCTGGCTTTGGTGACTCCTGCGCTTGAGTCCTCAAACCGGATGACTATAATCCATTCTTTGTACATTGGACCCTGAAAATGGCTCAAAACTGAAGCTGACCCAGAATGAGCCAAGTCTCATATATTTCTCCAATATTCAATAATTTCACTGGTGCACTGATTGCCTTCAGAGACCAATTTAACTTACTTACAAAATTGTACAAATCCTTGCATGACATAGGACCCAGCTGTTTACAGGACTCCCTATTTCAGCACAGACTGCACATTATTTATATTATTAATGTGGTAACTGTTATATCCTCCGCAATGTGTATGTTTGGTATGTATGGTTAATTCTGATTTCTAGATGGCGGACCACATGTGGGAAAAAATGCAATCTTGATATAGGCTGGAGCTTGCTTAGTCACTCATATCTTAGTAGCGCCATATTTAGACTATTGCAATGCACTCTACATGAAGCTGTCCTTGAAGAACATTTGGAATCTGTAATTAATCCAGAATACTATAATATGAGTAGTTGGGGCATCCATATAATGCCTCTGTTTTATGAACTGCACGATGTAGTAGTAGCTTTTTGGGTGCAAATCAAGGTACCGATGATCACTTATTGAGCCCTATATGGTGCAAGGCAAGGCAAGGCAAGGTTATCTGCAGAATTGCTTATTTACAATTTTCTCTACCTGTCCAACCAGATTTGACAAGATGAATATGCTTCTGGTTCCTTCTGTGAAACAATGGCATATAAATGAAACCTATGAAATGTATCCTTTCTGCCTCAGTGCTTATCTATGGAACAACATCCTCCCTGAAATTTAGATGACTATGACATGGTTGTTCTTCTGGAAAGGTTTCCCCTCAGTCAGAATGCATGTTGACCATGATATATATTGTGGTGAGATGTGAGATGCTTATTAGCAGCCTCGGTTGCATTGCATTATTGTTTATTTGCACTATGTTATTTTATGCTTTATGTATTTTGAGTC
This sequence comes from Pseudonaja textilis, assembly GCF_049901715.1. NCBI lineage: Eukaryota > Metazoa > Chordata > Lepidosauria > Squamata > Elapidae > Pseudonaja > Pseudonaja textilis. The sequence continues at coordinate 39,571,864 of NC_141991.1, forward strand.
TTCCAGATTCAATATGCTGAGATGACTGGTCATATAAATCCTACACATGCATGATGCATGTCCCTTCTTTTATTTTAGGTTGAGGAGAGATCTTAAAATAAGCATGTTTACTCAGACTTATTAACCATTTCAATTGTTTTATTTAACTGGTTTAACATTTTTATTGTTTTAAAATATAGGTTTTAAAAGTAGTTTAATCTTTGTTTTAATTATATTACTGTAAACTGTTCTGAACCATTAAGAAGATGGGCAGCACAAAATATTATAAATAAATATACAAACTAGTTTATGCAAGCTTAACAGGTGAGTTAAAACCACAACTTGCAGAATTTCCAGGCTAAATGAAATTTGGAAAACTGGAAAGTTTGCTTGTTAAAAATACTGCAACATTAGGAAGATTTCAGAAGCGTGTTTAGAAAAAGGGAAAGATGTACTATGTAGGATGATTAAGAAATAAGTCAACTTTTAAAAAGTATTGCTTATTTGGACAAAATCTGATTTGGAAACAGTCATCTTGGCAACACATTGCATGAATGCATATCGCCTTCATATTCCATATGTGCAACTGATTAAAAATAAAAATCGGCAAGTTTAAATTAATTTTTCAAACTAAGACACTTCTATAAGCAAGTGCCTATCGTTTGCACAGCCGATAAGATACAGTGCACATGTTCTGAATTATTAATTGCCTATTTAAAAGCATGACACATAACTATCCTACACAATTAATTTCTGAACATCCAATTATCCAATCCTGTCACAAGTGGTGATGAAAATTTTTAAATACATATCTAGACTGAAGGAGTCTGAAGTTTTTATGTAGCCAGTGGTTATTACTCAACTCTATAGTCACTGGTTATTATTTTTAGGAAAAATATTAAATATTTTAACAGAAAGCAGAAGCTGTTGTCCTAAATATTACAGTGAATGTGATGTTTTATGAATTGTAATTAAGGTTGGCAATGACAAAGACTTAATATTATGATACTAAAATTCCTGCATTTCTGAAATAGGACTAGACTGCTGACCATTTTAAAATAAGTTTTAATGAAAAGGGAAACTGTAAATGCTTTTGCTTGGATTTATCTTTCCTATAGAATAATCTTATTTAACAGACTCAGAACAGCTTAAAAATCATTGTGACTGGGAAGCTTTTCACATCACCTTTGCCCATCATCATCATAATTATTTTCATACTGTTGTGTGGTGCCTGTCCTTTCCTTGAATTCTTCTGAATTCTCTTGATCTAAAGCAGTCATCTGCAAACTTGTTCTCTTTAAGACTTGTGAACTTCAGCTCCCAGAATTCCTCAGCTAGTTATACTGGATGGGGAATTCTGGATGTTGAAGTTCACAAGTCTCAAACTTGCCAGGTTGGACATCCCTGAGTACTGGAGTTACCAAAACCTTTTAATCTGCTCCACTGCCTCCCCATTTCATGTTCAGCTGATTATACTTTTAGTACTGAACAAAGAATACAAAATAATAAATTGACCATTCTGTGGGTGCAGAAAACTTTGGTGTATATTTTGTAGGATAGGCTGGGTGAGAGAAGCTGAGGCAACATGGAACACTTTCTGGAAGGCACAATGAGATGAGTGTTTCTGACTATTGGAAGTTCTCCTATTGCAACTCCAAGGAATTGCCATGCAACCGCCCTTGCAACATTTACTCTGGAGCAGAAGCTGAGCCAGTAAACATGCAGATTTCAAGCTTGGCTTTCCAAGATGTGTGGAATTAGTGTCAAGGAGATCACCATATTATTTATTGGTAAAGTCTTAATGGTGCTAAATCAGTTTAGTTGTGTGCTTTCTGACTGAATTCATACTATTATGACATCTATTAAATTCATGGGTCAGGGTTCCAACAAATGCCCTAATTAAACCATGAGTCTCAAGCCAAGCTTCAAAAGAAATCCAATTGTTTATTAGGAGCGTCATGCTGGCACGGACCAGGTGGAGCCAACTCTGACCTCAGTTAATTCATGCATTGCCTCTGACCTTGTTTCTCCTTTCCCCTAAAGTGTGTCATCAGTCACATTCCCCAATGAAGCAATTTCACGGGTTGTAAAAGTCACTCCCTCCAGCCACTGTGGGTTCCTGTGGAGACAACCTTGGCGTATCACTTGGAATGTGTCTTGTTTTGACTGAGATACCAGTTCCTTGATGCAGCAGCAAAGTTCACTCTCCCATCCCCCTTGCCCACGGAAACTCGAGAGCAGTATCAAAACAGAGAAAAGGGGAAAATGTCAAAAATGTCAGAATCTCATACATACCAGAGCTGAACCATCTGGTTATCTGTACTAAAAATTGGTAGTAAAACCTTTTACTGGGAAGAATGAGCACAAAGCGGCAAAATTACATGAGATCAATTATTATGTAATAATTACTTAGAATCTTTTCAGCAATTGCAAACAGCATTTTCTCTATCATCAACAAAAAAAAAAAAAATGAAAGCACATAAAGTTGAATCATATCTTGACAACTTAATATACTGTATATATAGAGAGTTTAAGTTAAAAGTAATACATCAAAAGATTTTTTTGTCTTTTCACTGGATGTAATCTAAAATGTTTTGTAAAGGTTTGATTAATGATTATTTATATTGGTGTTGCAAGAAATTTGAGAGCATGACAACTGATATGTTATCATACGCTTCATCACATCCTGTTTGAAGTAATGCTATACAATACATTGACAGAAAATGTATAAAGCCTTGGTAGACCACACTTAGAATATTGCATCCAGTTTTGGCCATCATATTATAAAAAGAAGTAGAGACTGTGAAAAGAGTACAAAAAAGAGCAACAAAGATTGATTATGGAGGTGGATTATGATTATGAAGAATGGTTATAGTGATTGGGTATGTCTAGTTTAGTGAAAAGAAGGTCTAGGAAAGACATGATAGCAGAGTTCCAATATTTGAGGGGCTGCCACAAATAAGAGTAATCAACCTATTTTCCAAAGCAGCAGAAGGCAAGACAAGAAACAATGGATGGAAATTAATCAAGGAGAGAAGCAAAATGGAAATAAGGAGACATTTCCTAAGAGTGAGAACAATTAACCAGTGGAATGGCTTGCCTTCAGAAGTTGTGGGTGCTCCATCACTGGAGGCTTTTAAGAAGAGACTGGACAGCCACCTGTTTGGAATGGTATAGAGCCATGATGGCTAACATTTTGGGCACTGAGTGCTCAAAGTGTGCACATTCCCAAAATGAAATACCTGTGCCTCCTTCATGCATGCACCCTGTGCATGCACCCCCACCATGCATGCACCCCCTCATGCATGTATCCCCCACCCCCAGGCATGTGTAGCAGAGACACAAACACCAGCTGGCTGTGGCAGGCGTATGCACAGGGGTGGGATTCTACCAGTTTGCACCTATTTGCTAGAACTGGTTGTTAACATTCTAAGCAGTTTGGAGAACCAGTTGTTAGAAGAAATTACTGGTCTAATCCTGTAAGGAAGTCAGGAAGGAAACATTCTGGTGTTGCTTACAGAAGCTGCCTCTCCATTAACTCTTATTACATTCTTGGCAGGACTAGACTTCCTGTCTCAGGAACTCCTCTGGAGTTTTTTTCCCTTCCTTTGCTGGTACTTTGCTTGTGTGGAGTGACCATTCAAAGTTACAATGGCACTGAAAAAAGTGACTTATGACCATTTTTCACACTTACGACCGTTGCAGGATCCCCACAGTCATGAGAGGCCAGGCGAGGAGATGCGTGTCTCATGTGAGTGATATTGAGTTGGTCACACCCAGCCAATAACATGACCACCAAGCCACGCCCACCAACTAAGCCACACCCACAGAACCAGTTGTTAAAAAATTTGAATCACACCCCTGCATGTGCGCATGTGTGGCAGAACTGAGCTGGGGCAACGGCTCGCATGCCCACAGAGAAGGCTCTACATGCCACCTCTGACACACGTGCTATAGGTTCCCCATCATGGGTATAGAGTGTCCTGTTTGAGCAAGGGATGGGACTGAAAGATCTCCAAATCCCTTTCAACTGTGTTATTCTGTTAGAATTCTTGAAAGAACTCTGGTTTTTAAAGTACAAATATTGTACTGAATTTTATTTATTTATTGAATAGATAAAGCCAAGAGACTCTTAGCAGTTTACAAGTAAAAAGACCATGAAATTCTTAAAAATTATCAAATTATCAACCATTCTTGGTTGTGTATTGCTCTTGGATTCCCATGATAATTGATAGAACCAGGTCTTAAAATGCTGTTGTAGAATGGGAGGTGGGGGACAGCCTCATCTCAGGCTACAAGATGTTGCAGAGGGTAGGGACAAATCCCATATACCAAGTACTTAGAATACTATACTATAATTCCAGATATAAAGAACTGGATTTCAGAGATTTGTGATTTAGAATTTTTTGAGAAAATTATATATTCTGGAAATAATATAACAATATAATATATAATAATATAATAATATAACTGGAAATTATATCTTTCCTTTTGGAAAAAATACTGGACAATATTAAAATATTTTGTTAATATTTATTAAAACATTTTATTTTAATTTTTATTAATGCTTTTTAAATCTTTTTTTAATTGCAAGATGAGGTGAACTCAGGAAAGAATTGCAATTATAGCTTCTTTGTATGTGCTTGTTTTATATCATTTTTTTCTGCAATATTTTCTTTCCTTTTATTGTTTCTTTCCTTTTATTTTTGTGCGGGGTAAATGGTTATTTTTATTTTACATTATTTTATGATTGCTTGTTTGGAAATGAAATAATAAAAACTACCTGGTTAAAAAATTAACTCCAAGAAAACTCTATCTCACTATATTTTATGACTGCAATTAGAACGTGAATATTGCAGATAGAATTAAAATTTGGAGAGAGTCGGGTAGACATTTTTTTTACTGAAGAAGGAAGACTTATTTTCAGGAATGGAACCAGTCTGGAGAGAAGCAAAACTGGAGAGGAAGGAAAAGGAGAGAGAAAAGGAAACCAAACAGCAGAAGATATTTAAGAGAAAGAGTGGAGACATTCAGAGTTTTTTCAACAGAGAAAGAGAATTTCCTGGACAGAGAGAACCAAAATAAGAGAAGTGGATTTAAAAGAGAGAGAGAGAGCAGCAGCAGAAAAGGAGATATGGATTGGAAGAGAATGAGCAATTAAGCTTATGTGAAAGTGGCTAGCATGGCCACTAGTGGAAAAAAAGCAACAACCAATGACTCTTAGTCTGAGGAATGTATAAAAACAGGAGTAGATAAGAAGATCAAACATGAGAAGTGTGGAGAGATGAGAAGGAGAGGTACCAGATAATTAGGTGCCAGAAAATTGGGTTGTTGATCATAAAAGAGCCAGAAAAAAACTCTATGTAACATGGCCGATTTTCCTCCTTCAGGCTCACATAGAATTATATTTTTGTGCAATCCTGATTTAGATTGCTGTTTATCTTTTCTTGAAGAGTAATACATCCCACAAACCCCCTTGCTTCTCCACAAGTTACTTTTTCACTTGCTAGTTATTGCGAGTGCCTCTGTTAAATATGTGATTTATATAAGAGATCTGTGTCCCACATTAATAAAGAACATTGAAATTTATAATGGCCTAATTCAAAATCTTGGAAAATAAGGTGTGTGCGTGTATGAATAATTTGCTAACAAACGTAAGAGTTAATTTGGAGCCCTCAGAGCCTGCCAGCACTTTTTCCCTCGGCTCCCAATTGTCACTGTACAAGTTTTAAAGTAGGATAGCTTGCCAGCTCATGAATCACAGGTGAATATTTTAGCAGGAAAAATGCAGTGCAGTTTTCCTGCTAAATGAGAGGAAATATACAGTAAAGATTGCATCCAGTAATACTTATGTTCCTGTGCTGTAACTAGGCTTTGTTGACTCTCAGTTTTCTACGGGTTTTGATTTGCTTCTTGTGTGAATGCAGGATTAGTTATCCTACTCTCTTACTCTCTTTGATTTCTTGCCTCCCTGAGAACACAATAGGATAAGTCAGCCAAGCACCTCCTGAATTAGAACCTATGCATTACAAATTTATACCAAGTTCAATTGTATTTTAGGAATTCTGACAGGCATAGTAGGTGAAATGCAGATTAGAACATACAACAAACAAAATGTGGCATGTGACATTCTAACTATGTACTTCAACCAAAACATTTAGATTAAAATGTAACACACACCCAACCTTCAATAAAGATAAATACTATATATACTCCCCTCCCCCTCTTTTATTAATCTGCTTTACATTCAAAAGAAATGAAAAATTAGGGGGGGGGAGTGATTGTATAGCAAACAAACAAACCAAAACGATCCTAATGCATACAAAAAAAGGACAAGGTTAGCACAAATGATATCTTCTTTGGGATGGCAGATCAAAGGTGGGCTGCCATTATACAGAACATCTCTCTTTGCTAGAGATCTACCATATCAGAGAGCGAGCCAATATATGGAATCTATGGATAATGCTGAAGCTTGACCACACGCTAGAAAAATGGATGGCAATAACAAAAAGTTTGTTGTGGCATCCTATCTATGATACTTCCCAAGTGCCTGCACTACTGCCTTTCATAACCTGGACAGGATAATTATATCTGCATAGAGTAGAGACATATGACAACATTTTAATACCAAATCTGTAAAAAATGTCTTGTATCTCATTTAATGATTATAAATGTTAGGGATTATAGTTTATTACCAACTATCCAGTTATTTCTGTTACATTCAGGTCTTACACACAACTGCTGTAAAAATTGAAATATTTTTATATGTTATTTTGGGATCCTCAACTAATCCTGCCAAGCTTTGTGCTTCCAACCATCCTGCAGATGAAAATTTTCTCAAACACTACTTGAAGTCAGAGCCTGGGAGTTATTTGATCTCTATTTTCCACTACCCTACTTTGTTTGGAGGTCTATAATGATATCACAGGCTAATGCAATTAAATATCACTTGACTGACTAGGTACACAACATTACTGTAAAAATGATAGCACTCCTGAACATAAAGCTAATTCTGCGCTAAGCACAGAGGAATGCATGGAAAAAATAAGCTAAGAAGAGCTGTCAGTTTATTTCTTAATGTACAGTTGTTAGCTTGATTTTTTTTTGGGGGGGGGGGGAAGATTTGAAGATGCTTGCAATCTAACGTGTGTGCTTCTAATTCTATACCTATACCTACAATATCCCCATACAAATGGCCAAAGAAGCAAACCAAACATTGGTATTATTAATATAATTATCTCTGAAGAATTCAATTTCCAAATAAAGATTTATTTATTTTATTTATTTATTTGATTTGTCAATCACTTACAAGTTAATAGATATAAGTATAAACATGAGTAAGAATACAGGAAATAGGTACAAATAAATGGGGACAATAGGACAGGGATGGTAGGCACGATGGTGCACTTATGCATGCCCCTTGCAGAACTCTTAGGAATGGGGTGAGTTCAATAGTGGTTAGTTTGAGGTTAAAGGAGTGGGGGTTAGAGGATATAACAACAGAGTCAGAATTATTATTCTGAAAGTTGTGTTAACTTAGAATGTGTTAACTTATCCTTTAAAACTGAGTTGTGTTAACTTATTCCTTTAAAACTGAGGAGAGAGAAATGTCAAAACGAGCTTATATTCTCTAAGGTAGCTATAGTGATAAAAACTTTAAAATATTAGAATACAGATGTATTTTATTCAATCCCTGAATATGCTTCTTTTAATGAATGAGGGCTGAAGTAAGGGATCAATTTGCTAGTCTATCTCTTCCCCTTTAAGTACAGTGCAGATGATCAAGGACAGTGGGGAAGTATTATGCTCACTTTTTTTAAGATTTGTCTTGTATTTAGAAAAAAAAGTCTTCAAATGCTTTTAAGGTGATTTGGGTTCAATTCTTCCTCTCCCCCTCTCCACCCCACCCCACCCCTAACTGTAAAATATAAGAAGACAGAAAAATATAGAAGCTATTTATTTGTGATGAATAAGAAGAGCTTGTATCAGTGTTATAGAAAATGCAAAAGGCAAAAATGGATAGTAATAAACAAAACCAGCAGAAATAAGAATGCTAAACATCCAGAGCTTTGCAAACAATTGATGACCCTCCTCTTTTCAGTTCTCACAAACTTTACTAAAATCTTTATCTTTCATCTGGAAGGGAGAACAAGCAGAGAGCACTGATCACTAAAATAACATTTTGGTATGTATCTTCAATTTCTCCTCCCCCCCCCCCTCATTAAACTTTTTTAAAAAATATTCACTGGGATTAAAAGGGATTGTAGACAATTACAAAATGATATCCTCTCTCTTCTCCCCATTTCTCATTTGGAGAGCTTGAGAATTGTTTGAATTTTTATAAGTGCGTGTCTCTGTACTTCCAAAAAACAAATCATTATGCGTTGGGAGAATCCACACTTTGATGCTTTATAGTTTTTGAATTTCAAAGAGATCTGATATAGAACTAATGATTCATCCAGATCTGATATGTACAAACTACCTGTCCTTTGTAGGAAGTTTTTCAGTATCTTATTTTCCATCTACAGAAATAAAATGTAAACATTACACAGATCAAGATTATTATCATTCATTAGAGGTAAATTGTAAAGACACAGAGGCAAGCTAAAATCACGCTTCTAGCACCCTCCTTACAGAAGGAAAGCTTTTATTTTCTTTTATTTAATTATAATTATAATTGTGTGATGATTGTTTAATACTCCCTAAAATAAAAATTTATTCCTAGTTAACAGATAACAGATAACAGATCATTAGAGTTGGAAGGGACCTTGTAGGTCATCTAGTCCAACCCCGCACCCAAGCGGGGAGACCTATACCATTTCTGACAAATGGCAGTCCAATCTCTTCTTGAAAGTCTCAAGTGATGGCACTCCCACAATTTCCGAGAGCAAGCTGTCCCATTGGTTGATTGTTCTCACCGTCAGAAAGTTTTTCCTTATTACCAGGTTAAATCTCTCCTTGTTCAGTTTCCATCCATTATTCCTTGTTTGGTCTACAGGTGCTATAGAAAATAGCTTGATAGTTAGGTAATACTTAGTTGCCTTGAAAGGAACAAGCATGGTTTTAGGAACAAACCTAGAATAATGTCCATTTTCTGGCTTAGGAGGCAGAAGATGACCAGTTTTCATAGACAATTAAAATGATGGATGTTCTTTCTTTAGGCTGAGAGGACAGTTTCATTTGGAAGTTGTTTGTGAAGCACCATGTGTGGGCAGCCCAGGAAATGCTGAAGGTGGATTCTGAGCACTTTAAAATGCTGACAGAATGCTCTGAATGCAGCCAAATTGCACAGGCTGTGTGTGTGGGTGTTACGCTTCACACATATGTGTGTCCCAGCAGCAAACTGTAGAACTTCTGCTATTTAAAAAAATTTGGGACCTTGCTAGCTTGGGGGCTTTGAGAGAGGATCTCCAGGGTGTTAGGTTTGTTCAGTTTTCATTCCAGCAAAATAGACATGCTGAAAGGGTTTTAATTAAAAAGAGAGAGGAAAGAAATGATTACTAATCATTAACTCCTTGCATAAAAGGTTGAAATTGAGGCATGATGTCAGATGCTAATGGATCAATTGAAGCTTAATTGACATATGATATGAAAATGGGGGGAACTGGAATTTACTTCTTGCAACGGAGAGATTCCTCACTGATTGTTGTGGAGTTTTGGGGAGTTTCCTCCTTCTATTCCAGTCCCTGGATTAGAAAAGGGCATTTGGATTGTATCCCAAGGATATTGAAGTCTGGTAAGGCCTTCAACTTAACTTCACTGTTTTATTAGGCACAGTTTAAAGTCACAAAAATAAATAATGAGGCTAACAGAAAACCAAAACAAACCACATTGATAAGAGTTCTGAAGCAAGCCGAGATAACTAATCATAAACTCCAGGAAAATAACCAAGAAAAGTCCATGGGAAGAACACCAACAAAGATAAACCTCTTTCTTTTTTTATATATATATATATTTTTTTTATTTTAACAACAAGACAACATAAACATACCACAAAAAACATAAAAATATCCTCCTTCTTCATGAATTTACATACAGTGCATCGATTGGTTTACCACTTTTTTTTGTGCATCCATTTCCTAATCACTAATATAATTATATTACATAATAGCTCATATTATCAATCAATAATTGTATAACCTAATATCATCACTAAAAAAAATCATTTATCTATAATTTTGTTAATTCATATTTTAACGAGATAACTATAGTTTACTTAATTTATTTTGCAATAAATCATAAGATCATACCAAATCTATCTTGATAATGTTTTATAAAGATAATATCAAGAAAAAAAATTTTTTATGCTAAATCTGAATATTCTATTATTATGTTTTATTTATCTAACCATTGATAAAAAAGATCCCAAACTTCATAAAATTGTTTATAAAGATAAACCTCTTTCAAGGTAAACACTAATTGACTCCAGCAATTCTAACTACGTAGCTGAAAAACTTATATACATAACTCCCACCTGCAAGCCATGAGGAGGATCATGGTAATCTCCTCCTGAGTAGACCTCGCTTTTCCCTGATGCTGTCCTCCCTGCGTGACCTAGGATGGATAGGGGATGTGCATGGATCCTCCTCTGACTGTTCAGCTGGACTCTGCCCTTTCCCAGCCTCCTCCACCACCTCTGGAGCCATACTCCCACTCCCTGTTGGCTCTTCCTCCTCTTCCTCAGAGTCAGACTCCACCAGGGGCATGACACTATTCCCCCCGCCCCCACAGGGCTCCCTTCCCTGGGACCAGGAAGATGAGGACATTGAGGAAACCGAGCATGAAAGTCCTGGACCAAACAAGGAGCATGAACATCAGTGGCACCGACCCAGGTGAAGTCCTCTGGTCCATAACCTTTCCATCCCACCAAATACTGAAATCAGCCCCGCAACTGGTGTGAATCTTGGATGCTATCCACTTAGTACTCCTCCTGTCCCAGGGGGCTACTGGGGTTGAATGTGATGGAGCCAGTCTATGTGGACTGTCAGGCAAGGCAGAGACTAACAGGGAACAATGAAAAACAGGATGGATACACATGATCCATGGCAGGGAGAGATAAGCCACAGGATTGATCACCGCCTCGACTGGAAAAGGTCCCAAGTAATGGTGATTGAGCTTTTTCGATGGTCGCGTTGTTAGTAAATATCGAGTAGAGAGCCAAACCCGATCGCCAACTGCTAAAGGTGGAACATCATGATGATGTTGGTATGCAAACCATGTATAGTCTTCCTTGGCTCTCTCTAATTGATTGCGGACCATGAGGTGCACGGCTTTTAACTCCTGAAAAAATGCATCCACTGCCAGAACTGGGGGATCAGACGGGGCTAAAGAAAAAGGTCGTGGATGAAACCCATAGTTAGCAAAGAAAGGAGACACACGGGTGGATGCATGCTGAGCATTGTTATAAGCGAATTCTGCCACCGGCAGCACTTCCACCCAATTGTCTTGTTGAGTATTGCTGAAACAGCGAAGGTATTGCTCCAAAATAGCATTCACTCTCTATGTCCCCCCATCAGTTTCAGGGTGATGAGCAGATGACAGAGACACCTGAACCTGCAGTTTTGCAAGTAGGGTCTGCCAGAAGTGTGCCATAAATTGTACCCCCACCCCCCCGATCTGATACCATGCGGTCTGGTAAACCATGCAACCGGAAAACATGGGAGATAAACAATTGAGCCGGTATCTTGGCCGATGGAAGACCCGCACACAGAATAAAGTGGGCCATTTTAGTCAACATATCCACCACCACCAAAATGGTTGTGGCACCATTCAATGGTGGTAACTCAATGATGAAATCCAATGAAACTGCCCCCATGGTCGTTCTGGCATGGACAAGGCTGCAAGAGACCAGGGGGTGCATCAGGAGCATACTTGGCTTGGTGACAGATCCCACAGGACGCCACATATCCCGACACATCATGTTTAAGTCTCGGCCACCAAAATGTCCTAGAGATGAAGTGCAGTGTTTTGAACACCCCAAAATGTTCTGCCACCAGACTATCATGACACTGATGTAGGATAAGGCCATGAAGAGGACCAGGCACATAAATGCAATCACGGAACTGCAACAGTTCCCCAATATATGCCCAAGGAGTCTCTTGTCTCCCATTCTCATCCAATTCTCGACGTCGAGCTGCCACAAATGGATCCTGCCGCTGCACCTCCTGAATCCTCACTTGAAGGTCCACAAATTCCTTGGTGGCCACAAACCACTCCAATGGAATCACTGTCCAAGGCAAGATTTTATCCTCCCTTCGGGTATACTTGGGCTTTCGAGATAGGGCGTTGGCACGTTGATTCCCTCCACTCGGAACATAGGTCACCCAGAAATTGAATCAAGCAAAGAATAAGGACCATTTCACCTGACCCTGGTTCAATGTCTGAGCTGTACATAGGTGTTCCAAATTGCGATGATCCGTCTGAACCTTGATTTGATGATGAGCCCCCTCCACGTCGTGTCACCATGTCTCAAAAGTGACCTTAACTGCCAATAGCTCCTTGTTCCAAATTGTATAGTTGTGCTCTGGAGCTGACAAGTTCCAGGAATAATAAGCACACGGGAACAAGGTGCCTGCAGGAGCATAGGCCTGGAGGAGCACCGCACCAACAGCCACATCGGAAGCATCTGTTTCCACCACAAATGGCTGGCCTGGATCAGGGTGTTTGAGGATAGGCTCAGAAGCAAAGGCGACTTTCAACACCTTGAAAGCTGCCTGCTCCTCAGCACCCCAATGGAACTTCTCCCCCTTCTTGAGCAGATTAGAAAGGGGAGCAGTCAATGCAGCAAAGTTGGGAATAAATGTACGGTAGAAGTTCACAAACCCCAACAGTCGTTGCACATCCTTAACCCACTGTGGAGGTTCCCAATCCTGCAACAATTGTATTTTTTCTGGGTCCATTTCCACCCCAGCAGGTGAAATACGATGTCCCAAGAAGTCAATCATGGTTTGTGCAAACTGACACTTCTCACATTTAGCAAACAGGTGGTTATCACGCAAACATTGCAACACCAGCTGCACATGCTGCCAATGTTCCTACAGGGAGTCTGAGTAAATCAAAATGTCATCTAAATAAATTACCATGAATTGATCCAACAAATCACAGAAAACATCGTGCATGAAATGCATGAACACAGCTGGGGCATTGGTTAATCCCAAAGGCATCACAGTATACTCAAAATGTCTGTACCTTGTCCGGAAAGCTGTTTTCCACTCGTCCCCTGCACGAATGCGAACCAGATTGTAGGCCCCACGCAAATCCAACTTTGTAAAGATCTTAGCTTGATGAAGCCGCTCAATCAGTTCAGGGATGAGGGGAAGCGGGTACCAATTCCTCACTGTGATTGCATTCAACTTGCGGAAATCACAACACAAATGTGATTACTAATTGAAACACTAATTGACTCCAGCAATTCTAACTACATAGCTGAAAAATTTATATACATAGCTCCCACCTGCAAGCCACGAGGAGGATCATAGTAATCTCCTCCTTGGTAGACCTCACTTTTCCCTGATGCTGTCCTCCCTGCGTGACCTAGGATGGATAGGGGATGTGCCTGGATCTTCCTCTGACTGCTCAACTGGCCTGTGCCCTTCCCCAGCCTCCTCTACCACCTCTGGAGCCACACTCCCACTCCCTGTTGGCTGTTCCTCCTCTTCCGCAGAGTCAGACTCCACCCAGGGCATGACAATGCAAGAATTTTTGAAGGGAAGTAACATTGACATCTTGAGACTTGTTTGTTGTAAGGTCTGAGCACCAACCACTTATTTATTTGGCTACATCGGTTTGCAAAGCCTAGAAAGATGGAATTAACTGAGATAACAGGAAGGAGTGTGCTACAATGTTTTTGGGGTGTTGCAGACCCCCTCCCCAGCCAGCAAAACCCCCTTTTCCCAAGGCGGTGGAGTGGTGGTCAGCAATGGCTGCCACAAAGAAGTCTGCAGCTGGATAAGAAAGTGCAGGAGGAAGAAAGTGAAAGTTTTTTCTTTGGCTGAGCCGAGACAAAGAGGAGCCCTTAAAACCTGGAATTTGCCTTTCTATTGCTTCATTGTTCCCAGAACGATTGTGTAAGCAGCAGAAGAAAGTGAAAGGGAAAGTTATTTCTTTTCACTCCCCTTCTCTACGGAAGTAGCTGATGGAAATCTGGAAAACCTGCTTGGGCTAAGAAGGTAAATAAACCTAAAAATTAAAGCCAAGGGGATAAAAGATTTTGGAACATTGGAATTAAAAATTAAAAGTTTATTGCTATAAGTGGGAAGGAAGAGGTAAAAAAAATTATCTTAAGACTTTATTGAAGAAGACTGCTTGAAGTTTATAAGATTAGAAATTAATGACAATAAGGCTTCTAAAAAAATATTTTGAAACTGTCTAATTGAATTTCACCCCAGGAGGAAGTGGGGGGGGAAAAAAGAAGAAGAAGAAGAAGAAAGTGTTAATGGAACAGTTCTGCTTTGTTTTGGATTGCTTTGTGACTTTGTGACTTTTGGGGAACTATTTCTTGAAAGACTAGACACATTTGGGTTGCTTTTTTAAAAAATAATAACAATAATAATAATAAAAAATGGCATTATCTGTGCAAGAATTACAAATGGAATTTCAAAAGCTACAACAAGATAAACAAGAAGGCAAGGACTCTCTTGGATCTATCTTTTGTTTTTTGGAAATGGCGATTTCTACTTACCAAGAAATACAAGAACAAGAGGATTGGGATGAAGAAGGAGAAGCCATCTTTAATGGACAATACATTCAAGAAGAAGTATTTAATGGACAAAAAAATCATAGCTGAAAAGAATAAGGGGGGAAAGAAAATGCAGAATTCAGAACCTAAAAAAGCAACCAAGAAAGGGGAAAATAAGATGAAAAATCGATACAATGCCAGAAAGCAACAGAAAAGAGAAACACTACAGAGAGGGAAAATCAAAAAAGTGGAATTTGAGAGATGGGGGGTAAAAAGACTAGAATTGATAAAGGGAGGGAAAAAGGGAAGAGAAGCCATAAAGGTTTAAAACAAGATATTAAAAAAAAAAGTTTTTTTTTTCAGAGACAAAGGGTAAATTATAATTTAATATATGATTCTGCAAAGTATATAAGACTGTATTGTAGATATTAGTACTTGAAATTGAGTTAGAAAATTGAAATATTATGAGTTAATAATGTATTAAAGGGAATATACAAAATGTTTAAAAGTAAGAGTTTATTTCTCTATGGAATATTGTTTTGACTATACTATAAATTCAATCCCTTTTTTATTGTTGTTTCACTATTTCAAAATGTAGTACTTCGTGCTAAGCAGAATCAGTATGGAAAGTATGTATTATTTCAAGTGTCAAATTTAGGGGAAAGATAAAAGTTGTCATACTTCAACCAGTGATTACAGGAGAAATATTGTATTAGAAAGAAAAGATAAATAGATAATTGAAGAGAACAGACAAAAGATACAAGTATAATTATTCAAAATGAGATGAAATAAATATAATAGAATTATGAGAGTGAATAGAGGAGAGAAAATATATAGAAAATACAGAATGTTAATTAAGATATGAAACAGTATATTAAGTGAGTATGAATTTGATTTATGTCTGTATAAAAAGAGGTAACCCGGGGTAAGCTGCTTTCCAAAAGAAGTTTTAGGTATTTATGTTTTGTGTTTTGTACGTCTACGTTTGAATTAATAAAATTTTAGAAGAATGTAAGAAGAATGTTGGAAGAGAACAATGAAATTGTAAATAAGACAGATGGATATAAAAAATGTATACAATCTAAAGTAAAAGAGATATAATTTGAATAAATAGAAGGAAAGGGAGTAATAAAGAGAAGTTGGGATAAGATATGAAGTTGAACAGATAAGGTAAATATATATATATATATATATTAAATTGTGTTCATATGGAAATGTGATAATTTGGAATTATTCTGTCTTTAAATAAGATGTCTTATTGTTTTTTTTCAGAAAAAGATCTCTTATGTTATTATATCCTATGCTTTGTTTGTCTGTATATTGTTTTGTAAAATTAATAAAATTTGTTTTAAAAAAAACTATGTTCAGTGTCTCAATCCTTGAAAAAAAGAAGTCTGCTTCCATATATATCGTATCACCTAACTGAAGTTATGATATACATAGAAGAAAATGTCCATGTAAGAAAGCACTAAAATATGTGGAAATCTAAATTTCTTTGTCTTTATCTTGACTGAGTGAAAAGGTATCACTCATAGCCCACAGCATGATAGTGGCTGATGTTTTTATACTGTATTCATTTAAGTTGAACTGAATTCTTCAAAAATTCAAACCCACTACTGTTTGGTTCAAATAAGTGTCATAAGAAGTTAGGAATCCAAGAAAAAAAAACTTTTATGCTGCCTAATCTTATAAAATCCAAATTTCTACAAAGCAATAGAGGGAAAGTAGCTGTAATCATAATAATAGACATAAATAATGTTTACTTGCTTTATTTCTATTATTCTTTCAGTGTACTTACAGCTATCAGTTGCCATTCTAAAGAGTCAACTTGCAAGAATAAAGCACAGTGGAGAAAGGCTGAAAAATAGGGTCTTTATATCCACAATTACACTGTTTATTTTTCCTTAGTATCTGAACTGCAATGCAGAGGCTCTATGGTTAAAAAAAGAGAGAGGAAAAGGGGCGTGAGGAATAAATGCATACCTTTTGCATTTACAGTACTTTCTTCTTGGTTGTCAAAAGGGTTTTGAATTTATTATGCATTTACCGCTGTGCCTCACCAATTTCTACCCAGCTAAGGAGGTGTATATTTGCTTTTTGTTTTCCTTTTTGTTTTTTCCTCCCATTTTCTACTTCTGAGTACTTAACCTCAGTTAGTCAAGCATAGTTAATAATGGATTTTAGCACCATGGTGCTGAAATTTCAGCCTTCATTCAGAAGCCAAGATGGGAATGAAAGAAAGGGAAGGTGAAATTCAGAGATGAAAATAAACTAAACTAAAATAAGTAATAGTCAAGGAATGCCTGGGGTCTTTCACTCCTTTATGAATGATTGATAGATCAGGATTGTTTGCCAAGGATTAGATGGCAGTCCTGCTGAAGTCTCAGTCTCACTTACTAATTTGAGGTGACTTAGATCACTGCCTTCTAGGCTGCAGGCACCTGGCACAGGGAAGGAGAGGCAGGAAAGAAACACCCTTCTGAAAACCTTCATCACTGGGTAATGATGGCTGTGCAATGAAATTGATTCCAGGAAGGTGCCCTGAAGTATATGGAGTGCAATTACAGCATCTATCTGCACCTTCTAAAAAGAACAGCAACTTTTTCCAGAAACCTATCCCCAGACAACAGCTTCATTATCCCAGGAAAAGATACAGCTGCTTTAATGAGCAGGAAATAGATGCTGTAATATAGGGCTGTCAAACTTGTGGTCCGCAGGCTGGATGTGTCACAGGCTGGCCATGCCTAAACATGTCCAGTTTAACAAAGGGTGGAAAAGTCCTAATATGTTATATGACAACACTGTGATGATGCAATGTACTGCTGCTGTAGTACATTGGTGCCTGCATGTCATGAAGCACCTTTTCTAAATTATTTCCAAGGTGTTCCACAATCCTAATATTTAATCCTGCTCTGTTACTCTAGCTCATCAAAATCCTTTCTAGCAGAACACAGTAAAAAGTCTGTTCTAGAAAAAAAAATCACCTAACTTGTTGGCTGAAGACTAACAATTGTGGCTTATTCAAGACACTAATCTAATCTCATGCCTGACAAAACCAGAATTTCATATCATAATCTGCTCTGGACAATGTACAAGTTTATTCAGAAGTATGAGCCCACACCAAAATAAAAAAGATGCCACCAGCAAAAGCAAGATTAAAGAATAAAACCCAGTGACCTGCTTTTAATTCATTGGCATGATCTTGTTTTTCTTTTTCGCTTGGCCAGGTGACATAAGGTGTTTGTTTTCTAGTCTGAGAATAAACAAATTGGCCACATGAGTGTGATTTTATATTCATCTTCTCAAAATAAAATGGCAGTATGTTTATTCCCTGCTTTTTCCAGCTTGTGCCATTTCCTCTATTCTTTTTTGTGTAGTTTCAGAAGAGTTGCACCTTTTCTTTGCTTTAATAAATTGGTGTGAATCCCATTTATAAAAAAGGTGGAATATCTGTAAGTAAGCAAGCAAGCAAGCAAGCAAACAAACAAACAAACAAATAAATTCCTTCTTTTTCCTTATATGGGTTTATGGCTTTAAGAGAAGATGTCCTTTCCTGGTGTCTGAGAACAAATTGGGAGGCTTCAGCCATGTGTTTTTGTGTGTGAATAACAGAATAATAAAGTTGGAACAGACCTTGGAGGTCTCTTAGTCCAATGCCCTACACCATTTTAGACAAATGACTCTCCAGCCTGTTTTTAAAAGCTTCCAGTGATTGCGCACTACAACTGTAGGCAAGCAATGCCACTAGTTTATTGTTCTCACTGTCAAGAAATTTCTCTTAGTTCTAGCTTGCTTCTGTCCTTGGTTAGTTTCCAGCCCTTGCTTCTTGTCTTGCCTTCCAGTGCTTTGGAGAATAGGTTGACCCCTCTCCTTTGTGGCAGCCCCTCAAATATTGGAAGACTTCTACTGTATCATATCATCCTAGTCTTTTCACTTGACTAGATACATCCAATTCATGCTAATTTCAGAAAACTGGGAAAAGTCCAACACTTCATATAGAAATAAAGATCTGAACACCTGTACTATTGATAACATTTTGTGCTAAAGGGCACTATCAAGATTTCCTTTTTTTTCTATTTCTTTCTTATCTTTCTTTTTCCTCACCCCCTCTATAAAGCCATCCTCAATTTAAAAAAAAATCCTGGGAAAAATAGAAAGTCAACTTCTTTGGAGAGACTTGAGTTGCTTTACTATTCAAGGAAATGTTCCTCCTCTAATAATCTGATGGAATGATAAACATGAAGTTTAGTTTTCAACATATTATATAAGTAGAATTTCATAGAAGAGACTTGCTGGAAAAACAAAACTTAGTTTCCATTTTTTCCGATCTATCAGCCTAGGGTGGAATTATCAAATGCTTTAAGGGTAACTGTTGTGCTCCATCAAAAACTCTTATATTCATATATTCTTTCTTCAATTCTCAAAAAGTATATAAATGCAATAAATTAAATTAAAAGAAAGATCTTTATTTCTATATGAAGAGTTGGACTTCTCCCAGTTTTTTGAAGTTAACATGATGACCACAATGCAGCAATGACAAATGGTTTTAAATGTGAGCAATGTTAGCAAGTTATAGCTTGTAGCGCATACTGAATAGGAAAACCTTGAAAGTTAGAGACATCCCATGCAATTATAATGCCACTCTGTATACTAATACCACTCTATAAAGTCTTAGTAAGACCACACCTAGAACTGCATCCAGTTTTGGTCATCACACTATTAAAAAAGATGTTGAGACTCTAGAAATAGTGCAGAAAAGAGCAACCAGGATGATTAGGGGACTGGAGATTAAAACATACAGTATGAAGAACTGTTTATAGGAACTGGACATTGCTAGTGTAGTGGAGAGAAAGAACAGGGGGAGACATGATAGCAGTGTTACAATATTTGAGGGGCTGCCACAGAGAGGAAGGGGTCAAGCTGTTTTCTAAAGCACCTGTAGACCAGACAAGGAATAATGGATGGAAACTAATCAAGGATAGATTCAACCTAGAAATAAGGAAAAGTTTTCTGATAGTGAGAACAATCAAACAATGGAACAGCTTGCCTTTGGAAGTTGTGGGAGCTTCATCGCTGGAAGCTTTCCAAAAGACACTGGATTGCCATCTGTCTGAAATGGAGTAGGGTCTCATACTTGAGCAAGGGGTTGGACTAGATGACCTACCAGGTTGCTTCCAACTCTATTAATTGAATCTTAATCTTAACCAAATTCACACATTTCTAATTACATTTGTGTGCAATGTAATTTTTAGAAAATTTCTGCATATTTAGAAGCCAGTCAGCCCATCTCCAGTATCTTTTATTGTATTGCACATCTGGTAGTCAGCTTTCCCCAGACACAGCACAGGGATCAGGAATGAGAGAGAAGAATAGCTGAGAGATGCTGCTACAAACTACTAATTGCCTGCCTAATGGCACAGCCAGACAACAACATTTAAATGCTATGCTCCAGTCTGGGGGCTGGCAAAATGGGATGCTGGAATAATCTGTTTTGCTCTTATTGCCAATCTTTATTCTGCCACAGTAACAAGACCAGTGAGTGATGCTTCCTTACTGTTTTAATGAATGACAAGGAAGGGAAAGTTATTGGTGAATAGCCCAGCTTTGTCTTCTATGCAAAACATCACCATGTGCCAATGAGAAAAGCAGCTAACAATTGTCTCATTTTAAAGTATGGAGGACATGTTAACATATTAACAGAGTTGGAAAGGACCTTGTAGGTCATCTAGTCCAACCCACCACCCAAGCAGGAGACCCTACACCATTTCTCACAAATGGCAATCCAATCTCTTCTTGAAAGCTTCCAGTGATGAAGCTCCCGTAACTTTCAAAGGCAAGCTGTTCCTTTGGTTGATTATCCTCACTGTCAGAATCACTCCTTGATCAATTTCCATTCATTATTCCTTGTCTGGCCTTCAGATGCCTTGGAAAAGAACTTGAACCCTTCCTCTCTATGGCAGCCTCTCAAATATTGGAACACTGCTATCATGTCTCCCTCTGGTCCTTTTCTCATCACTAGACTAGCCATGCCCAGTTCTTGTAACCGTTCTTCATATTATCTTAGTCTCCAGTCCCCTAATCATCCTGGTTGCTCTTCTCTGCATTTTTTTCCAGAGTCTCAACATCTTTTTTATAGTTTCATGACCAAAACTAGATGCAGTATTCTCGGCGTGGTCTTACTAAGGCTTTATAGAGTGGTTTTAGGAGCTTTACAGGAGTTGATTCTTCAAGTTGCCCAACAAATAGAACTTAGGGTGTGGAACACAATGAACCAGAATAACATGGCGAGCTGATCAGAGTTGCTTATTTATTGTTGCTTGCAATAATCTTGCCAGACATTACATTCTTTTGGGAGCAGCCATGTAAAGACTTCAGGAATTCAAGGGAATGACCAGCCTCTGGTGCTTCCTTCCTAGAAAAAATTCAAAACTCTCCGTCCCTCACCCTGTGCTAGTTGGAGATTCCACTGTAGGAAGTGCTTTGTGCCTGTTAACTGCCAGTGGAGCTATTTATGAACAGGGGTCAAATATTCTTCTGAAAGAATCCTAAAACAGTCTGCCCTTCTGGCCAAGTCCTCCTTTGAGCCTGGGAGTTGTCAGGCAAAAAAGTCAAGCTGCTCTTTTAAAAGAATTTTATACCTGTGCTCAGAAATAGCCTGGGAGACAGATCACAGGAAGGAAAGGAAGGAAGGAAGGAAGGAAGGAAGGGAGGGAGGGAGGGAGGGAGGGAGGGAGGGAGGGAGGGAGGAAGGAAGGAAGGAAGGAAGGAAGGAAGGACATGGAGGGTAAAGCAGGAGAAAGTGATGGATAATGATCAAGCTCCAGCTTTGAGTAGAGCTGCAAGGAAATACCTGACAGAGAAGGCTCTGGCTGGCAGCATCCATAAACAGTCCACGGGGTAGACAAAATGGTATTATACAAAAGTAAAAAGTCACATGAAATCTCCTATCATCAGCAGTAATAGCAGGAAACCTGCATTGAAATCCTGCACAACTAGCAGAACCTGACACTCTTTCCTATTTTAATTTGACCTTCTGTGTAGCCCAAGGGGAGAACTCTTAAGAGTATTAAATCCATGTTTAAAACAACAAATCTAGCACTCTTTCAAAGCAGCATTAAACTTGTGTACATTAAATGCCCAGGCATGAACTGACAAGGGATTTGGGAAGCTCTCATTAAGCACTAGACAGTCAGATCTTTCTGTAAAAGCCAGGTTGAAGCCAAAATGCTCCGTGACTGGAAGAGACAGAGTATGCTTAACAGCTGAGTCCAGTGAAGCTGGGGTGATCTTAGATATTTTCCTTGTCAACTACGTTGTTGGTGAAGATCCTAGATCATATCCATAGCAACAGTTGTGTTGGCAGAGGAAGAATAATGTTATTTTAAAATTGGGGCAGCAGAAGAGTACTTTAAGATGACTCATCTATAGACTTGATGGAAAATAAGAGCACCATCACTGACAAATTACTGGATCAAGGCTGTGTCACTCTAAAGAGGATGTGATGATGAGCCCTAAGTGGTGAGAACGAGTGAAGATTGTGCTTAGATGTGAGGGGAAAAAAGAGAGAATATCTTAAATCTTTCCTTTAAGATTCCCATCAGCCCCAGATCCATCTTGAATCAGATTTGGGACTTCCACAAGGGAGGATGGGTAACCGTGGGAATAGAAGTAAAGTGAGAAGGGAGGATATACACAACAACATTCTTTCACCAGAGCTCAAGGTCATGTCGCTGGAGTTTGGAGGGGAGTGACTAGACTTGGCGGGAGTTCAGAATTGAGGTGGATTGGAGAGTATGACTTGTGGGTCATCAGAAAGGGGGTTGGATGTGAGTTTAATATAGCAGGGGATAACACAGGAATTCAGATTCGTGTTTTTCCAGATGTGGCAATATGACTTCTCTAATAAATTCATACTTGGAAGGACTTCGTTTCTGAGTGCTGATTTTAGATGGAGAGTTTGGTTGGGATGCTGACAATTCACTTATTACCTTCACAAGCCTCCTCAGAGCTCTTCTCTTGTTTGTTGTATTTGCATTTTCCTACTATTTTCATGTGGCCAAGTCATGTTTTCAGTATCCTTATCCTGCTCTTTTCTCTACTGTGAAACAGGTCAACAGCAAAATTCAGGGGGAAGCAAAGAAACTGGACAATTCATTACTATGCCAGAAGCCCTTTCTATCACTGCACTAATGGCTGGATTTCACGATGGATCAATACTGAAGAAAGGTTCTCAGCCTTTCCCTCTATGGCTGATACAGGGACATTATGAAGTAACTTGGACAAGCAATCTATTTTTCTATAAAATTAGGTCTTACTGTCCTTACTTTTTAATGTTCTCTTTGTGGAAGATCTTTAAAACAATTATAAAATCTACTCAGGTTGAAGCATAAACATAAATAAGATTTTTTGCCCTTGAAATTCTGTGGTGAAAAATGAAACATGATAATGTAACAAGGTATAATGAAACATAAATGAGAACATGATAAGTGTTCTTAAGATCACTAATTAAGAGAAAAGGAACTCGTCAAATTTAGACTTATCTCTTATGTGCAGCAAATATCCAGGAAACGACTAGAATTACCTGTATCTCTTTGATGCAAGCTAGTTGCTGCTCCAATTTTTTTAACTCAAATAAGGTACATTTAAAATAATCAGATAAGCCACCTTTTCCTTTAATTCAACTAAGGTTTCCCATATAGAGTATTTCCTAGTGTAAGTAGAGGGCAAACGTTTTAAATAGCAACTATTAAAAAATCAGAGTGGCTTGCTAATGCCATGCAGAAGAAATCAGAGGGAAACAGAAAGAGGTGGGGTAATGTAATGTCTGTTTTTAAAATGGAGTAGAGTGTTGAGCAACAGTGCAAGAAGAGAAGTGGCTAAACCCCAATACTTCCAGACCTGAAGAAATATCTGACATTGTTTTATGCTTGACCTCTCTTATCAAGAAGAAGCATCACACTAAGAAACCAGGAGTTCTAGTCCCACCTTAAGCACGAAATCCGGTTAGGTGAATTTGGGTCAGTTACTCTCTGGGTCAGTCCAACCCACCTCACAGGGTTGTTGTGAGGAAAATAGGAGGAGGAAGGATTATTAAGTATGATTGTCGCTTTGAGTTATTTATAAAGATAATACAGGCAGGATTAAAATTAAAATAGCATAACAAAATAATTATGGAAACTGTAGTGGGCTAGAAATTAATTGCCATCTTCCCCTCAAGAACTGGCCAATTTTCCTTCCTTGTTCCTTCTCTATTTTTACACTGGAATACAAGCTAGGGTTGGAAGAAATATCCTTCTGGGTTCAGTTCCAAGTGGGGAAAAAGATACTGGAACATGGACGTTGTTTGGAAAGATGGTTTAATGGTGGACAGGACCACATTCCTTGGAGCTCCTGAGTGAAAAGGGCCAAGATGCTGAAAATCCCTGGGTTTTATGCCCTCTGTTGGGATTTGAATTTGAGCTTGTATTCTGATTGGTTGTCAGACTCCCATGGAAACATGCAGGGGCAACTCTGTTGGCTGTCCTGAGTCCCAGGCTTGGTTGAACCTTGCTGGATGATGATGTAATGAAAGGGCTTTGGGATTCCTATTATGGTCTGCCTGAAGGAGGTAGACCTTTGTTATGTAGAATAGACAGGTCCAGGCCTTAATGGCCCATTAGCAAAGGTGGTGGGGGGCCAAGTTTCTGCCTCTTAGAGTTTCTATTTCTCTTTTAGGGGAAATATTCTGCCCTTTTAGTATATCCTAAAATATTTCATTTTCCTAGGAGAGAGGTAGATTTTAACTTTCAACACTAGTTTACAAAATAAGTGGAGATATGAAGGAGAGCAGGCAGCCAAGATCTCCTGGAAGGGAGGATTAATAAGCCTGTGTGGGGCCACTGGTGGCTACATTAGCCATGGTATTGACTCAGATTTTGATTATGATAATTTTATTTAATTATTTAATTTATGTGCCATTCATCTCACTATTGAAGCAACTCCTCTTTAAGTCTGTATGACATTTATATCAAACAGACCGAGGAAAAACTTTCCTGATTAAAATTTTTTGGATGTCTACTTATGTGCACGGACTACTGACACTTAAAAAAAAAAGTTCAGCAATCTTTGATTGCAAAGTGGTGAACAGCTTGAAAGTTAGAAAACCTACCACAAGACTTTTAAAGTAGAAATTGCTGCCCTGCTGAGTGTGTACACAATCATGGTCTACGTGTTGCTGCTGCAGTAGGTGTTGTTTTTAAGGAGAAAAATAAAGAAATAGATGTTACAAAAAGAAGGATCTGATAAAGGTAGTGAAGTATGGATGGATAAACAACCAAGCTGAAACATAATAAAATTACTGTCTTTCAATGCATCATTGGAAGCTTCCAATATCATAAGTTATTCCATATACATTTTCTAATCAGCTACTGTTATTGCTTTCATTATCCTTATCCTTAGTAATGCCTAGTTATTCAACATTCTGATCTAAATCTCCATGTCCATCTACAATGCATCCTTAGAGCTCTGCAAATTGTGCTACTTGTACTCTGCTAGCAAATACTGTTTTAATCTGAAATACCACAGCTTTAAATGGAACATTGTATGTATTACATGATAGTAAGAAAGGGGAGGCACAGACTGTATTTAACAATATAAAGCCTCATAATGAATGTATCCATTTATTGCATAGGCGTTTGGGGCATGTAAATTTTAAAATGCTAAAACGTACAGTAGAGTTATCTGATGGAATAAGGTTAAAACCGTGTGATAAATATTTGCGTTGTAATGTCTGCTGTGAAGATAAGAGTAAAATATTGCCTGCAAATAGGCTAAATGGTTTCAAAACTAAAGAACCTTTAGAAGTAGTATTTGCAGACATTATAGGTCCAAAGAAACCCAGTATGGGGGTGCTCGATATATACTGAGCATTATGGACCATTATTCTAGATATGGGTTTTGCTACCTAATGAAAAGCAAAACTGAAACATATCAACATTTCTTCGACTGGTTAAAATTTGCAGAAAGAAAGACTAAACGGCAATTGATAACCCTAGTGACAGATAATGGTACGGAATTTGTTAACAGCAAATTCCAGAATAGATTAAAGGTAGCTGGAATAGAGCACAAGAAATCTGCACCATACAGACCACAACACAACGCATTTATTGAGAGAAGAGGCCAAACACTACAGGCAATGGTTAGAACAATGTTAACTGATTCTGGATTACCTGATTCTTTGTGGGGAGGCCACAATGTGTGCTAATAACATATTGAACAACGTTGTTAACACAACTACTGGTGAAATACCATTCACCATGTGGCATGGCAGGAAGCCTGATCTGAGTTACCTGCACACATTTGGTGCACCAGCATGGGTGCATATCCCTACACAACTCAGGCGTAAAGGGCAACACAGAGCTAAACAATTATTCTTCGTTGGTTACCAAGCAAACCATAGGGCATATAGATTTTGGGAGAAAGGCACATCTAAGGTGTTATGCAGTGCCAATGCCCAATTTCTAGAGCACGTAGGATGGGATAAGTTAGAACAGGATAACAATAAAGAAGTAATTATTGAATCCTATAGAAATCCCATTAATTATCCCTGTAACTTTAAGAATAAAGTAAAGAGAGAAATACAGGCAGAGATAGAGCCCATAAAGGAAGAAATACTACCAATAGCTGAGCAAGCTGAGGAACATGAACAGGTAGTAATTCAAAAAAGTCCTCATACAAGCCCTGTAATTCCCAGAAGAACTACACGAATATCTAGACCGCCTGATAGATACCAGGCTAACACAGTGTGCCAGATTAATAAAGTTCCATATACTGTAGATGAAATAAAAATGTATCCTCCTAAAGATAAGGAAAGTTGGTATGCAGCAATGAATAGAGAATTGAAATCCTTAAAGGATATGAAAGTATATGAAAATGCGAGATTACCTGTTGATATAAAACCCATTGGCTGCAAATGGATTTTTAAGATAAAAACTGAAAAAGATGGTAATATAATCTATAAGGCACGATTAGTAGCCCAAGGCTTTAGACAAAATGCCAATGACTATGACGAGGTATTTGCACCTAGCCTTAAAGCAGCAACATTAAGGGCAGCTTTAGTGTGGGCAGCAAGTAAGAAATATATAGTTAACCATCTCGATGTAGAAACTGCTTACTTGCACGCTCCACTAAGACATACTGTATACATGAAAAAACCTATTGGATTTAAAGGTGAAAATAATAATGATTATTGGTTGTTAAAAAAGAGCCTCTATGGTCTTAAACAATCAGGCTATGAATGGAACCAGTATATTGTAAAGGAACTAAACAATATAGGGTTTAAAGCTGGTTTAGCCGATCCATGTCTATTTAAAAGGGAGACAAATGGGAAAATATCATTATTACTATTATTTACAGATGATATTGCTTTGATTACAGAAACTAATGATGAAGCCAATAAAATAATAGCATCATTAGCTAAGAAAATAAAAATCAAGCAATTAGGGGAGATAAAGAAATATCTAGGTTTGAATATACTGAAAACACAGAAAGGTTTTAAGATATCTCAGGAGGATAAGATATCTAAATTGCTAATAGATTATAAGATGGAACTTTGTAAGACTGCAAAGACTCCAATGAGTCAGGATATTTGCAAAATGGATGCTCAAAGTCCCAAGTTTGATAAGGTAATATATCAATCTTTGATTGGTAGTTTATCATACATTAGCAATTGGTCAAGGCCAGATATAGCTTATGGTGTTAATCAACTGGCACGACATAATAATGATCCACTACAATGTCATTGGAAAGCATTAAAGAGAATTTTGAGATATCTTAAAGGAACATTACACCATGCACTGTATCTAGAACCAAAAGGTGATCTAATACTAAGTGCTTATGCAGATGCTAGTTTTGCATCAGAAAGAGACACAAGAAAGTCGACTTCGGGAACAGCCATAATGCTGGGTAAGACATTAATAGGTTGGAAGTCAATAAGACAACAGCATATAAGTTTGTCCACTATGGAAGCAGAATTCTCCTGTTTGTCGTTATTATGTACTGAATTAATCATGTATAAGCAGATGATGAGTGACATGGGATTAACTGTAAATTATCCTAATGTTGGGTATATGGATACACCAACCAGGTTTGGGTTGAATAAATATGTAAACCTAGGATTAAGTGTTTTGTAGCTTTAAGCACAAAAACTGCAATGTCATTGTGGGTGCGGTTGCAGGCAGTAATAAAGGTAGGAAGGGAAACGTAATAGACGCGGCTTCTGGATGCACCTGGTTCTGTTCCTGGTCTGCTGCCTGCTGTGTTGGAACGTCTATCTGCTTGCTTTTGGAGGCTACTGTGCCAGATACCATTTCAACTGAACACAAAGACTGTTTGCTTGGTGAGCTGTGGATTCAGCGTTGTCTTTGAGAGAAAGGTATCGGGAGGAGAAGATTTACAAGCAGATAAGAACATTGTACTGACTGTTAATGAACTTGATAACTGGATAGATATACTGGATACTGACATATGGACTGAATGACACTTCTTAATCTCTGTGTGTATTAAATAACTATTTTAAAACTACAAACTGTGTTTTTGTCTTCAGTGTGTGTATACTCTTGGGCCCAGCCTCTCTCTCATTTGCCTGCCTGGCTTGACTGCTGCTGCATACTCTGCTTGGGGGTTTATCCCCAAACACTAACACCTATAATTGTACATGAAGATAATCAGGCAGCAATTCAAATGGTCACAAATATTGCAGTAAAAACTAGGAGCAAGCATACAGATTTAAGGTACTTAAACATTAGACAATCTGTAAAAAGTAATATGATACAGCTGAAGTACTGTATGTCGGAGGACAATATAGCTGATAACTTTACTAAAGCCCAAGGTGCCATTAAGCACCAAGAGAGTTGTGTAAAGTATGGTTTTAGATTGTAAGGGTATTATATATTTATATCACCCAAAAGGGGAGAATGTTGGGTATAACAATGATACACCAACTAAGTTTGGGTGAATAAATATATAAACCAAGGTTTGGGTGTTTGTAACTTGTAGCTTTAAGCACCAAACTGCTTGTAATTAACTAATTAAGGGTGCGGTCACAAACGGCAATAAAAGGCAGTAAGAGAAACGTAATCTCTCTGCTTAATCTCTCTGCTTGATCTCTGCTTGATTTCTGCTTGCTACTGTTTGTTTGCTACTGTTTGCTACAACTGTTTGAATACCTGAACGAAAGGACTACTTCATTGATGTGCTGATATCCTGTGAATACTCAGCGTTGTCTTCAAAAGGAAAGGTATCAGAGGAGAATATATCTTTACAAGCAGATAAGGATATAGAACTGACTAGTACATGGACTAAGTTACTGAATGGATATATTTGTGAATGACATATGGACTGATTGACAATGTTTAAACTCGAATTGGATTAAACAACTATTTAAACTACAAACAGTGTTTGTCATCAGTGTGTGTAAACCCTAGGGCCCTTCCTCTCTCATTTGGCTGCCTGGCTTGACTGCTGCTGCACATTCTGTTTTTGGGGGTTTGTCCCCAAACACTAACACACACATATTTAAGTGGCTGGCCCAAGGTTTCCCAGTGAATTCCATGTTATCAAGGGAATTATCATTTGTTCTCTCCAGCCTAATCTGACTCTCTCAATTCAAACATTTCAAAGAAAGACACACAGAGATAAATTCTGTACTGGGTCTCTCTCCAATAATAAAAAAGTCACCTCAGAACAAATATCTAGACCTTCAATTTCAAGTTTATATCTGTTCAGTTGGCATTCTACTAATCAAAGTAATCTGTGTGGCCTTCTGGTTGTTTTGCTTTCACAGGCTTAAAATCACCTAAGTATTAGCTCCAGGGGTTTCTCGTTCAACACTTCATTCAGAAACATGAAAGGAAGAGGTACCCAGTGCTTCAAAACCATGTTCATCAAGGATAGATTTACAGCTGCAGTTGCCACAGTAACTCCAGGCAAGGGATCTCCCTATTTTGCTACTATGTCTTGCCTGGGCTGCAATTCCAAGTGTCTCCCAGACATCATAAAATTGTCTTTCTCCCTATAGAATAAGACAATTATAAGGTTTTCAAAAGAGTAGAGCGGGATGGCTAGACATTAACTCCTGAGGTACATCTTCAGCTGAAAAAGGGAAGGGGATGTTTCAGGAATAGTTACTGACTGACTCATTCCACTATTTAAGCATACTGGGACACCTGTTTCCATACCTGTTCTTTTAAATCTACATGCCCCATTGGTTATTTTTCTCTCCTGTTGCTTCAGCAATATCCACTCTAACAGGAATTTTCTAGGTTCTCTGATGAAAAAATGGGTAGGGTGTTAGGTAGTCAGTTAGCTATGAATGATCTGCACAAAGAACAAAGGAAATATAATGTTGGTGAATTTAAAACAAGTACAAAACAAAATACCCCAGATCAAATTACATACCCATCATTCTTGTATTGCCATAAAGTAGCTTTAGTTGTCATAATGATGCCAAATCTCAATTTGATGTTAGATTAAAAATGAAAAAATAATTCATTTTCTTTCTTTCTTTCTTTCTTTCTTTCTTTCTTTCTTTCTTTCTTTCTTTCTTTCTTTCTTTCTTTCTTTCTTTCTTTCTTTCTTTCCCTCTCCCCCCTCTTTTTTTTGTTCTTTCAACTTGTTTGGATTCATAATGTGGAGACAATTGTCCTTTAATTTAAATAAATAATTTCATCTTAACCTCATTGAGACGGATGGGATTTTCTTCATTCAGGTATTTTACATTGCTCTGATGGTCTCTTCTCAAAATTCCAGTAGTTGAAGAAAGTTTTGGAGGAATTCAAAGAAAGCCAATGTGGTGGCTTATCTTGATTCTTTAGCAGTGTGCATTTCCTTTTGCCAAGCAGATTTTGAAGATTTTCGGGGGTGAACTAAACACTATATAAAAGAGGGGAGAGAATTGCAGTTGAAGGAAATGCAATCACTAGAAAGGAAGGTTAATGTTTCCAGTTTCTGTCTTTAGAAATCCCTGGCACTGTAAATTGTAATTGCCATTAAGAAAAATGCCCCATTGGCACCAGTGTAATTTTTCCACTAATGTTACAACAAATACTGTGGAAGGGATAGGATAATTGTATAGATCATGGACAAGAATGGGAAGATTAAAATTTAATATTGTAAGCCACCCAGTTACCCCATGATAAGATGGGCAGCCAATAAATTTAATAAATAAATGCAAAATAAACCATCACTGCTTGCTTGCTGTGATGCCTGGGACTGACCATACCCCAGCATGTCTGGTATATACTAAAAATGGGGAAAAAGACAGCTCATCATATTCTTGCCACGATATTTAACTAAATCAGAATTAAGAGGTAAGGAAAGAGAAATTAAAGAGCTTGGCCCATTTTTAATAATAACAGATACCTCAATTGCAAAAATATAACCCTTGGAGTATGTTCCGGTCTTTATAATCAAATTGGTTACCAAACCAATAAGAAATAAGAATAAATTCACGAAGATTATTTTATGGCAGCATCACTATACTATTGTTAATGGTGTTATAAAATAGAGCAATTTATAATATGTGAAAGTACACTTTGATGGCTTTCTCTGCAGCATAAAAGTGCACAGAATACCCATGGCTGTAGCTTTATTTATAAACTTTGATAGTTTTATTCATTCATTCGATTTAGTGCCTCCTAACTCAAGACTGTATTTGAGCAGCTTACACTATAAGAACAAAATAAAAAACATGCACTATATAGCCTACATAGAAAAAAGTTACAGTTTTCCCAGGCCTCTTTCATTAGTAGCCCCTAGCAAGCACAGCAGGGTATTTCCAATCTCAGCAGGCTTTATTATTTGAGCCGTTCAAGAGTGGCACAAGATGGCTTGCCACTGCCAAGTAAACATGCAAGGAAGGTGGGCCCAATCTGCAGCAGATGCCAGATGCTGACATTTGACAACTGTATATCAATCCCAATTTGAAATGTTCCAATTTATATTAAACTTACACTTGATCCTAGATGTGCAAAACAGCCAGTAACTTCTTTAAAAAAGAACAAGAGGGGGGAACTATCAAATAAATCTACAATTCTAAAAAAGGAAGCTCTGGCCATTGCAACTTTGATACTTAGGTTTTACAGTTCTGTGGTATGCTGTACGTGACACTTTATTACGGCATGATTCTGTGAAATGTCATTAGTTAAACTAGTTAACATCTGAACTTGTGACTTGCACAGCCTCTTTCTGACACTGCATGAAAAGCTGAACCAAGGCAGGGTTGGTTGAGTAGGCTAAGCTTATGACAGTAAATATGCAAATCCCATGTTTATGTTTTGGGCAGCAGTGTAAAATAATAATACAGTTTATGAAAATCCTTCTAATACTGGATTGCACCTACTATTATTTTTTTCTTACATGAATAATTTGTTCGAATATCCTTCTTGAAATTTCTCATAGACCTTGTTCAAATTCCTCTTTGGAGGTGGTGGGATTGCTATTAGTGCTGCTTTTCCTGTTTTATTGTTGCTGTTGTTCTTTTCATCCTTCTGAAGCCTCCTTGACCCTTCACACTCTAGATCTGAAAAATCTTAACAAAAGGAACTTTCCTATAGTGTCTTTCCTTTTATTGTTATTGTTGCTGTTATTTAATAAATTTTATACCTTTTACTATAAAAACATCTCAAAACAGATGACTATTCAATATGCAACATGATGATTAGGGGCCTGGGGGCTAAAACATATGAAAAACAGATGCAGGAACTGGGTATGTCTAGTCTAATGAAAAGAAGGACTAGGGGTGACATGATAGCAGTGTTTTCCAATATCTCATGGGCTGCCACAAAGAAGTCATGCTATTCTCCAAAGCACCTGAGGGCAGGACAAGAAACAATGGGGAAAATTAATCAAGGAGAGAAGCAACTTTGAACTAAGGAGAAATTTTCTGACAGTTAGAACAATTAATCAGTGGAACAAGTTGCCTCCAGAAGTTGTGAATATGTTGGATACCCATTTGTCTGAAGTGGTGAAGGGTTTCCTGCCTAGGCAGGGGGTTGGACTAGAAGACCTCCAGTGTCCCTTCCAAGTCTGTTATTTTATTGTATTGCATTGCATTGCATTCTATTCTATTCTATTCTATTCTATTCTATTCTATTCTATTCTCTGTACTGATATTGATAGATTATACCTGTTCTGCAGAAATGGAGGCAGAGGTTTACTTCAGGTCAAACAAGCTGCTGAAGAAGAAAAGGTGCATTAGTTTATTATGTAATAGATAGCCAAGAAAATGCACTGGTGCCAGATAAATATGGGAACTTAATGGAAATAAGGAAATAAAATATGAATATTGAAATAATATAATAAAACATGGATAAAATACTGGCAAGGAAAAACATCCCATCATCAATTTCTATAAAAGATGGAGGGGATCTTCTAGTTCAGAAGACCTAGCAATGACTTACAATTGAAACATTAAGCAGGCTGACAATGGATTACAACTGGAACATTAAACAGAAACTGTAGCTAATCAAGGCCAGATTTTTTTTTTTTTAAAAGTATCAACTTATTCAAAGTACACATGGTGTAAAGAGATAGAAGAATCAGTGGACCACATACTCAGCTTGTGCAAGAAGATTACAAACTGATTATGAACAATGACGTAACATAATTACAAAAATGATTCATTGGAACATCTGAAAACATTTTCATGGGTCAATAATGAAAAATTGGTGGGAACACAGAGCTGAAAAGGTTGTTGAAAAATGGAGAAGATCACAAAATAAAAAGATCTGAAATTAAAAATTGAAAGATTATAGGAGCAATTGGTCCCAGTGTTTATGAACTATACTAAAAACTCTTGGATGGCTCTTAGAAAATAGGTATATCTATCAATCACAAAAGGCCACACTGCTTGAATCTATGCATTTATTACTCCAATACTTTACAACATCCTTTTTCAGTCCATTTCCATGGAAATTGCAAAATATTGTGCTTGCATATTAGTAATACTACATGCATTTGTGATGCTGTTTTTTTTTTACTTTACACTGAGGACTATCTTTAATATTAAAATATGTCCCATGAGGTTCATAACATCATATTTTGGTCCATGACTTAGCAAACTTTATCTAATGTTTGGTTTGCTACCTCTGCTGCCTTCACATCATTATGTGAACACATTAGTTCTTTTTAGACTGATTACTTTAATTAGGTCTGAGTTTTATTAACTTTACCCATACCAAGTTAGGTCCAACATGACCCAATGTTCCAAGATGCTGCCTCATCTAAAGCCAAATATATATGAGATTTCAGTAACAGAAATGAAAGGAAAGCCATTCCTGAAAATTGAAATTGTAGTGAGCTGGTTAGAAAAATAAGGAGAAAAAGAAAGCTAGTTCTTAGGGTTTTAATTACAAGAAATTTCATTTTTTTAAAAAAACTTCAAAAACCACTTTTTTAATCACAAAGTTACAGTTATGCTTTTGGGGAGGGAAGGAAGGAGAAGGGGAAGAAAGGGCCATTCACTGTACAATTCCTCAAAACATAACTGAAATTAGCACCTGTACAACTTTTGACAAGATAATGCAATCTGTTTGTCCTATGCATACCTGGATAACATGTGCAAGATTTGCTTTTAATGGACACATTGTTTAAAAATAATGGCCCATTTAGGAAAGGAAGTTTGAAAAAAACAGATGGTGTCTTTCTTACAAGACGTGTAAGAAAGACGTCATGTTCTGACCCAACCGGGTTCCCAGAGAGCAAACACAGACAAAGGCAGCAGCCCCCACCTTTCAAGGTTTAATCACAAATGTTGTTCCTTTACAGATAAAAGGGTGCCTTCCACTAATTAGCTCCAACAAGAAAGAGCCTTGCCAAGTTGTTTGTCAAGGCTGCCAAAAACCCAGAGATAAGAACTAATTTACAAAATTCTCCAAACAGAAACTAAGATGTCCACCAGTTGAGCTAAGAGCTTCTTTGCTGTCTGCAAAGAATGCTTTTTCAAACCTGGCTTTTATCCTCTTTTATCCTCTTCAAACCTGGCATTACCTTGCAGCCTTACTCCCGGGTCGCCTGTGCTGCTGTAATTGTTCTTTCCTCTGAGTAATCCTTTGTGCAAGTGCACTTGGCACAGGCTCCTCGGGAACCTCCTCATCACTGCTGCCAGCCCCCACAATCTCTGAAGGCAGCAGTCCACTCCCTGATGGTCCTGGCCCCTCATCAAAGTCCGCTCTCGTCAGCCATCTGAACCTGCTACCACAACACATCATGCTGAACTACAAAAGATTGTTAATGGAAATAATGTTGGTGTGCCATAATACATAAAAATGTGCAAGTATTATTAGCTAAAAGATATACAGTACTAGTGAAACCCAGAGTGGTAACAGTATTAAACCAGAAGTAGTTATTGTACTTGGTTCAAATCCTCATGAACAGCCACAATGTTCACTGAATGACCTTGAACTCTTCAAAGAATCATCAGATTGGAAGGAGCCCAGATATCATCTAGCACAGTGATGGCGAACCTTTTGGTCACCAAGTGCCCAAAGCACATGTGTGCATGCACATACCCAAAATACAAGGCACATGTGCCTTCTGCGCATGCACATGCCCCTGCAGGTGGTTCAGCCCATGCATGTGGCCCACCCCCATGCATGCATGGCAGAGACTCAAAGACCAGCTGGTTGGCAGGAGGTGCACATGCATGCATGGTGGAGCTGAGCTGGGACGACAGCATGTGTGCCCACAGAGAGGGCTCTGTGTGCCACCTGCTATAGGTTCGCCATCACTGATCTAGCACAATAAAATATATCAAACTGTTTTCTACTGATGATTCTCTAAACTCTGTTTGACCTTTAGTGAGGGGAAATTGCCATTTTCTTAGCCAACCTAGCCCACTGGTTTATACCATCAGAAAATCTCCCCCAAAAGATCATTTGAATCTAGTTTCCTATATTTTTACCCTTTTTTTCTAATTCTGCCTTCTGAGACAAAAGTATTCATTCTCCAATCTTTTTGGCCCTCACCAGTTCCTTGGGAATTCTCAGAGATAATAGTTAATAGTTCTTCACTTGTCTCTGCTAGTTTCTTCAGTATCTTTGAATGTAATAGATCTGATCCCGGAAACCTGAATTCATTGAAATTTTCCTCTCCTTGTCTGTTTTGACCTATATTTCCTTCTTTCTACCAATACTACTCTGTGTTGAAGTGGGAGAGACTGAAGTATCTTTCAACACCTATGTGATAAACAGTATTTCTCCCTCATGAAGATGTTGCTTCTGCCAGGGCCCATCTGGAAGATCAACTGGCTGGGTGAATTTTAGCTTCTACCATAGCCTGAAATTCACAGTAGAGAGAGTGCTATATTTATCAACCCCAATTCTCAATTAGTTGAGAAGTCTGTCTTTCTGTCTATCTATCTATTTATAGTATCAATCATCTACCTATCTTTAAACGGTGGATAAAAACAAAATAAAACTAGTGCTGATACTCAATTTCTCCTTCTATAATTTTCCCCCTCCTTTTTATTTTTTCATCCCCTTCTCAAAATGGTTTAGAGTCTGGAATTTCTTTTGCCATTATTTTTTAGACTTATTGTTGTGAAATTCAACATTCTTGTAAACCATTAAACACTTCCCATTAGTGTGACCACTTTGGCTGAACTTATTCCTTGGTTTTAAAAAGCCATATAGAAATCATTCTTCTTGCAGAATTTAATTGAACAGTCTACTGGTGTGGTTATTCTCTAATGAAAAATGAGGCACTCACAGATATGTTTTAGTCAACTTTCAACTCAGCTTAGAACATGAAGCTCATGTCCTTGAGAATTTTGCCGATGCCTTCTTGTTTTATAGAAAAAAAGAATCTTTTTAATGAAACTAAGGGCAATTAATGAAAAAAAAATCACAAATAATCTTAATACATCACTATTTACAATCAAGTTTTTGAATCAAGGATTGTTAGAAAATGACATCTAAAGGCACCAAGAAGCAGATTATATTACAATCATACTTATTCTGCAGAGAGACTATGAATAATAAACCAATAAATGGGACTTATCTTGAACAAATCAGGAAATTAAATTCTAATGTACAATGGCAAAGTCAAAGGCAAAAAAGAAGTTCAGAATGAATGACTTTACATTAAAATGTTTGCATGTACACAATGTACAAGCATTGTAGTGACTTTTAACTCAATATACTTACTGTATTAATACCTATTAATATGTTGTAATTCTTTTACATAGGGATATATTAGAACCAGATGGATATATTTGTTCTTGTAACCAAATGTAACCAAACATAAGTGAATAATAAATAGAGAAAATTGACTAGAGATTGGGGAGATGACTGATCTCTAAGTAATCTCTCTAGGGAACCTGAGATATCATGTGACATACCCCAGATACAGAAGTTACAGATATGGATGTGTACATCTGAAGGACCTCACAGTTCGCTGAAGCAGCTTTTTGGATGAGAAGTTAAATATTTTCAAAGAAAAAAAAAAACACAAGAAATTCCAGTTTCCTTTTGGAAAAAGCACATGTTAATAACATTTTAGAGGCTGGCCTCAACATAGAATCCCTTTGAAGGATACTTTTTTCATCAAAGATCTGAACAAAGTACTCCTTTGAAGCAATGCTCGGAACAAATTTGGCATGCTGATTCTGGTCAGCATTGTTCACAAGCCAAAGCTGATGAAAGCAGATCAATCCCACTGATATCGTTTACTGGAATAAAACCATTCTCTTCATAAGTCACCCAAACATTAAACTCTGGTGGATGAAGTATCCACAGACCACACAAATCTCACTAAGTTTCCCATATTACATTTTTTTCCTATTTTCACCCTCTCAAAAAAGCTTAGAAAATGAAACAACAGCAACGATGTAAAAGCAGTGGAATAAGAAGAGAAACACAACCCAGGGAGCCTCAACTTGCAACCACAACTGAGCCAATATTTCCATTCCTAGTAAGTGAATTTTGCCCCATTTTATGACCCTTTTGCTACAGTTGTTAAATGAATAACACGGTCATTAAGAGAAATCCCCCATTGACTTTGCTTGCCAGAAACTGGCTGGGAAGGTTAAAATTTCACACTTTGCTTTCCATTTTTTTTAACAGCCTTGCCCAACATATTGACCTCCTTGAGCTCTTAGCCAATCACATTTTGGGGAAATGTGGTTTCAATGCATCTTCAGGAAATGGGCTACTCCAAGGTGTTATATGTGGTAAAATGAATTAAGCAATATATAAAAAGAATATAGATAAAAATCTATCTCTCAGATATTTTTAAAAAATGTGTTTCCACAGCTGCATTCTTCTATCACTTATGCTTTTATAATGCTATAAGATTACTTAAATTAACTACAGCTTTTTAAAAAATCAACTACATAAAAAAGAGGGAAGAAGACTGTGCCTTAGGCATGAAGCCAACTTAGTGACTTTGGGCCAGTTCATGTCTCTCAGCAAGAAGGCAATGGCAAACTACTTTCAAAATCTTGTCAAGAAAACTGCAGGGACTTGTCAAGAGTCCACATGACCTGAAGATGAATGAATGAATGAATGAATGAATGAATGAATGAATGAATGACTCTACCTTTTTATTATGTCCAGTAATGTCCAATATGTAGTCTGATACTTTAATAATGACCACACCCAAATCATTTTGTCAGATGTGAAAGTGTAGCATCTGGCACAAATGTATATAGAAAAAAACATGAAAAAGCCAAGTTATGTATCACCAAATAAGTTCAGTAAATTTAATGTATTAAATCAGGAAATTCCCCTTACAGTCAATTGTAATGGTGTTCAAGCTTTACACCTGTCATAGCAAAAGAATCTGTTCAATGAATGAATGGACAAACCAAAAACCAAAACCAAACCAAACCAAACCAAAACCTATTTCAATAATGTGGATTTCAGTTTTTATAAAAGTTTGTCTAGTAAGACAAGAAACAAGTTCTTCATTTATTACCCAACAGTCAATGTATATAAAAAACAGAACCGAAAAATTTGCCTCTGCTATTTCCCTGTCAGAATGATCAGAATGATAATTAACAATACAGTCATTTAAATCTACTCTGAAGAACAATCATGTATGAATTCCACTTATTCTCAATGAAGGATTGCAAATCAGGTATTTTCATAGATTGTCTGGAGGAGAAAATAAATGGAGTGAGGAGCTCTATGCCTATACTGCTTCCAAAATGAAGCCATTGGCATCACCTTTTACTAGCCCACATAGAAATAGATGACAAAACCAGGAATTAAATATTTAGTATTATGCTGTGTTTGTTTTAACTCTCTGCTGCTATAAACAGTT
Source organism: Pseudonaja textilis (assembly GCF_049901715.1). Lineage (NCBI taxonomy): Eukaryota > Metazoa > Chordata > Lepidosauria > Squamata > Elapidae > Pseudonaja > Pseudonaja textilis. Next base: position 39,610,820 of record NC_141991.1, read on the forward strand.
TAGGAGGATATTAACCTAAAAATATTTTTGTGGAACATTGACTACATATACAAAGCCATTGGGAGCCAACTTTTCCCTTACTCTGCAGTGAAAAGAGTCCCATAATACACATCTTGTAGAAATCGCATGGAAATGCTCTTCATTTTTAAAATTATATTAGCTGTTTTCTCTGAACCTAAGGGTAAGCTTTGGGAAAAGTTTATTTCTCATTTGTTCAAATGTACAGCGATGCTATTTATCTAAAGCCAAGAAACCTTAATTTTGAAGCAGTCTTCAAAGAGCTTCAGGATTGTCAGTAAACACAACAGAATGTTACTTAAGTTTGAATAGTGGACAATAAATTCAAGGATCACCAGACCTGGGTTGCAATAATCTGAATGAACACAAGATAACAACTAAGAAATACTGAAAACTCACTCTTTTGGTTGAGATTTTTGCAGTTCAGCTTTCAAGCTCCAAGTATCTTCTTTTAAAATGATACAGCATAGTATGGTATAAACTATTGCAAAATTAATATATTCAGTACAATAGACCAACATGGTCCATAGAAAGCTCTGTTACATTTTACTCTCATGATGAAAATGGCACCTTAGTTTTTCAACCCAACAGGGAATTCAGCAGGAAATACTCTGGAATTCTGGAAGTTTGTAGTTTTGACAATTATTACATTGTTCTTCACTTATCAGGCAAATGAAAGGGAGGCTTTGAAACGTGCAGGATAACTTCTAAGAACTTATTTCTGATTAATAGTGACTGACAGAGCATACAAGTGACAGAATTTTTTTTTTAAATGTGTATTTTACTTGTTCTATATATTCTTTTTTTTTTTTTAGCAACCAAACTCCTTTCTACTAAGTTATAGTAGCCTGGTTCCTAGTCAATGTGATTAAGTTATGCTGTCTAAGTGTAAGAAAAGAAAACCTTAATGTAACATGAGTATTGAAACAAAAATATAACTTCAAAAAGCATTTGGTCTTCTTTTTTATAACTTATATCTTATTAGCTGCCTGATTTTGCTTAAAGGGACAAGTGGTGAATAATTTATCTCTTTAACAACAAGTATAGAACCCTTTTTTCTTCATCACCTTAAAGCATTCACTTTTCAGTTGCAATTTCCACTAGCAAATACAGCATTGATGTTGTATATTTATTCTAATGTTATTCCCACAGCGTGAACATGCAGTCTTGTTAGGATTTTAAATTCAAGTTCTAGCCAAGTATATAGTGATAGTAGTCACCTTTATAGGAATGTACTCTGTGCATTATAAAAATTAATAAAGATATGTCAGAAATATAGGAAATGTGTTTATCTTTTTCTCTCGTACAGCTTGATGATCATATTGGTCCCACTATCCACATTGCATGTTTTGTTTTGTTTGGTTAATAATCTAGGTCTGTTAAATTCCAATTCTTTGGGTGGAGGGGGGAGAAAAGGAAAGTGAACAGGATAGAACTTTATTAACACAGAATGAAAAAAAGATATTCTGGAAAGACTAGCTAACCAGAGGTGGTATTCAGCAGGTTCTGACCAGTTCTGGAGAACCACTAGCAGAAATTTTTAGTAGTTCGGAGAACCAGCAAATACCATCTCTGATTGGCCCCACCCCCACCTATTCTCTGCCTCCCAAGTCCCAGCTGATTGGCTGGGTCTCCTTTTTGTTGCCCTGCACAGAAGAACAGAGCTGGAAAGCAGGTTAGTGGGATGGGGAGGGAATGGGGATTTTACAGTATCCTTCCCCTGCCATGGTCACCAAGCCATGTCATGCCCACTAAGCCACACCCACAGGACTGGTAGTAAAAAAAAATTGAATCCCACCATGTAATTATTATTACTTTTTATTATTATTACTTTTTAAATTATACTACTTCATATAATTTAAGTTATTAAACTTTTATGCTGCCCAACTGTGCTAATGACTCTGGTTGGCTCACAACAATCAAACAAAAACCCCCAATAAAATAAGATAAAAGATAAAAAGTGAAGGTAAAAGATGGCAAGGGGGGGGTGAATCAAAAGAGTCCCCATAAATGGATAAAAATGTAACATTTAGCACTTTATGCTGAAAATTTAGTCTTTTCTTTTTTAATTGATGAGTATCGCTGCTTATGGGGGAGTACTGGTGCCATTCAAGGATTATTTTCAATCTGTAATTCATGGAAAATGTTGACTTTGTAAGGTTGAAAGTCCTTCTGTTTCCCCAGACATGATTCAAGGTTATGCAATCCTACAGTTAAGAGAAAGAGGGTGGAGAGGCAGGGGAGGGGAAGAGAGAGGGAGAGAGAGAGAGAGATTTTGATACAAGTTAATTTAAAAAATTCTACAATAAAGGCTAGAAGGTTTGTTTCCATCCTTTTCCTGCATATCAAAGATTCCAAACTTTTTTATCTCTTTGGAAAAGAGCCTCTCTCTCCAAAAACTCAGCTGACATCTCTTTTGTGACTCTGGACTACATTCTATGCCACTTTCTGAGATAAATAAAATTGCTTTGTCCATGATGTCAGGATAAATGGTTTTCTTAAGACATACATTACCTGCTGTTTCCATAGTGGTCAGGTTTTTATAGGGTGGGGTTGCTAGCCCTATGCCTAACCATCCTCCTGTAGCTGGCCTTGGAATGGCAATGGCGGTGGCTGGGCTACTCAATTTACACAGTATCCACCACAGCTGTGGATAGGATTCATTGGGGAAAAAATTTGCTGCCCTATGGGCTTCACACAAAAGGAACCAACGATGATGATGATGATGACGATGATGATGATGATACATGATACCAGCTGAGTCTTATGTTACCATCTTCTGTTAAATGGGAAAGTTTTCAGTAAACCATTGCATTAATGATATTTGCTGTGGCAATGATACATTGGCATCTGTATGAAGGTGTGGTGTGTGTGTGTGTGTGTGTGTGTGTGTGTGTGTGTGTGTGAGAGAGAGAGAGAGAGAGAGAGAGAGAGAGAGAGAGATTTTGATACAAGTTAATTAGGAAGCTCTACAAGAAAAGCTCCCAATTTTAGTTCTTAAACCTAATGATTAATCCTCTTGTAATTGGAAATGTCTTCTTCCAAGGATTTCCACCTCTGCAAATGTGATAGCTGCTTTCGTTCAGTTATTAGGTTTTCATAGGCTTATTTTATCTGTTCTGCAAAACTATGAATGATCACCAAAGATAGTACCTGTTATGTCCTGAGGACTCTAGGAGTTCTCACTCAGGTCCAGTCCCTTTGCATGGGCGACCTTTCCCTTTCACCCATTGGTTGGTTCTCCCAGCAGCCAGCTATAAAAGCGGGCTGCGGGGTCCAACCAGTCGCTGATTGCTGCGAGCCAGTTCCAGGCGTGGCAAGCACGGTCAGCCCTTTACTGTTATAATAAAGTACTAGTTGCATCCATGCTCTGGTTCAGCCTCTCATTGCCCAAACTTAACACTGGCGACGAGGATGGGATGGCTACCAGTAGCACCATGCAACCGCTGAGTCACTAGCCGCCGATCCGCAGCCAGAGAGAGAGCGATCGGCCGGCATTAAGAGCAACGCTGATCCGCAGCCAGAGAGAGCGGTCAGCACACAAAAAGAGCAAACGCTGATCCGCCGACAGAGAAAGCGGTCAGCAAGCAAAGAGAAGCGAACGCTGATCCGCAGCCAGAGAAAGCGGTCAGGTTTGAAAGTTAGAAGCGTCTGTAGCCGCTTGTTAGCCCAGCTACAGGGAAAGTGAAGCGCTGCGAGCCGCAGCCGCTCTGTATCAGGCGCGAAATTCAAACGGTTGTCATTTGAATTTCAAACCTAAGAGAGACACAGCACAGCGCTGTAGCAAAGTCACTAACGCCCACACTGGCGCGAATCTAGACACCACCAATGGCTAACAGCCAACGTGGTTAACCCAGAGAGAGAGAGAGGATAGCGAAAAGCCTCTCCAGAGCTGAAATCACTTGCATACCACGAGCACTAAAACCTTGCCCGTTGTCCCAGAGAGATTTTTTTCCACAGGTAGCTCAGCCGGTCCCAGCACCATGAGTTCCAATCCAGTATTCCCGGCGTTCAAACCAGATGAAGAGAAGTGGGAATCGTATAAGAACCGCTTCAATCATTACATCGATGCGGTCGGCCTGGCGGATGCGGGAGAGCATCGGAAAAATCCTATTTCCTAATCTACTGCGGAGCCACCGTTTACGATACTGCCGCAGCGCTCATAGCTCCAAGGGAGTTGAAAAACGTTCCGTGGTCCGAGTTGCTTGAGATCCTCACTAACCACTATGCTCCCAGGCCCTCACAGATCGCCAGGAGGTTCACTTTCCGTATGAGGAAGCAATCGAGTAAAGAGACCATCAATCAATATATGGCCGCTCTCAGAACAGCAGCACTGCATTGCGGGTTTGGAACCTACCTGGAGGACATGCTCCTCGATCAATTAGTCTGCGGGGTCAAGGACCTCAACCTACAGAGGCACCTTCTCGCAAAAAAAAGACCTCAACCTCGCACAAGCGGTCGAGGAGGCCTTGGCAGCCGAGCTGGCAACGAACTCAGCCACCGAAATACAGGGCCCAAGTGCCAAGCTGACATCACTCCCAGTCCACTCCGAGGAGGTGGTAGCAGAGGAAACCCTCAGCGATGAAAACGACGTCCACCGCCTCGCCAACGACAGACGGCCGCAGGTAGGGGCCAAACAAGAAAACACCGGTCCACCCAAGCACATCACCCTGTGCCTAGCCTGTGGGGATCGCATCAAAGGGCCACCTGCAAGTTTAAAGGAGCCACCTGCAACAACTGCCATAAAAGGGGCACATCGCGAGAGTCTGCCAAGCCCCCAAAGCGCAGCACAAAGACACCCTCCCTCGCACTCGGGACCACAGAGGCAAGTATTAAACTGTCGCACGCACCGCCTTGCCAAGCGCACTTGCCACACTGTTAGTAAAATTTCTCTCTCTGTTTCCCTAGAAGGTAAACCGTGCCACATGGAGGTTGACACAGGGTCAGCGCTCTCAATAATTTCGTGGAACACCCTCAAGAGACTCCACCCCAGCCTATCTACTACCCGGCTTCAAAGATGCCAGTTCGGCCTGAAGGACTACCAGGGGAAGACCATTCCTGTGATCGGCAGAGGCAAGTTCCTTGTCAGTTTTAGAACTTTTAAAGGTCACCTACCTCTAGTGGTAGTTAACGGCAATCTACCCATCTTATTGGGGCTCGATTGGTTTCCCCATCTCGGCCTAGGGCTAACAGGAGTCCATGCTGTCTCAACCTTAGACACTGACTCCTTATTCGCTGATTACGCAGATGTGTTCAGCGAGGAGCTGGGGTGTTATAATGGAACCCCCATCTCATTCTCAGTTGACCCCCAGGCAGTCCCAATCAGACTAAAACCGCGTAGAGTCCCATTCGCTATTCGGCCAAAACTAGACGCTGAATTGGATAAACTATTAAAACAAGGGGTCATTGAGCCAACAGATTTCGCCAAGTGGGAGACGCCCATTGTCACACCCCTCAAAAAAGACGGTAGCCTGAGAATTTGCTCGGACTACAAGACAACAATCAATAAATATTTACAAGTTAGCGCTTACCCTGTGCCCGTCATTCAGCATTTATTGCACACATTCGAGCCAGGCAGTGTTTTTGCTAAATTGGACATGTCTCAAGAATATCAGCAGTTCCCTGTTGATAACCAAACAGCGGAACTCCAGACCATCGTCACTCACAGGGGTGCCTTCTGATGCAAGCGTCTCCAATTTGGCGTTAGTGTTGCCCCAGGTATTTTTCAATCCCTCATGGAGCGGATTTTACAGGGCCTCCCTGGTGTAGTACCCTACTTCGACGACATCTTAGTCTCGGCCAGGGACAGACCCCAACTCTTCCAGAGAGTGCGAGCAGTGTTAGAGCGGTTCAGACAGCATGGCCTCAAGTTGAAAAAAGAAAAATGTGCCATTGCCACTAGACAGGTGGACTTTCTGGGTTATAAAATTGACGCCTCTGGCATTCACCCCTGGAGTCCAAGGTTAGGGCAATCCACGAGGCCCCCACTCCAACCTCCAAAACTGAGCTACAAGCTTTCTTGGGGCTGCTGAACTTTTACGCATCCTTCTTACCCCATAAAGCCTCAGTAGCCGAACCCCTACACAGATTACTGGATAAAAAGTCACCTTGGCACTGGGGGCACAAAGAAGACCAGGCGTTCAACGCCGTCAAATCACTACTCACGTCGGAGGCGGTGCTTATCCAATTCGACCCTAACCTTCCTTTAGTACTGGCAGCAGACGCATCCCCTTTTGGAATTGGGGCGGTCCTTAGTCACAGACTTCCCAATGGCGCCGAGGCTCCCATCGCCTTTTTCTCAAGGACGCTCTCTGCCACGGAGCGCAATTACAGCCAGATCGACAAGGAAGCCCTAGCAGCTGTTGCGGCCGTGAAAAAATTTCACGAATTTCTTTTTGGCCATTTTTTCGAACTGGTTACGGACCACAAGCCCCTCCTGGGCCTACTGGCCGGGGACAAACAGACCCCTCAGGTCCTTTCCCCTAGGATGACAAGGTGGACACTCTTCCTAGCAGCCTACTCCTACAAACTTATACACCGCCCAGGCAAAACACTGTCCCACACCGACGCTCTCAGTCGCTGCCCCTTACCCGCTCCGGCTGAAGACCCCGCTCCTGTCAACGCTATTTTCGAGATCACCCAGTTGGACCTGCCGATCACTGCCCTTGACATTGCTGCTAAAACCAAGGCAGACCAAACGCTCGCCCAGGTGCTCGACTGGGTGAGGAGGGGGTGGCCGGGAGGCAACGTTGAAAACAAATTCACACCCTTTAAGACTCGCATGCAGGAGCTGTCCAGTTTGCAGGGTTGTCTACTATGGGGCACTCGAGTGGTCATCCCGACCTCGCTGCGTACCTGAGTCCTGGAGGCGTTGCACGAGGGACACCCTGGCATCGTGAGAATGAAGGCATTAGCACGCAGCTACGTGTGGTGGCCGGGTCTCGACGAGGACATTGTCAATTGGGTAAGTTCCTGCAACATCTGTCAGGAATCCCGTCCTGCTCCCCCCATTGCCACCCCTACCAGATGGGAGAGCGCCAGCGCCCCTTGGTCTAGAATCCATATCGATCTGGCCGGCCCCTTGCATGGGAAGATGTTCCTAGTGGTCGTGGACGCCTATTCCAAATGGATTGACGTAGCACAGCTATCCACGACCACCACACTAGCAATCACCAACGTGTTAACGCGCCTGTTCGTAACGCACGGACTACCCGACTCCATTGTCTCCGACAATGGCCCACAGTTCGCATCGATCGAGTTCAGCCGTTTCTCTGCCAACCTGGGTATCCGCCACATTTTCACAGCCCCATTTCATCCTGCCAGTAATGGGTTGGCTGAAAGAGCCGTCAGGACCACTAAAGAAGCCCTCGCCAGGTTCAGCAGGGATGACTGGCACCACAAACTCTCGCGGTTCCTGATGAGCCAGCACTCAACCCCCTGTTCAGTCACCAATAAGTCCCCAGCGGAGCTCCTGATGGGCCGGCGCCTGAGGACTGTATTGGACAGACTTCACCCACAATACTGCCCTGACTCTCCCCTTGCTTCCTCATTGGGGGTTAGACATTTTATGTTACAGGAGCCAGTATTTGCGAGGAACTTCGCTGGGGACCCACTATGGATTCCAGGTGAGGTCATAGCCATCACCAGGCCGAGGTCATACAGGGTCAGGCTGGAGGATGGCCGCGTCTGGAGGAGGCACATAGACCAACTGCGGAGGTGCCTCAGCACCCTTGCCAGCAGGGATCCAGAGTCACCAGACGAATGGGGAACCTCCTCATCCGCCTCACAGACACATCGTGCCCAACGACCAGTTCGCACCTACAGTCGTTCCCGACAGCCCGAACTCGGACAACAGCGCCCAGAGGGTTGACCAGCCCGATCCAGTTCACGGGAGCTCGCCCCCAGTAACCAACCCTGCGAGTCCCGGGGATGCCCGAGCCGGAGAGCGCGTTGGCGACACGCTGCCGGCCCTACCGTCACAGGCTGATCCTGAACGGACAGACAATGTTCCCGAGCTGCGCCGTTCCGGGCGCCAACACAAGCCCCCTGTCTACCTCAAGGACTATGCATGTTCGCATCTGGGGGGAAGGGGTGTTATGTCCTGAGGACTCTAGGAGTTCTCACTCAGGTCCAGTCCCTTTGCGTGGGCGACCTTTCCCTTTCACCCATTGGTTGGTTCTCCCAGCAGCCAGCTATAAAAGCGGGCTGCGGGGTCCAACCAGTCGCTGATTGCTGTGAGCCAGTTCCAGGCGTGGCAAGCACGGTCAGCCCTTTATTGTTATAATAAAGTACTAGTTGCATCCATGCTCTGGTTCAGCCTCTCATTGCCCAAACTTAACAGTACCAGTGGTGGGATTCAATTTTTTTTTACTACCTGTTCTGTGGGCATGGCTTGGTGGGCGTGGCAGGGGAAGGATACTGTAAAACCTCCATTCAGAGGTGGTATTTGCTGGTTCTCTGAACCACTCAAATTTTCCGCTATTGGTTCTACAGAACTGGTCAGAACCTGCTGAATACCACCTCCGGATAGTACCAAAGAGTCAATTTTCCTCGATTCCTCTGCTGTGATCTAGTGATCATTTATTAGGGTTTTTCCATTACAAGTATGTAGTTCAAAATATTTTGATTTCTTCAGTTTTGAAATCCAACCCTTCTGCCAATGGGACATTTCTTTCTTAACTGCAGGTGCAGAGGAATAAATGTTAATTTCCTTTCTCTCAGATCAGGGTATGCCTTCAAGATCTGTAATTGACTGGTTTTCACCCTATTTCTTTTTTCTTTTTTACACAAACACTATAGTTCTACACTACTTAGTAGAAGAAAAGCATAGGTAAGGAACAACTCTAAAAATACTGTTACAGTTGTTGAAACAACTAATAATGAAAAAAGTTGTTAAACAACATACATCAAAAATTCACTTCTGCAATTTCTTCTTTGGGTGTTGTACAAAAGCCATGGCTCAGGAAAGAGAAAATCCTGCTTTGATTCTTCCATAACTAATAACCAACTGCTGAAATGTACTGACAGTTACAGCCTCTCACATATATTGCATAAATATCCTGAGAAACAGTTTTTCTGAAGCTCTTACATATTTAGCAATGTTACCTTAGCGATGTTATTGTTGAGTCTGTTTTAACAATGCCATAAATCTTTTAAGAATAATTCAGTGACAAAGAAATTAGTAGGTGGGAGCATCCCTAGTGTGAAAATAAAATGATGGCAAAAAGTTTAACCTGCTTAATTTGCTATTTAAAACTGGTCGCATTAATATTAAAGCCCAAAAGCAAAATCCCAGTAAACAGCGTGACCATGGAATAAAGCTTTGGGGCACTATCTGAAACAAGACAAATGTTTTACTTAAATTATAATTTCCTCTTGAACTACCCTTCCATCTGAGTTATAGCAACATGATCAAAGAATAAATCCACCTTTCTCTGACATGCTGCCTTAAGGTCTTACAAGATTACCTTTTCCCCTTACTTTTCATTTTATCCCATTGTCTGTTGCTTAGCAGCTCCTATATTTGTGAATGATGGCTGGAACAGGAATGGATGCATACCTCTTCCTCAGGGCAATGAGATCATATATGAAATGTGTGTTTGCATTTTAAACATGACATAAGCAAAATGTTTAACCTACCTCGCAAGGTTGTTGCATTGATCAGACACAATAAAATAAAAATAACTTATAGCAGGTGTAGGATTCAAATTTTTTAACAACTGGTTCTGTGGGCATGGCTTAATTTGTGGGTGTGGCTTGGTGGTCACGTGACTGGGTGGACATGGCTCAGTGGTCACGTGACTGGGTGGGTGTGGCTTGGTGGTTACATGACTGGGTGGGTGTGACTTGGTGGCCATGTGACTGGGTGGTCATGGCCATGTGGCCATGTGACTGGCAAACCAAATATAAGTGGTCCTCGCTTAATGGCCGGTTGTTTAGCAAGTGTTGTAATTTATGACTGACCTCTCCAGAGCTACTTGACCTGTTTTTGGAGTTTTGACAGCCATGCACATACACACACACTCCCTTCTAACCCTGCTATTCTATGATTCTGTTACGGATCTCCTGCTGGAGCAGGAGGTTGGACTAGAAGATGATCTCCAAGATCCCTTCCAGGCAAGGCCTGGACTGCTGTGCTATTTCAAAGAGTCTTCTGAAGCCAGGGTTTGTGTCCTTCCTTCATCTCCTTTTTTTCTCTCTCCTTCCATATATCTATCTATCCATTCATATATCTCATTCACTTTCTCCTCTCCCTTTCTCTTCTTTCTTTCTTTCTTTCTTTCTTTCTTTCTTTCTTTCTTTCTTTCTTTCTTTCTTTCTTTCTTTCTTTCTTTCTTTCTTTCTTTCTCTTTCTTTCTATCTATCCCTTTCATCCCCCCTTTCTTTGTCTATCCGTTTTCTTCCTTTCTCTTCCTTTCTCTCTCCCTTTTTCTTTCTTTCCCTTTTCTTTCTTTTCTTTCTTGTCTCTTCCTTCTCTTTCCCTCTTTCTCTCTCTCTCTCTCCCTCTCTCTTTCTTTCTCTTTCTCTCTCTATGTTCCCCTCTCTCTTCTCCTCTCTCTCTTTCCCTCTCCCTTTCCCTCTCTTCCTTTCTCTCTTTTTCTCTCTTCCTCTCTCTTTCCCCCTCTCTCTTCCTCTCTCTCTTTTTCTCCTTTTCTCTCTTTCCCACTTTCTCGCTCTCCCCCTCTCTTTCCCTCTTTCTCTCTTTCCCTCTCTCTTTCTCTTCCTCTCTCTCTTCCTCTCTATTTTTCTTTCTCTTTTTCTCTTCCCCCCTCTTTGTTCCCTTCCTCCTTCCCTCTCTCCTTCTAAAGCTAGGAAACCCACCTGAAACACACACACACACACACACACACACACACACACACACACACACATCCAACATCACTCATTAACTTACTTCCCAGCTGCGTGCTTTCTCTGCCGTCACTCTGGCCACTCGGTGCCGCCCACCTGCAGGAAGACACCATGACAAGGCTGCTGCAGGCCGGGCAGGGTGCAGGGTGGCAGAAGAGGGGCAGACTGGGCTCCAGACATGGCTCCCCGGCTGCTGCACTGCTTGGGCGGCTTGGTGCCACCCACCAGCAGGAAGAGCAGGCCTCATGGAGGCTGCCACAGGTCAGGCAAGGTCAGGCAAGGCATGGGATGGCAGGCGAAGGTCCTACGGCCAGAGGGGCAGACTGAGCCCTGGACATGGTTCCTGGCTCCTGCACCACTCTGGCCACTTTGGTGCCACCCACCAGCAAAAAGAGCAGGCCATGCTGAGGCCACTGCAGGGTATGGGGTGGCAGGAGAGGGTCCCTCTGCCACAGGGGCAGACTGAGCCCCGGACCTTCCCCAGGGGGAAGGGAGCTGAAGCATTGTCCCTCAGTCAGAGCAATGTGGCATTGCCCCTTGGCCAGAGCTATGCAGCGTTGCCCCTTGCCCAGAGTGATGGCGTCAGAAGAGCTGGCCATGGCTGAGGTGAAGGCCCCTGCAGATGCATCTGTACATGGCCTAGCACCGCCCTCCCAGTGACCTCCCTGTCCATAAAAGCAGCTACATGCCCCTGAATGCTGCCAAGCCCAGCACCCAGAAGATAAACTCGAAAGGGATCCCAAAGACCCAGACTCCTCCCTCCTCCTTGCTGGTTCCCAACATCGCAGGCCCCTGGAAGAACCTGCCTTGTCTGAGGCCACTGACTGGCCCCAGGGCAGTCCCCCATGTGAGGCCTGATCTGGACAATGCTGTGGGAGAACAGAGAGCTTCTGTGCTGCCTGGGGAAAGCCTGCCAATGGCCCACACGCTGCTTCCACAGGCTGCTGGAGGGGTACGGGAGGCAACTAGGAAGCATGAGGCTAAGCTGCCCACATTTCCCCTCCCTCACATGCCTGACTGTTTTAGCCAAGTGCAGGCCACCCCTGTGTGAGCTCCATGGGCTGGAAGATAAGGCTGATGGCAGGGAAGGAAGATCCGTTCTCATGAGTCTTGACTCACATCATTCTCACACTGGTGGCCTGCATTCAGCCAAAGTGCACAGGCTAGCAGGTGGCAGAGGAAAGGGGCAGCAGGCAAAGGGCAATGTGGGTGGCATAGCATAGTGCTCCCTGGTCACCTCCACCCCACCCCACCCCCAGCAGCCAAGGGCCACCAGCTGTGGAGAATCCAGGCAGGGGCAAGATGCAGGCTGGTGGTGACCCAAGCAGCGATGGGTCAGCCCTGGCTTGCCTTCCTCTCGATCACCAACAAGCCAGGCAAGTTGGGTGGGGGAAGCTTGCTAGGCCGTAAGTGCCGCATGGAGCCGTGGCACTGGCAGCTAAGCAAGCCAGACAAGGATGGTTGGGGGAGAAGCTAGCTAGGCCATGAACACTGAGGGTGGTGGCAGCATGGCTGGTGGCAGCAGCAGCATGTAGGTGACTGGGTCTTGCAGAGATCAGGTGCTGGAAGGCAGGCAGTGATGGCTAACTGGCTGGCCGGCAGCATCTTCTGCTGCTAGAAGTGATGGCGGTGGGTGGGAAAATGTGGGAAGCGATATAGTGCACATGTACTATCAGGACTGGGTAGAGCGGGCAGGGGGAGAATGCCATCAGTGATTGTCACACATGCATGCAATGTCACACATGTGCAATAAAGATTGACTAGGCAGGGAATGGAGGAGTGGGTGGAGAGGGCCGGGGCCAGCCAGGGGCCAGTTTTACCAATTCTCCGAACTATGGGGAATCATAACAACCAGCTCTAATGAACCAGTGTGAACCAGTAGAATCCCATCCCTGACTTATAGACCTTCTGTGCTCGATAGAGACAAGCTGCAATGAAAATAACATAATTAAGAAATTACCTGAGAAAGTGCCAGCAAAAAAAGACAAAAATAACACTCTTTTATAGCCTGAATGAGGTAGTTCAATCCCCACAGTTCCTGTCTGTTTAATTCTTGATTACTAGCGCAATGTTGTCCCTCAGGCTTTTTAGTGAAATTTGAATTTTTGTACTTTTTGTTAAAAATACTATTTTCTATTTGCTGGAGCAGAATGCATAATATTGGACCAGGTTTGACCTTCCCAGCATAAGAATGGAAGCCATTCTCATCCAGAAATGCAAAATGTATGACCTCCAAAGCCTTCCCACTTCACCCCAACCCCCCCCCCCAAAAAAAACCCCCACCCTTCATTTCCTTTTCATGTCTGGGTTCTCTTTCTCTTGCCTTTCTGGTCTTCACATTTTCCCCCTTTTAATTTCTCCCCATTGTTGTCCCATTTTTGTCCCTATTCATGTTTCCTTGGCTCTTCTCATCCCTGAGGGATGCTGACTTGTGAGCTCTACACCAAGCCCCATTTCCTGCTTCCTGGGGAATTCTGGAGTTGAAATCCAACATCTTAAAGTTGCCAAGGTTGAAAAACACTGATTTATGGAATGAGAGACAGAAGGCTAGGAAAGATTAAAAAAAGGCCCATATTCTTTCACCCAGGAAAACACACAGGCACATTATGAATTTTTCTATCCAGAATTATTTATTTTTTTAAGTAGTTCAAATTTGGTAACCTAAAATTAGACAAGCCTCCCTCTGAAGCCTTTGCTGAAAATTAAATTTTACCATTTGCTAGGATCCTCTCTAGATCTTCCTTTATCCTTTTTTGCAATAATTTTTTCCTTAATTGATATTTTTAAAGATTTTTATTATTCAGCCTTTATTATTTTTATAAATAACTCAAGACAGTAAACAGACCTAATACCCCTTCCCCCTATTTTCCCAGAACAACAACCCTGTGATGTGAACTGGCCCGAAAGAGCATGAATGGCCAAAGGTCATCCATCAACTTTTATGTCTAAGGTGGGACTGGAAATCACAGTTTCCTGGTTTCTAATCTGGAGCCTGGTGCCTTAATCATGAGAACAAGCTGGCTCTTAATATTTTAACTTTTAAAACCAGATCTTAACATTTAATAGGAAAAGAACTACTGCACATAAACAAATAGCATCTTCCCATTCCAACGTAACTTTCAAGCAGTTGCAGCTGGACACAGTAACATTTGTTCAACATACTATACAGTACAGTACAGTATCATATGTACAAAATACTATAGAAATAGTTAACACTATGATGATTAAGATAAGTTTTAAAACTTTTAAAGATGAAGAAAAAGTTTATGTCAATCTTAACTATAATTCTGATATTTTAATTAATTGAATTGTACAATTAAAATTGAATATGGCATTGGTAGACTATTGCAAAATGCCTTGAATTATTTGGTAATGTAATAAGGCTTTCTGTATTGAGCCTGATATTTAATACTGAGGTAATATTATTTTATTAATGTTAAAATAGAAAAACCAAAAGAAAAAAAAGAAAATCCTGCTGAAAAAAATAATCAACTTTTTCCTTCATTACACTCCAACTGATTTCCAGTATTTATAAACATTTAGACCCCTTAGCAGCTATAGTATAAGTGTTCATGTTTGCCTTGCTGCATGCTCTATTGTATGTATGGGGAGACATTCTTGCTTAAATTTAGTTAAACATCTGTTTTGGATGTATGCTGTTAATTTTGCTCTTGCTGCTAAGTCTCATGCTTTTTAAACTCTCTTTCTAAAGTCTAGGTTTGTGGGCAACTTTGGTGAAGTGAATGCAATTTTTTATTTTTATTTTTGGCATGGAGAATATTCATGATGCCATTTCTTTGCTACAATGTCTCAAAAGTTTGTCTCTCCTTCTGTTTCTCCAATAACCTAATAAAATACAGTAAAATGTTGGTGGAATCAGATCTGGGTAATGCTGCATGAGACTATATGTCCTTATATTTTGCTACTCTTTAGAATATCAACTGAACTGGGCAACAGATGTTATCTCCTTATATACTTGGTTTTCAATGGAATATGCAAAATCAACTATAAAAATATAGATTCACTACCTCCAATCATTTTGCTTTTCATTCTTTCTGGGTGAACGACCTACTGACAAAATGGTTGTAATCCTAGTTCAGTAATGCTGACTACTTTTGAGTTTACCCTGGGGATAGGTTTGGCACATTGCAACTATGAAAAAAAGCAGTATATTAAGTGCTACATTTACGTTTTGCATTCAGGGAGAGCTCTACATCTTCCAATATTTCATCAGCAGTTCTCTAGAGTAAAAACAATCACAACCATCTCTGTCTCTGTCTTTGTTTCTGTCTGTCTGTCTCTGTCTGTCTTTGTCTCTCTCTCTCTCTCTCTCTCTCTTTCACACACACACACACACAACCACATACACACACAGAGAAAGAGACATTGAAATATGTTCTGTTTTGTCCTATTATATATATACTTGGTTGCTGTGAACATCAACTCAATGGTACATAATCAGTCAAAAGTGATCCTAACTACTCCATCTTCTATTTGCAGAATAATCCTACACTACTCAAATTTATTTGGGAGAAAGAGAAACCCAGCATAGTCAGCAGAATTTACTCTGTGAGCAAATGTAATGCATTGAATTTATTGATGTCCAAGGTTTTAAGGCTGGCTGTTTTGTAGGCCTCAGACAGAAATTATTATTAGGAATGATATATTTCTCTATGTGTCATTCAGCTTTCTAAATGTTGATTTAATATCAATATTTTGAAATCCTATTAAGCCTTATGTATTTCATATCCAAATATTCACCTATATCCCCTTAAAAAGAAAGGAAGAAACAACATGCATTTATAAAAGATAATAAAAAAGGAAGATTCCCCCATTTTTAACTAATGCTTTTGAGTACCCTGGCTGGCCAAAATTAATATGATAGAAGATGGTGTGGAGAGAAAAAGAAATTGAAAACTTAAGATACTTTTTAGCAGAAATTGCAAGCCATGGACACTTCTTTATGAATATTTCATTAAAAAACTATAAATAATTCTGTTGGAATTTGAAGATCAGAGAGCAACTACTTGGATGATGTAGAGCATTTATGTAAGATTGGTTTAGCTGTACTTATTGTACGAAGAAGTTGCATTTATTAAGTACAAGTCATAATGTGAACAAAAGCAACACCATCAAATGCTCCAGACTGGTTGTAATGACTTTTGATTTGAATTGAAGTATGCATTAATGTAACCCCCTACCCAAATGGAAAAGGCACAGTGGCTCAGTGGCTTAAAGATGCTGGAGATGGTGTCTGTTCTGCTAGTTCGAGTCCTAGCACCTTGTGGCAGAGAGAGCCTGCAGTAGACTGCCTAAAATGGCCAAATATCCCAAATAATAGACTGACACAGTGATAGATACCCCAGAAACCAAACCTTGTGGCCAATCTACATGTTAACACAGAAATATTTCCCAGTGTGGTATATATTATAATATACCCTTCATACTGGCTGTTAGCCATTTTTGACATAAAAGTGGCAGAAATTTAACATTAGAAATGACAAGGTTCTGAAGCCTATAGGGACAATTGTAAATTATCACAACATTCTTTGACATCAGGACATTCTTGAGAACCTGAGAAGATTTTGTGTGGGTGATCTTATATTTAATATACATACCAGTGGTGGGATTAAAAATTTTTTACTACCGGTTCTATGGGTGTGGCTTGGTGAGTGTGGCATGGCTTGGTTGGCATGGCTTGGTGGGTGTGGTAGGGGAAGGTTACTGCAAAATCCCATTCCCTCTCCACTCCACTAACCTGATTTCCAGCTCTGTTCTCCTGTGCAAGGCAACAAAAGAAGACCCAGCCAATCAGCTGAGTCTCAAAGGGCAGAGAATAAATGGGGGCAGGGCCAGTCAGAGGTGGTATTTACCAGTTCTTCAAACTACTTAAAATTTCCACTACCGGTGCTCCAGAACTGGTCAGAACCTGTTGAATACCACCTCTGATATATACTGTACATACACGCATACAGAGACACACATACACAGAGAAATGTGTTAAAAATTCCACAAATCTCGTTAGTTTTAATCAGGTTTCTTCCTTTTAGTAAGGAACTGGTGTCTTCTAGAATATCTCTCTCCATTGCACAGGCCAATCATTAGGGCTGCATCAGTATGTTCTCAAGATGTATTATCTTCTTGGGACAACTGAGATTATTATCTTTCAGCTTGGTTCTCAAATGGCCAGGTTCTGTTCTGTGACATGTAACTAGATCTTCAGAAACTCTATTATCAGAATAGACTGGAAGGGACCTTGGACAGCCTCTAATTCAATCCCCCTGCTCCAGCAGGGGACCCCAAACCACTTCAGACAAGTGGCTCTCCAGTCTCTTCTTACAAACCTCCAGTAACAAAGCACTTTCAAACTTCCGATGGCAAGCTGTTCCACTGGTGAATTTTCCTCATTGTTAAGAAGTTTCTCCTTAATTCCAGGTTGCTTCTCTCTTTGAGTAATTTCCATCCATCGTTCTTGTCCTGCCTTCTGGTGCTTTTGAAAATAAGTTGACCTGTTCTTCTTTGTGGCAGCCCCTCAAATACTGGAATATTGCTATCATATCACCTCAATCCTTCTTTTCTTTAGACTAGCCATACCCAAATCCTGTAAGCATTCTCTTAGATTAAAACCTATGTAGAAGGGTTGCAGGAATTGGATATTGCTTTTACTCTTTAATCATCTTAGTTGCTCTTCTCAGCATTTTTTCCAAAATCTCTTATGATCTGTGATCAAAGTCTCGATGATCTATAATCTCTGAAGATTTCTATGCAGTGGACTATTTTTCCATGCATGGAAATCCATGCCTCATCCCCACTGTCCATTGCCATAATACAAATCTTTCTTGTAAATTTCACAGTTAATCTTCACAAGCTGGTTTCTTAAACAACCAAACAAACAAAACAGCAGTACTGGCAGCTTCTCTTTGTTTCCTTTCTACCAGAAATATGGGGGATGAAACTATTGCTTCTTTTCCCAAACTCCCTGCCTCTGAGCTAAAATGAGCCATCACTTCCTCAGCCCCGCAAACATAGAAGCTCTACATTACAGCTTACCAATCTAGTTGCAGCTGTAGGGGAAACTGTAAATCTAAGATGCCATGTGATGATTCTAACATTTCATGGGGAATTATATGCTGAAAGTAGGTTTTCTTGAAAGGCAAGCAGTGTTCTCCTTTTATTGACTGCTCAGATGTTTTATGAGTCAGAGAAATCCACGCAGTCTACAGATAGTCCTCGACTTACAACGGTTGATTTAGTGACCGTTCAAAGTTGTCAGCACTGACAAAAGTGACTTCTGACAGTTTTTCACACTTATGACCTTTGTAGCCTCCCCGTAAACATGCAATCAAAATTCAGTTGCTTGGCAACTGGTTCATACTTATGACCGTTACTCTGCCCCAAGGTTACGTGATCAGCTTTTGCAACCTTCTGACAAGCAAAGTCAGTGAGGAAGCCAGAGTTACTAGTAACCATGTTACTAATTTAACAACTATAATGATTCACTTAGCAAATGTGGCAAGAAAGGTCATAAAATGGGGCAAAATTCAATTAGCAAATGTCTCGCTTAACAACAGACATTTTGAGCTCAACTGTTATCGTAAGTCGAGGACTACCTGTATATTCAATGAATGCAGCAAAGGGTAGCATTTGCTTCCCTTTCTGTGTCGAGCAAGAGGTGGGAAAGGTTTGTTGTCCTTGTTTTACTGTAGAAACTTTGAGAGGTGGGGAGTAACAGAGCTACCAACTGTGCATATCCTTGCCACCTTCCCTGAATGCAGATGGTGAACCAAGCAATAGAGAAAGAGCAGGAGTGGGATTCTACAGGTTCGCACCTATTCGCTAGAACCAGTTGTTAACATTCTAAGCAGTTTGGAGAACCGGTTGTTGGAAGAAATTACTGGCCTAATCCTGTAAGGAAGGCAGGAAGGAAACATTCTGGTGTTGCTTACAGAAACTGCCTCTCCTTTAACCCTTATTACATTCTTGGCAGGACTAGACTTCCTGTCTCAGGAACTTCTCTGGAGTTTTTTCCCCTCTTTTGCTGGTACTTTGCTTGTGTGGAGGGACAATTCAAAGTTACAATGGCACTGAAAAAAGTGACTTATGACCATTTTACACACTTACGACTGTTGCAGCACCCCCACAATCATGAGAGGCCAGGCGAGGAGATGTGTGCCTCAATGTGAGTGATATTGAGGTGACCACGCCCAGCCAGTAACATGACCCCCAAGCTACGTCTACCCAGTCACATGACCACCAAGCCACGCCCACCACCTAAGCCACGTCCACAGAACTGATTGTTAAAAATTTTGAATCCCACCCCTGAGAAAGAGCAGTGTATGGCATGAGAGCACAGGAATGGTGATGGTGATTGTTGTTAAATAAGGCTGGGTCAAGTGTAAGTAAGAGAGAAATTCTCAGTTTTGTTTCTTGTCTTTTTGTGGGTTTTTTATATTTAGTTTGGTTTTGGTGCTCTAAACAAAAGGGTCTGTCATGATCAGTCATCTTCAGTAACTCTGCCCCATCAGGAACTTCTCTGCAAAACTACCCCATCAAGGAAAATGCAGATCTTTACCCTGACATTTACCGTGACAAAATATATTACAGTATTTTGCTTAGAATCTAAGGGCATTTTTTTCTAGAAATTGCATTGATTAGCTAGCTTCCCTAGCAGGCCAAAACAAAAGACTTCATTTAATTCAGAATGATTGAATGAAGAGACAAGGAGAGAGGGAGAGAAGAAGAAGAAGTAGGAGGAGGTGGAGAGGAGAAGGGAGAGAGAGAGGGGGAGAGACAAAGAAAGAAAAAGAAAGATTGAATCAGCCTGTATTCTTCACCCTGTTTTGTTCTGATGTGGATATTAGAAACAAAAGAAATGACACTTTCAAAATATTCCTGGGCAACAGAAAACTGCAAGGAAGTGTCAGAAAAAGACATAAATATCATCACTCATCTCTATAGGTTTGATGAAAAATACTGTTTCTATTAGAGGGTCTTTTTAAGGGTAGAAGTGCCTTCAAAACCACTACCTGCCTTTCTTTCCTCATGTCCTCTTTTCCAATGGTATTTTAACACACACACTCCTGCAGTCCTGTGCCTGCCACTGCTTGGCCAGTGCTTATCCAAAGCTCAGTTATTTCATTGCCATAACCAGATCTTTCCTTCCTACCTGTTAGACTGAAGAAGTAGTGCAAAGGGAGAATGAGAAGTCTCTTGCCCTAGGATCTCTCACACTTTCTGGTAGAGAGGGTGATGCTTGTTTTATTTATTTTATTTGTTCATAATTTATGAAACAAAAACAAAAACATGAATAATATAAAAATAAAATGACAGGGACAATAGGCATGTTAGTGCACTTATGAATGCCCCCTTTACGGACCTCTTAAATGTGAAGTGAGGTCCACCGAAGTCAATTTATGACTAAAACTATGAAAATGTGTAGCTGAGACAACTGAATCAGGTAGGGCATTCCAGGCTTTGACAACTCTATTACAAAAATCATATTTTTTACAGTCAAGTTTAGAATGATTTACATTGAGTTTAAAGCGGTTGTTTGCAAGCGCATTATTGGGATTAAAAGATAAAAAGTCATTTACAGGTAAAACATTACTACCTACAATTGTGTATGCGATACCTAAGTCCAAATGCAAGTGACATAGTTCCAAGTTATTCAAACCAAGCATTGGTGGATGGAGCGAGACATGATGTCCCAGATGTGCTCAATTGGATTCAGGTCTGGGGAACGGGTGGGCCATTCCATAGCATCAATGCCTTCATTTTGCAGGAACTGCTGATACATTCCAGCCACATGAGGTCTAGCATTGTCTTGCATTAGGAGGAACTCAGGGCCAACCGCACCAGCATATGGTCTCACAAGGGGTCTGAGGATCTCATCTCAGTATCTAATGGCAGTCAGGCTACCTCTGGTGAGCACATGGAGGGCTGTGTGGCCCCCTAAAGAAATGCCACCCCACACTATTACTGATCCACTGCCAAACTGGTCATGCTGGAGGATGTTGCAGGTAGCAGAACATTCTCCATGGAGTCTCCAGACCCTGTCACATCTGTCACATGTGCTCAGTGTGAACCTGCTTTCATCTGTGAAGAGCACAGGGCACCAGTGGCAAATTTGGCAATCTTGGTGTTCAATCCAGATAATATATGGTGGAGATGGACCTCTAATTGAAATGTTAGAAAGCTGTAGCCAATCATAGCAACTCATACTGTGATACAGCGATAATTGAATTGTTCAACTGTAAGATTCATTTTTATAGTATTTTCCCACTATCATCCTTCTTTGCTTGCTGACTGTATATCTTTCTGCTGTGTGAGGAATGCTTGCAGATGTCTGCATGTTCTACTTTGTTTTAGGTGTAAGCTCAAGGCAGTTTTCAGATAATCAGCAAAAGCAAGGGAATAGAAAGCCCCAAGGCAACAGGTCCATTAAACTCCATTAGAGTTTCATTTCATGAAAACCTCTTGTGCAGGCAGATTTGAAACATTTATTTCACAAGCGATTGAGAAATCACTTTTATTTTGGTTTGTTACAAGTGTACAATGTAGCTCTCACTAAGTCAATAAAAAGGGGTGGGAGTATTTATTACCGGTTCTTTCATAACTACAACTCTTGAATGAAATTCCCTTTCTGTTTCAAAGCATATTGATGATTTTTGGAAGACCATACTTCAGGTCAAAAGAGATTATGTCTCAGAAGCGTGGATATATCTTATTCTTCAGATTGTTTCACACAGTGATGGGATTCAATTTTTTTTATTACTTGTTCTGTGGTGTGGCTTGGTGGGTGTGGCTTGGTGGGTGTGGCAGGGGAAGGATACTGTAAAATGTCCATTCCCTCCCCACCCCACTAACCTGCTTTCCAGCTCCATTCTGCTATGCAAGTCAACAAAAGAAGACTCAGCCAATCAGCTAGGACTCAGGAGGCAGAGAATAGATGGGGCGGGGCAAGTCAGAGGTGGTATTTGCCAATTCTCCAAACTATTCAAAATTTCCACTACTGGTTCTCTGAACTACTCTAAATTTCTGCTACCAGTTCTCCAGAACTGGTCAGAACGTGCTAAATACCACATCTGGTTTCACAGTTATTGTAAATAACTAAATAACTTAAGAAATGTGTATGGCACAGGCTGGTAGGAACATTTATTTAAATAAGTGCATTCAACTTGACTGGCTGATTCTGTTTTCAGTTATAAAGTATTTGTAAATATATCAATATTATGTTCATATACAGTATTTTGCCATTTAAAGTCTGACATATTATAAGACTAGGCTAAACCTTTCTATATTTCCCTTAGCTTTTTTTTACTAGGTTTTAAACCCTAAAACTTGAAACTGTGCCCCAATGAACAATTTGCTCTGCAACAATCAGAAAGAATGCTGAAAGAATGCTAGCTTTTATTAAGATAGATGGCTATTTTTGTCCTTATTCTTATATAAAACGAAACTTTTTGCTGTATGTGGGTGAGAGTGGGTGAGATCAGCACTTACACTCCCCTGACTTGGACGCTAAATGAATCAAGTCTCAGTTCTAAAACTTTTAGCTTATTATCTAGCTCACAAAAAATGTGTACGTGGATTCACAGTATTCTCATTCAATAATTAATGTTGCTTTTTTAAAAAAAATACAATCCTTTCATGTTTTTGGTACATATAGCATACGACTTCTGTGCCTTAAGGAACTTTGGCACAGCTCAACTACAGCTTTTCCCTTCTTTTTGTTTGATCACTATTTTAACAATTGGATGCTATCTTCCTTCTTTCCTTGGCTTATAAGCCATTCTGATCATGTTTAATGTTAGAGAAGGAACTCATCCTTTTCTGGGCTGGTTGAATTGCTTGCTCCTTTATTTTCTCTGGATCTTTTTGCAATGGAATTTTCTGGGCTCAGACATAAGTCAGCTATGGCATAAGAAATAATTATCAGTAATACCAGAAATCTGCAATTTCCAGCAGATTTAAAAATCAAGCTAAACTCTATATATCTATTTGTTTATTTACAATATTTTCTTTTTTTATTAAAAATATCAAATGAACTATATACATTTACAGTAAATGCAACAAAATATGGAAAGATAATGAAGGCTAGAAAATAAAAAGTAAATAACAAATAACAAAAACTACCATACATAATAGAAAATAAAATGAAAGGGCAAAAAAGTAGGGAAAGGCTAAGGGACCAGATTTGCAATTTATTTTAAGTAAGTCATAGAACCATACAATTAAATTGAATCTCACAATCATCTGGTCCATCCTTCTACTCAATGCAAAAATCTATTAAAACATCCCTAACAGTCACCTTTGGAAAACTGGCATTTACAGTAGATGAAGTCATTATTATTATTATACACCAACTATTTCAGTGATTAACAGTGCTTAACTGCTTTATTGTCTGGATCTCTTAACTTATAAAATCTCTTCCTGGTTACATTAGCTCGACCCATTATATCTGGCAAAAATGGCATACTGTGGCTACCATCAACTAGGGACCTACATTTCATGGGACCCAGGAAATATGCCATCTCTGCCATGGCACCTGCCTTGTGGAACATTTTTCCCCTTGAAATTACAACAGCTCCATCACTTTTGATATTCTAGAAGGCCTGAAAACCTGGTTATATTATTAGGTCTGGGGCTCCCAGGGAGCAAATGCTTAGATGGCTCCATTGTTGTGGTAGCTATTCTTATTGTTCCTTTGCCTACAGTTTATGTATTTGCTTTTATAATTTTTTACATATTTTTGTATTAAATATTTATTTTTTGTATCTATTATTTTTATATCTGCTATATATTTGCTGTATCCAACTGTTGTGCACTGCCAAGAGCCACCTTTAGTGAGATGGATGGTGATATAAATATGATTAATAAATGTCTTGGTATTGGTCCTGTCCATCTCCTAATTTCCACAGAAACTATTTTTTTTGCCCTTCCCCCCCACATGACAGCTTTCTAGGTAATTTTACAATTGTGTCACATCTCTCTTTAATTTTCTGTTTTGAATTCAAAAGATGTCTGGCTTCTTTGACTGTTCCTCAGATTCCTTAATATTTTCTGTTTGAATCCATTCCATTCCTTCATACTTTGTTAAATTGTAATGTCACAAATAGTCAAGTCATTAATTTGTTGTATTTTGTACACAATGCCTCTATTGTTCAGTTGTCCAACCAATTGCAAGTATACTGAACTGCAGTACCATTTATCTTGGCTACAAGGGTATCATGAGAGATCTTGCCAAATACTTTGTGAGATCAAGCCACACTATATTTATAGTTCTCCATCACAAAAAGAATTAAGATGCTCTGGAGAGGTGCAGAAATAATAATATTCCTTTCTAAATGTGTGCATGGTTATTTCTTCATAATTTAATATAGAACATTGACTAGTGCATACATAAATTAAGTGATCAGTACTTTCTCAGATTATCTTTCTTTTGAATTTTACCATAAAGTTAGCTCTTTTTCAATCTTCTTCTTAGTGAGTTTTGCAGTTTTTAGACCCAGCATCATGTGAAATAGTTTGGCTGGCCCTTGAGTTTTGAATGCATTGAAGGTAGCAAATCTTGAGTTATGTCCTGTAGGAGATGACCAGACTGAGCCCAAGAGAACAATCAAATGCATCATTAGTCATGAGTTCCTGCAATCCCACAAGAGACTCAGCCCACCTTGAATTCCTTTCTATTCTTAACACACGCTAATTTTCCTTGACTGTTAGTAGTTCAGATTCTTGTAGCGAGCTTAAGCTTGAAATAAATCCTTATACTCATTTGAACTGCCTGGATCTCCTGATTTCCCCAATTTTCTTCGACATATTGGAAAATGTTCCTCCCTCTTTATAAATCCAATAAACCATAGTATTTCATTTATAAATCATAAAATCATTGTATATAGGTTGGCATCTAAACATTTTTCTCATTTGTTACAAAGAAAATGAAAAATAAGCACATACACATTTTTTAATATATTATCAGCAGAGCTATGTTATCCTTTGGTTAAACACACCTGAAAATGTCATTAATTTATCATAGTTTGGCAACTTGCTGAATTTGGTCTCCCTGCACCTGACTGGGAATATATTTTTTATTTCTATTTTTTTTTTTAACTCTCCTTGTCTCTATTTTTTTTTTGACTAATATGAAAAGAAGCTACAGAATCCAAGTGAAAGAGAATGATTTCTTATTCTTGCCTTATTAGTTTGACTCCACACTGGATTAGTTGAAAGATTAAGTATGTAATGCAAGACCTGTTTTCAAATGGGTTCAGATACTTATAACCATCCTTGCTAAATCACTTTTGACAGTTTTCCAGTCGCCTCCATTAATAAACACCATACTGAACTGAATTCTATAGTCTTGAGGCAAAAAATGAACGATCACCTAGCATACTAATATATACCCAACAAAACTGGTCAGTCATCTAACTCTGATATCTTGTAAAAATGCTGATGAACAGAATAGCTGTGATCATACATGTTCATCCACTAGCAAAGGGTAGAGCAACTGGTAAACAGAAAAAAAAGGTTTAACCAAAGCACTGTGAGATTTGAAAACTGGTATGTATGAATGCTGTGCATATCTTTCAGAAAAGTTGTGTTTTGAAACATGCAGGTATTAGTAGAAATGCCTGTTTTTGAATCTTGAAAGCAAATCATTCTTTCTTTTTTAGACGAGCTTAGTTGTCTCTGTTTTAGTTGTCTCTGTCTATATATCTGTTTTGCCAAGTGTCAGGGCACTGATCAGGTGGCCAGCAACTACTTATTTTGCATCCAGAAACAATGAACACCAGTGACTAAAGAGATTTTAAACTTTATTATTACTTCAAGCAAACTAATTTAAAGGCATGTCATGAAAAGCATACACATATGACGCAAGATGATATCCAAATCTTTTACAGGCTGTTAGGAATGACACAGTTACAAAACCCCATTTCCACAGCACGCCGTCCTATGTTCTATGAAGAAGCTCCCAGCTTTAAGGGCAAAAATTATATATTTTATTAAAACCTGGCACTATGAATTCATAACCCTGCTTCTGTGCTCATGAGGCTGCAAAACTGACCTTGACCAAATGATCCATGACTCTGGGATGGGAACTGAAAATCTAAGACTTTTACAGATAAGAAAGTTTTTTTTGCAGCTATGTGAAGATTCTGTCAGAGTGTTTGCAGTGCGACTACTATTATGAGACAACCTAGGAGCAAAACTCAGCACACAGAGACCTAGACATTCAATAGTGGTTTATATACAACGGTTATATACAGAAATGTATGTGATAGACAAAATACCTTACAAACAATCAATCTTCTTTACACAGAGAATTCTGCTATAAATACCAGACAAAAGGAGAGAGGACACACCCTCTATAATGGCTACCTTATATAAACACCTCCTTACTGATGATGATTCATCTTCATTGCATCAGCCTTACCTTGCATCAACTTCACTGCTGGTCAGCTCTTAAACCCATTAGCAGATTTCCTCTCCCTTTTCTTTATTAAACAAGCAAGAGTGAAAAAAATCAAGCATGTTAGCTCAGAGTGAGCTTTAAACTTTTAGACTTTTTCTTAATATGAAGGAGAAATCAAAATATATCACTTCTCCAAGTGTCTTCTAGATTGCCACCACAACATCCCTCTCACTTCATATTTTTCTCTAAGTTCTAAAGCAATCACTTTAGAAAAACTTGTACAACTCTGTATATGCCCCCATGCTTATACACTTTCCACATAGGGATGAAATATATAGCAACACCCATGAAGCTAAGCTGAATTTTTTTCCTTGTCTGTTCACACCTCCAAAGTAACAAAGGTGGGATAAAAAAAAATCTAAGAAAATAAATTTAAAAAATTGTTGCATAGCTTTCTAAACCAGGACTGTTAAACTCCCAGCCCACAGATTGGATGCATCACACGCTGGCTACACCCATACCCAGTTTAGCAAAGGGGGAAAAAGTCCTGATACATCACTGATGCTGCCATGATGATGTGAGTTTGACATCCCTGTTCTAAACAAAAAAGTTCTGTAAGGGGTTAAACTGGGGTCTGAACATCTGTTGATGTGTTCTTGCAAAGTTTTCATTGTAAATGCAGTCAGTTCGCTAACTCACCCAACCCCACTCCCTAGGTTGTATGTATGGGAAAAAAGTTAGAACAGCAATCCATAAATGACTGTAAATTTGTGTTCTAAAGCAGGGTATACCAACTGATGTGGTGAATCAGGGATGGATCACAAACATTTTATCTGCATCAATGTCTCTGGCAAAAATTAACTCAGATATGAAAAAGGTGCCTATATTCTCCTTCAAAGGAAAAATTATATGTATCCCCTTTATTATAGCTAACATTATTTTCTGCATATTGATTCAACCTGTACAATGTTCCACAATTTTATAAACAAATATGAGTGAAATAATACAGACTTCTAGCTTCCAGCCTTCATTGATTTCTTTCTTCCCTTGGCCTGGCCTTAATCTATCTCACATAATAAGTCTTGTTCTAATCATACATGAACCTACAAAATACAATAAAAATACCCCAAACTAAATACAGGCATAGCTCTCTGTTGTTTTGTTTTTTTCTTTTACTTAATATTTACTTGTAACACCCTTGCTGGGAATTCTGAAAGATGTAATACAATGTAGCTAGCTAGAGGACATCAGATTTGATAAAGACTATCTTAAGACCGGAGTTTATCAAGAAGATATAAATTGTTCACCATGTTCTCAAGTATTAGAATTAGTAACTAATATTCTCAACAAATCATAATTTGGATCTGGTGGCCCTTCTCTTGGTCATTCACATCCTGATTATCTTCAGTATGGACAATTGCAATGTGTTCTACATGGAGCTTTCTTTGAAGAGTATCCAGAAGCTACAGCTGGTGCAGAATGTGGCTCCCTGAACAATTCTGCATGTCCCAAAATGATGTTGCTGCAGAAGTTGCTTTGGGTGCTGGTTTGCTTCTAGGTCCAATCCAAAATATTGGTTATACCTTTAAATCCCTATATGGCATGGGGACACATTATTGGAGGAACCATGTCACCCTCATCCCATCAAGGTGTCCCACCAGGAAAGATACATTGCAGACCTCATCAGTTGAACACAACAGCCTTCTTTCCTATTGACTCCATCCTTTGGAATACTCTCTCCCTAGAGGTGAGATGGTTAAATTTTATAAGGCTTCCATGCTTTAATCTGTCAACTGCCCAGAGTCACTCTGTCAGTGAGATGGGAAGTGTTTAAATTCGATTAATTAATACATAGATAATAACCTTTCATTCTGAAATGTTTGCATTGCTAATGTAACATCAGTTATAAATAATAGAATGGGCAAAACAAACTGAGAAAGAGAAAATATAATTATATGGACAGCTTTGTTTGACAAATATAACATCAATGTAACAGGAATGTCGCTCTTTTTAAACATGAATCATAATATAATTTGTTGCATTATTCATTAACTACTGAAGTGCTCTGCCAGAAAAGCACCTTATTACCATGTTCCTTGCTACATGTCCTTTTAAATGCCAACAGAATCTTGGATGATGATGATGATAATGATATTTAAAGAATATTATATAAAATAAGATAGATTTCTCTAAAATCTCTAAAATATAACAAAAATATGCCTTTTATGCAGTAAGCTATATTAAAAAATCCATCAGCAGGTTAATTCAAAGTGATTTTCTCATTGTTACACAATTCCTAAAGTCATTAGCAGAGGTACAGTAAACTTCATAATTTACTAAGTTGTAGCTTATACTAATTATTGGTCTAGGGAAAAAAAACTCTTCCTTAACAGCAAATGTTACAAAACAAAATGAGAATATTTGAAACTCATATTCAACCCATGATAAATGAATTACAATAACTAAAAAGATATGGCAAAGGCAGTTTAATTGTTTATTATTTTATTTTGTATGAAGATGGCTGCATTATACTGTATCACATTAGCTATTTTGATAGTTCTACAATTCAGAGATATGCAACAAACATTAGCGGCATATAAATAAATGATGGATATGTATCCTTTCCAAAATCTATGGGGCCCTGAAGGCAACCTTACTGGGCAAAGCTTATTCTGAATCATACATTGACCAGGGAGAAGGAGTTTAAGTAGTGATAAATAGTTATTGTATCTTTGACCTCTTCCATTTCTGTGTTAATATGCCTGGAAGGAGACATAGTGGTGCAGTGGCTTAATGAGGCTGGAATTGCCAACCAGAAATGATCTTCACTCTAACAGTTCGAGCCTGGCTGTAAAAGTTGGAGTGAGCTCCAGTCACTTGATCATTGGTTCCTGCTCAGCCAGCAATTTGAAAGCATGTAATATTGTGAACAGATAAATAGGTACCACTTCACTGGGGAAACCTAGCTGTGTTCGTGTAGAAGGAAGCCACATTGGACCTGGCTGATGAGAGGTGAGGCAAGGTGCATCCGGCAGAGGAGCTAGCAACCTAAGCACCATGAGCCAGCTTGTATAAGCTAATTCGCCCCCTGCAGTGCACTCAGTATAGGTACTCAAGGGCTTAACAGAATAGCAATAACATTTAGACTTATATACCATTTCATAGTGCTTTATAGCCCTCTCTAAGTGGTTTACAGAGTAAGCATATTGCCCCCAACAATTTGGCTCCTCATTTTATCAACCTCAGAAAGATAGAAGGCTGAGACAACCTCAGTCAATGAGTCAATGAATTAGCAATTTAGGCTGTCAGGACTGCATGGTGTCTAGTATTTGTACATTTTCCTGACATTGTATGCTGTACACTAAATAAATAAATAAAGCCAGATGGGTGCATTATTTTAACATATTATTTTCAAAATACACACTGATATGTTTGCACCCTAAGATGTACCTTTTAAATGAATTTAATATGATACATTTTGTGTGTTTCATGTACATTATATATATTGCAGTTAACATCATGAGGAAAAAAGTATTTTCCTATTTTTTCTTACCCAATTTGATTAAGAGCATTTGCTTTGAAAGCTGCATTGTGTTATATATTTTTAGCTTGTCCCTTGGTCAATGGGGACATTTCATTGTACAAATTGTGTAAACCGTCCCTGGTGTCTCTCATTTCAGTCCTTATATAAGGATTAGGTTACACGAAGTTACAAGTAGTTTATTCCATTTCTGCTTTTTATGCTGCCTAAACAAAAAGGCCCATCTTCAGAAACTAGATTCACTATTTCGTAAATCCATCCAAAAAGAAAAGAGAAAGAAAGAAAGAAAAAAATTCTGAAGTCCCAGAGGGATTTCTCAGAAGATGCAGAAAGAAGATATTTGTGAGGAAAAGGAAACAGGCAGTGCTAGGATTTATACAGCACAGAAATAATGCATCTCTAAGGATGAATGGGATCAGGAAAACGTCCATCAGCAGAGTAGCAGCAGCAGCATTGAATCTTTGAGCCTTTAATGACAAGAAAGTTGGCTCTGCAAGCAAGAAGACAGAACCAAGGAGGCAAAAACCAACAATATTGTTGTGATGTCAGCTGAGTTAATGGAGGTGTGCAGTCCTTGGACAGAAAACTTAATAGGTAGTTCTAGTAGGGGCTTATGCCAGGTTTACAAGTCTATTGTTCTACCCAATTTACAACCTTTACCAATGTAGCCAAATGCCTGAACTGGATTATTTTCCACCCCAGCATACATAAAATCCATAGTATGTTTTAAAAAAATGAATAATAATAATGTAGGGAATTCCTCTGTGAACAATTTCTGACTTACCTGATTGTAAAAGAAGCTAACATTTCCCTTTTACTTGTTTTATCTTGGCTGCCAAAGGGATTGAATAACAAGAATAATAACTTGTAGAGAAGCCTTACTTCATTTTATTCTTTTTAAAAGTGTTTTCAGAGCGTTAGGAACGGCAGACATACCCGAGCAACAATTCTATGTATTATAAATAATAATATAGTTGTGGGTTTAATTTTTAAAAGGAGGAACCATTTACAGATTTAAATATGATATTGTTCAATTAATTCCATGTTCTTCCCAATCTTGTCAAACAAATAGTATATGTCCTATTACAGAGGGGGGCGGAACCCAAGAGTTGTCAAGGAGATACTAACTTTGGGAATGAGTTTTTGTGTATAGCAGCCAAAGTCTTACACATTTCCAGAAGGTATCTGACATTTAGATGAAACATTGGAGGAGAAAAGGATATGATTTTTTATGTAAATGCAGGCTATCTGAAAGACTGTATTGTATTATCTCTTGCACCTTGCTTCAGGGATGTCAAGAGAGATGCTTCAAAGCATAAGGAGTAATGAATGAACTTGACAACTTGAAATTTTGGAGAAAATTACTAATCATGGGGCTACATTTAATTGACTCCAAAATGAGCAAAGGAGGAGAAGATGGGTACATAAGTTCACCTTAAAAATATCGGGGCTGAAAATAATAACACTATGCAATCTTAGCTGACTTTTGAATAGCACAAGCCATCCTTGCAGAATAATAGTCAGGTTATTAGTGAGCATCACCTTACCAGGTATATTCCACAGAAAACAAAAGCAGCTCTGAACTAGGAATCACCCATGTGCAAACAAGCTCTTTTTTTTCTCCTGCCACTCAAGAAAAGAATGAGACAGCAGCACTTTCATAACTGTTAGGTTGCTGAAGGCAACTAAATATATTCAGGGATGAGGAATGATGCAAATCCATTGGTGCAGCCAGTGCGTATCAGGTGAAAAGTGCTCACGGACTCATAATTATCTTCTTTGTCTTCCATATGCCAAAAGAATAAAAGTGATATTTCTATTGCTCCAATGAGTAAATCATTCACTCAGAGCAAAAGGTGTTGATCCTTGCATAATATTCTTAAACCAGTAACTGAGGTATGTTGTATAGACATTTTGCTTCTGAATGAAAAAAAATTGGGCACAGTGAACAAGAGTTTCCAAGGGTAATTTAAAAGGGAGATACATATTTTTTTCAGGTCAGATTTTGTATTTAGATTGATTTCTGATTGCTGGAGTAAGTAACAGAAGGTAATTGAAGCCGCTCTACGGGGAGCATCTTAGGAGGCTAAAGTGAAGATGAATGGAAAGCAGTCTGCACTTTCAATGCTTTGGATATGGTTATTTGCCTGCCTTTTTATTGTTATTTTCTTCATCTGAAAGATGAGTCATGGAAACTGGACTTCTTTTTCTTTTTGGCTTGAAATGTTTTGCTGCTTATCTTAACAGCTTTTTCAGTCTGGGCAAGTTTGTTAAGGGGACTCGTTATTTTTTATTAATAATATGATATGATTGATAATATAACATAACATAACATAACATAACATAACATAACATAACATAACATAACATAACATAACATAATCTACCAACCTGCCTTCAATCAAGGACCTGTTTACTGCACGAGTCAAAAAGAGGGCTGTGAAAATATTTACAGACCCCTCACATCCCAGACTTTCAACTCCTTCCCTCAAAATGATGCTATTGAGCACTGCATACCAGAACAACTAGACACAAGTACCGTTTTTTTCCTGAAAGCCATCACTCTGCTAAACAAATAATTCCCTCAATACTGTCCAGCTATTACAAAGTCTGCACTACTTTTACTGTTAATCTTCTCATCACTCCTTATCACCCATCCCCTCCACTTGTGACTGTATGACTGTAACTTTGCCACTTGTATCCTTACGATTTATATTGACTGTTTCCTACTATGATTTGATTGCTTATTGTACCCTATGACTATCATTAAGTGTCATACCTTATGATTCTTGACTTTTGATGAATGTATCTTTTCTTTATGTATACTGAGAGTATTTACACCAAGACAAATTCCTTGTGTGTCCAATCACACTTGGCCAATAAAGTATTCTACTATATGTCCTCCACAGTGGTTTCATTTAACATCTAATCTGAATAGACTCCCTAGGTGAGTCGGCAGAGAGTCATTGGGAAGTAAATGTTCCAACTCCTTGGAAAATCATATAATACATAATAAAATTATTTTTATAGTATAATAAAATTATTTTCCATGAATAAGATGAAATAATTTGACCATGAACATACAGTATATCTTAAAATATATAATGTAGTTATTAAATTTTCAAATTATCTATTAGTATCAAAATATATCTCAAAGTCTTGCTTCATCAGGTATGTATTTTAGTAGGGATGTTTTTAATACCATCTTGAATTAGAAAAATGAGTTTTCCTCAAAGCAATTGATAATGTTAGTGAAATATTATTTGGTTAATCATGTTACTGTTACAATTATCTACCCAACCATCTAAAGAATGAAATAATGGTTAAGCTGCAATAGATATGGTGGGGAGCTGAAAACCAATGAACAAATACCCAATGGTCTTATTGCAATGAATTTAAAAATCTTCATAGATCTAGCAATAAGTTCTTATAAATATAATAAATTAGAAGCACATTCCATATACAACATGTGATCAGAATTTGTTTGAATTAATACTAATCTTTATAAAAAAGATGAAAATCTTGATTAAAATCTATGATCATAATTGCATGACTTATGCTTAACATGAAAATAAAAGCACAATAGTTGGACTATTACAATTAATAAGAACTATCTGAATATTTCATGCAATGGATATTACATGAAGCAACATATGAAGTTTAGTTTAGTTTAGTTTATTGTCATTTCACCTCGTACAATGAAATCAAACACCATCTTCAGTGCACATCATGACCATGACCATGACCATGAAAATAAATACAAACACACATCCTTCACCCGCCACACATTGAACCAGAAACCCCCAACACTGCACCAACACCGTACTATACAGTAGAATTCAAAAGAGCTACTGTTCTGGGATAGCAGCTGTTTTTCAGCCTATTTGACCTTGTTTTTATTATTCTGTGCTGTCTGCCAGATGGTATTAGTTCAAAAAAAGGGTGCCCAGGATGAGATGGATCGTTGAGAATGTTTTGAACTTTCTTAAGGCAGCGGGAGCTATAAAGCTCTTCCAAAGAGGGGAGAGGGCAACCAATTAACTTCTGGGCAATGATGTTAACCCTCTGGAGTGCTTTCCTATCTGCCACTGTGCAATTGGCAAACCATACAGAGGTGCAGTAAGTTAAAATAATCTCTACTGTGCAGCAGTAGAAGGTTACCAGTAATTTTTCATTCAGTTGTTGTTTTCTGAGAAATCTCAGGTCAGGTCCTCTTTTAGGGTAACACCCAGAAACTTAAAGCTGGTCATTTGCTCCACTTGGTCTCCATTGATAAGCAAGGGCTGGATGTCTGATCTGTTCCTTCTATAATCCACTATAAGCTCCTTGGTCTTGGTGTAGAGGACCAAGTTATTGTCTGCACACCACGAAAGCAACCGGTCCACCTCATCTCAGTAGGCAGACTCATTCCCCCATGGAGGTGAGTCCCACTACTGTTGTATCATCTGCAAATTTAGCAATAGTATTACTAGTATGAGTGGGAATGCAGTCATGCATATAAGGAGTATAGAGTAAGGGACTCAACATGCAACCCTGTGGTGTACTGGTGTCAAAAATAAGGGCTGAAGAGGTATCTGACCCTCTATGAGTAGCCAGACAGGAAATCCATAATCCAAAGGCAGGTTGAATGAGAAAGTCAAAGGTCCAGAAGTTTAGACACTAGTCTATGTGGAAGAATTGTGTTAAATGCAGAACTAAAATCCACAAAAAGCATTCTCACATAGCCCCACCACCACCCCTGTTGTTCTAGATAAGTCAGAGCAGTATGAAGAGTGATGGCTATAGCATCCTCTATAGATCTATTTCTTATGGATATATACATACATACATACATACATACATACATACATACATACATACAAATGTATGGCATTCAGCTTTGTTCGGGTATTTTCCCACGTCATTGTAGTTGTGCTTTTAAAGTTGTAGCGACGTTTCAGCAGAATCTCATCTGCCATCATCAGGCTTCTGTATAACACTATACAGAAGCCTGATGATGGCAGATGAGATTCTGCTGAAACGTCGCTACAACTTTAAAAGCACAACTACAATGACGTGGCAAAATACCCGAACAAAGCTAAATGCCATACATGTAAGTACCCGCGAAAACTTAAGAAAACATATATATAAATAAATATACACGAACACAATACAGAAGCCTGATGATGGCAGATGAGATTCTGCCAAAATGTTGCTACAACTTTAAAAGCACAACTATAATGACGTGGGAAAATACCCGAACAAAGCTGAATACCACATATATATATATTTCCCACGTATTTTCCCACGTCATTATAGTTGTGCTTTTAAAGTTGTAGCAACGTTTCGGCAGAATCTCATCTGCTATCATCAGGCTTCTGTATACAGAAACGTTACAACTTTAAAAGCACAACTACAAGGACGTGGGAAAATACCTGAACAAAGCTAAATACCATACATACATTATACATACATAAATATATATAAATATATATAAATATATATATTTATATTTATATTCCAGGGCTTTAGTGACAGCTATTTTTGTTCCCCAATTAAACTGAAAAAGATACATATAAGAATTTTTTACCTCTACAGTTGATTTTCAAATAACACAAATATGTCTTTGATTTTCTATGTTCACATTATAAAATCTTTCTGATCAGAAAGAATATATATTTCTTCAAATACAAGAGAATATGTACAGATTAGGGTTAACCTGTGCCATTCTTGGTGGTCTCTGAGCTTAGTTTTTTAAGTGTTTCATTACTGGGTAGCAGCATCAAGGTGAGTGTGGGTTTGATACCTGCCTTTATAAAAAATAGTATGTGACCATGCAACCTGCTGCAGCACCTCAGTGCAACCTATGAAAAGGATAATACTTCCATGCCTAAAAATATCTCAGAAAAAAACAACAGACTGCAACAACCATATAGCATTACTATAGCACAAAAACCAATGGAATCCTTCCAAACCACATTAAGCAAATCAAAAGATCCAGTGAGAAAAACCAGAACCCCAAGAAGAAAAAATGGAAATAATCTACAACATATGACACAAGAGCTACAACTACCACTATGGAAGACAGACAGGCAGAAGACAGAGGAGTGCATCCATGAACACCAACTACTATAGCTATCAGAAAACATGATAAAAACTCCTTAACCTCACAATACATGGACAAAACTCAACCACAATTTCTATTGGGAAGTATTAGCATCTGAGACTAAGTTAAATCCAAAAATGTTAGGAAAAATGCTAGCCACCAATAGGCACATAGAAATAAACCATATTTTCATACCATTTAAAGGATACATTAAAGAAACTCTGGGAAGAAAAGAAAAATACCAGAATGCATATCTTCCAGCAGACAACACTCAAATAAGGAGGGATCAGCACCCAACAAAAAAAGGCAGAAAACAATCATTACAGTATTTTGTACCTTTTGTTAAAGATGCCCCTAAGGAATGTTCTATACACACATCCCAAACTTTGCAGAAGGTGAGAAAGAACAATTCTGTGACATAGTGACATAGATTTAATTTAGACTGATATATACAGTATGATTTATAATGGCCACCCAGTTAGGATTACAATCTTCTTTATTTGCAACTGTATCTGCATCTCTATTTGGCTAGGAAAATAAATCTGTCTATTTGTGAACTGCCATCTGTTCAGGTGACATAAATCAGCCTTTAAGTGAAGGCTGCTATGCAGATTATATCTTACATCTTTAGTGTTCTTAAAAAATTTCACTAGAGCACCACTTACTGTTCAGATGGTGGTTTATTTTCTGGATAGCAGTCCATTGTATATAAAATTAGACATAATGAAGATGACATAAGAAGTTATTGCTAAAAATGTTCCAAACTTATTTTTAGGTGAAGATTGCTTCACTTTTGGTATTATAGTTCCAATAACTCTATCGATTTGTTTTTAGAAATGAAAATTTGGCGATAGAACCTCCTAAGGGTGAGCCAAAAAATTTACATCTCTAATAATATTTTCCATCCACAATTATAACAACTTAGAAATAGTAATACAGAAAATTTACCAGACCAATTTAATAGCAGGTTGAAAATTTCAGTCAAGAAGTCATGAAGAGAAAGCTATAAGTACATCTACTTTGCCTCTCTCTCTCTCTCTCACACACACACACACTGCTTATGTTGTTATGCTCTATTCAGTAATAGATATGTAAGCATCACTTAGTCAACTATTCCATTTCATAATACCTTTAAACATAATGGCCTTGTAACAACAAAATAATTGGGCACATTTTTGTAGCTACTAGCAATGAACCAAAGCTCTTAAAATAACATGAATGAATGTACAAAGAGAAATTTCCTCCTTCTACCCTATTTCATCATTTCAAAATGTATCCCTTTCCTTGTACTTAGCAATGCAAAGTGAAACATATTCCTCTGAAATATGAGTCTTGTATTGATTATCCAACCAAATAAAATTATAACTGGCAGGGAGGAAATAATGACTCAGAGATAATAGTGGCTGTGAGTCAAATGAGTTATGCAAATGTCTTATCCCCAGTAACAATCTGATTTCATTGAGATTCTTTTGAGCCTTCACCAGTGGATGACACAACAACAAAAGACATTTATTTTTTTGAAAAGGGAGCAAAAACATTCAGCTTTTTCTTCTGAAGGCTTTCATATTTTATAGGCATAAATGAGGAACGAACATTCACCTCTGAGCCACGTCAGGGGACAAAAACAAAAAAACCCAAAGCTTCACAATTAGTTTCCTTCATTTGAACTTTAATTATTTTTGCTCTCAAATGTTTGAATGTATTTAAAAGGCTAGAGAGATTAAATAAGAGGTAAAGAACCAATGAGGCTACCTTCACTGCTTTGGAGAAAAGGCATAATAGAAAAATAATTGATTAAATGATCAATTAAAGAAAAGGCCAGGTTCAGCTGGCATAACAAGCCTGTTTAAAATCTTCTTTAATCTAATTTAAAAAGATGTGGAGTTGCAGTTCTTTTCTGAACTTTAAATCAAACCACATTAAACACATTGGGTACACCTACAGCTCATGGCATAAAGCCTTTTAGAAAGTTGTTGTCTTATCTGAACAAGGTTGAAAACAGGATAGCGACATTATAGTTTTACTGATTGGAGACAATAAAAAAGAAAAGGAGTTTGAAACAGACTTTTTCTCAGTTGCATAATTCACAAGCATATTATCGTGAACATTAATTTAATAGATATGAACAATTTAATGTATTGATTTGTATTTATTTTTCACACTTCTTAACCACCCATCTTCCTCTGCTTTTCATTCCCTATGTTAGTGGTGGTTAGCAATGGCTTTTTTAATATTAGGACCCAGTTGACCTAAAAAGATGTAGCAAGTTGGCACAGATGATCCACCCTCCACATTCCTCTTCTATTATTTTGATACAACCTGTTATCTCCATGCCCCAAAGGTGCATGAAAAAATCAAGAGGCAACTGGACTTTCTGGTTTTACTTTGAAGATGTTTCACTTCTCATCTAAGAAGTTTCTTCATGGCGAGGAATGGAATGAATTATACTCATTGCAGACAGCTGGTCATTTGCATTTTTTTAGTGAGTTGTTAATGCCACCTGGAGGTTTATCTGTGTTCTCAGGGTCACCTGAGTGATGCAAATGGGTGTGGAGCCTTCTTGGAACTGTTGAAAGGATTTTGTTGTAGGCTGGAGATAATGGCACTGTATCCTCCCCCTCTGTTGAAAAAGGACTGTTCAGTTTTGACACAGATGATCTCCTTGACCCCTCTTTCAAACCAGTCTCAAAAAAAAAAAAAAAAAACAGAAAGTCCAGTTGCCTCTTGAAAAAGCACCTTTGGAATAACCATGACCTGGGTGACTAAGAATCTCCATAGACATTTGTAATCTCCCTGTTGACCAAGGAAAGCTCCTTCAAGACACAAAAGTAGCTGAACCTCTGCCCAGGTTGATACCAGGAGAAGAAATACCATTTATGACCAACTGACTCTATCATAGTTTTTGCTATTACATGAAGCAACTTACCTCCTGCAATGAAACTGAAATAAAATTTCTACCTGAACTGACCTGGGGCAGAGAGGTAAGAGATATGCAACATGGAGAGTCATATATTCTTTTAGAGAGGCAAAAATACCCAGCATGAATTTATTTCATTGTTCCAGAGCTCCTACAGCCTGTCAGCATGGCCTCAGACTCTTCACCTCTCTCCTTCTTCAGATACTTGAATTATTTAGACAAGATATGTTGGAATGTATTTCCCAGTTGGGCCATGAACTGAGCACACCAACTGCTTGGGGGAAAAAACCCTGTGGTTTAAAATAACAATGGACTTTGGCTAACTATGGAATCAGCTGGTTGGCTGGCAGAATTATTCTGAACTGCCCTTAGATAAGGTCAATTAGGAAAGAGGAGGAGGAGGAGGAGGAGGAGGAGGAGGAGAGGAAATGGTGAGGAAGTCCACAAAACTGAACTCTTTCATTGGAAGAGGCAATAAACTCCAAGCCTTATCTCCCTCTTTGACTAAATAGGTTAGAAATGACTTCATTTGCATTGCTAATAGCAACCAAAACTGAATAATTATGCTGGCTTTCCTCACTATCTCCATTTCTCATAGTGATTCGGCAGTCCTTTTCTAGACAGTTAACAGGTAAACTTCATGTTTAGCTATTTCCTCCAAAACAGAAGTTCAAACTGAGATGAGCTTGGAGAATAATATCTGATATCACTCATTTTCAACAAAATTGAAATGCGAAAGGTTTCTATAGGTGTCACATTACACACTGTATCCCATTTTATATGAATCCGAAAAATGCAGGTGCCAGATCATTGTTTTTATTCATCAAACAGTCATTTTTATCAAACACTGTAGCAAAAATACTGTGCTCACTCTAGTATTTCTTGTAAATCAGTGTTGAAGCATACATTCCATCCATCCATCCATCCACCCACCCATCCACCCATCCCCTGTGTTTGTACTTACCTACATTTCCACATCCTTAATAATACTAGCAATAGCACTTAGATTTATATACTGCTCCATTGTGCTTTACAACACTTTCTAAGCAGTTTACAGAGTCAGCATATTGCCCCCAACAATCTTGGCTCTCATGTTATAATCTTGGAAGGATAGAAGGCTGAGTCAACCTTAAGCCAGTCAGATCAAACTCCTGGCAGTGGGCAGAGTTAGTCTGCAATACTGAATTTTAGCCACTGAACTACTATGGCCCTTAACCATCCACCAGAGCCCATCACATGTCTTGCATCGTTGAAATTTCCAGAATTGCAGGAAATACAACTTCAGCAATAGAGTGAATAATGCCTGGAATACTCTACCTGACTCTGTGGTTTCTTCCCCAAACCCCCA
The DNA here is from genome assembly GCF_049901715.1 of Pseudonaja textilis. Lineage (NCBI taxonomy): Eukaryota > Metazoa > Chordata > Lepidosauria > Squamata > Elapidae > Pseudonaja > Pseudonaja textilis. The sequence goes on from NC_141991.1 coordinate 39,650,992, forward strand.
AAACTTTAACCTTAGACTGTCTACCGTTGACCTCACTCCATTCCTAAGAGGCCTTTAAAGGGTGTGCCTACCCTCCCTGTCCTAATGTCTTCTTTTATTAGTACCCATTTCATGTAAACATAATCATGTTCTAATTATATCTGTAATCTAATACATGCTTGACAAATAAATAAATAAAATAAATTATGACAGCTGCAATCAGGTTCTGCTTGCTAAAACCGTAATCTTACATACATTCACTCAGTCGTGCTTACTTACAGTTAAATAGGTATAGCACTGATCTACAATGTGCTTTCAGAAAGTGAAAACCTAGTTATAGAAGTGACTGATAACTTCTTTCCCTTAAAATTCTGCTCTACATTTTCACCACAAACAGGTAGACAAAATATAAATGCTGTAGTAACTTTGGATTTCTAAACCTGCTTAATAACCTATAATATAAAGATCTCAATAGACTTAACATGGCAGCAGACCCCAGTTTGAAAAACCTCTAAGACAGGGCTCTAATACATTGCCACCTTTTAAAATTGTGGACACTATTTGTTTTCTTTCCTTCCATGTATGTCTCTAATAAAAACACTCTGAGATCTTGTTCTGAGCATCTGGAGGGGAGAAAAATTAATTTTGTCATTCTTTTGTATCCCATATGTCACACTGCTAGTTTTCATAAAGTGTTGTTTGAAAAATTAGTCTTTGAAGAAGAATGCAAAAGTCTTTCCTTTGACACATTATGATGGTGTAATGGTACTTAATTTTTTTACCTAGTGAGATCATTAAAAGTTACATATTTTCAAAAGAATTACTAAATCCAGATATGTTCTCTGATGTCTTATCTAATTAACATACATATTTAACATTGTTATGATTACAGTTATAGAACTTTAAATTATAAAGAATGCTATGCTTCTTTATAATATAAGCATTTATGAACTAGGTTTCAGCTGAGGTTGTGTGTGTGTGTGTGTGTGTGTGTGTGTGTGAGAGAGAGAGAGAGAGAGAGAGAGAGAGAGATTACCAAAGAGCAAAACTGTAAGCAATGAGATGAGAGGGAAATGAAACACAAAAGTATACCCTGTGAAAATTATACTAAAGCTTCATAATAATATTTCATTATCCCTCTTGACAAAGAAAGGGATTCTGACAGTCAAAAAGGAAAGGGCAATTCCTCTTCCCAATACTAGCTCTTTGCACGCTCTGCCCCTCAGTGGAGTGACTCTGTGGTAACAGACTGGTTGCCAGAAGATGGGCTTATTGAAACGTTGTGGTGAATAAATGGAAATTCTTTAGTATCGCTCAAGTTTCCTGGGGGAATCTACTCAGAGCACAAGGCAGAAGAAGAGACATTCCTCAATGATCTTTGGAAATGTTTGCAAACTAAGAAGAAATGACATTGTTTCCAAAAGGGGAGGATAAACAGTCACTGTCCTAGAGAAAATCATGACAAACTTTATTGAGAAACGTAAGAGAAATAGGTATAAATCAACACACTTGGAAGGAGAAATGCTGAAAAAGTGAGAAAGTGATTAGAGAAAGAAAGAGAAGGAAAAAGAATTTTACTAAATAAGGAGAATTCTTAGAATGTGGGCAGAGAAAGAAAATAATAGGCTTCTAGGAGTTGCAATGAAAACTTAATTATAGAAATAAAAATAGATTTTTATAGCCAAGAAATCATACTAATGGATCATTCAACAAATCAACCCAGAACGCTCACTCGGGGCACAAATGACCAGAATCAAGTTATCCTACTTTGAGCATATTTGTGAAGACCCAGCTCATTGGAGGTGGCTTTAAGGCTGGGAAAGGTGGAAGGAAACAGGAAAAAGACAACCTACAGCAAGGTTGGTGGACTTTGTTACCAATAAGTAAAATATTGGAAGACCTAAATGACCAGCTTAGAGACAGGCTTTAGAGTAAATGTATATATGTGATCACAATGAGTCAATGATGACTTGATGGCACATGATCAATCAAATTATTCTCATTCTTAATTGAACATTTCTCCAAATATGAGTATGTACCCAAATATATTTATTTTGAGATGTTACTTTTTTAGTGGGTGCAGGTGTTATTTTTTTTAAAAAAATAAAGCCTTTTAAAGTCAGAAAATATTTTAAGGCTCATCAGGATAGAGTGCAAAGGTGTAGTCTGGTCTCTAAAAGGAGATCATATTCACATTGGCAACTTACATACAGTTTTTAAAAGCTCTTTGAAAAAGAGAAAGCTATTCTATTATTTACCATGGTAACTATCTCTAAAACCAATTCTTCTTCTTTCTTCCCTTAAATTTGCCACCTGAGAATTGGAGGTGGCTGAATATGTAAGGTCATTTTGTTTCAGCTCTAGAAGATATTATTCAAACTAAAGTAATATCTTATGGAAATATGAAATGATCAACTTCTCTATTTTACTTGGTTTGGGATTTAAACTGCTGCTAACCTACCTCCACGTCATTTTGATTCCTAAAAATAATGCATTAAAAATGTGTATACGGTTCTCTTGATAAATGTATTTTTGTACGGACCTCTTCCAAATTTACATACATTCTTACACATTTCCAGTTACCTGCAATTATTTGCAAAACTTGAATTAATTTTGACTCACAAAGTTTGAATGAAATTAAAATGTGGGATCCTTGGTGCTATCTCAGCTTGGCTTTTTTCTTGCAATATGTTTCATTATCCAACTGGGTAAAATTTTCAGATTTAGAAGGGAATGAAGTTTGTTCTCTGTTTTAATACAGTGGCTTGCTTTGTCAGTGTTGGTGGGAGTGTTTTATCCTTCCTTCCTGATAATTTCTTGATTAGGCTGTTGTTTGTTGTTTGATCATTTGTCTGAGATGGTATTTCCTTGAATAGGACAATGTTTACTGTTCTAAGTACTGCTTGTTTACTGATATTAAAATATTGTAGCAATGTCATGAACTGATGCAAGGACTTGCAGGAAAAGTACCAAGGCTCTGAATTGTTTTGTAGCCATTTAAACTATTGAATCCAATCTACTGTATAGTGATGTAATTTCTATGCAGAAGGAATGGCGGGTGATGTGATGTGATATGGTGATCTGAATGATGTGACAGCTGTTTGACACTAACATGAGCAGTCAGGCAATGTGTTTTATCACCTCCTTAAAATCTGTGCCCAGAAGAGCTCTTTTGGGTGGCAAAACTAACATTCCTTTCTGTTTGACTTACTTTTTTTCTTTTTTAACATTTATTGTTTTTATTTTATTATATAAAATACAAAGAAGAAAAGAAAATAGGGAATTAAAAGAAGGAAGGAGAGCAGGAAAAGAGAGTGTGAAATACAAGGGGAAAGACAAAAAGAAAGAAAGGGGGGCACTGACTTCCAACTCTTCCTGGCACTGTACAAGATAAACATATTCCAACCTCAACTTTTTGCTTTTACACATGAATACATAACTAGCTATTCCTATAACACCAAATCTTTCTAATCCAAGGTCAAAGTTTCATTTTTTTTCTTCACAAGCACAAATTCCAGAAGTAATATCCAAATAAGAACACATTTTCCTCTTTAAATAAAGTAGTCAGTTTAACCATTCTTGCTTTATCTTCCTTGCTGTGGAAATAATGCGTATTTCTATTTGCACCCAGTAAACTTTGTGAACTGTCATCATTTTTATTTACAAAATTTATTGTATGCTTTCAAATTCTTTGGCCTTACCCTTTTTTTTCACTCCCCTTTTCCTTCAAAGTATGAAATGTTTTAAAAACAAAAAAACCCCACCTTTTTAAAAATCAAAATTTTGTAATACATCTTTTTCTTTGACTTCTTAACACACAAGCTTTGAACTTCAGCATTGCATTTAGGTCCCTCTCTCCAAATACCCTTATAGAATTTTTTTTTCTTTTATAAACATCCTGTTCAACATACATTTTGACTTACTTTTTTCTAACAAAGTTTATTCTTTTCTGTGTTCATGGCAGGATCCATGTTTGTGTTCATTCTGCCAATGAAGCTAAGATTGTGATTCTAACCTTGGCAACTTTAACATGTGTGGACTTCAACTCCCAGAATTCCCAGACCACAAAATTCAAAGTTGCCAAAGTTGAAAAAAACCTGAGCTGAGAGATTCAATCATTTCTCTGAATTCTGAATTTGGGCTCCAAGTAGAACAGTCTGGTTATGCATTCTTGGATGAAAGCTTTTACATTTTGTATGATTGGCACATTTACCACATTTACTGTTTATTTAATTAATATCAGGCTAAAACCCACAGATCCTGACCTAAACAGGTATTGTTTTCAAGAATCAAGGGTAGCAAAACTACAGTATTTATTCCATGCCAATTTCTTTGATATTGAATTGAATTCTTTATTGTCATTGTACGTATATACACAGTATATATACAACAAAATTCACATAATACCCAGAGACCAGACCCAACACGCATAGACACATGACAATCCCCAAACACCCCCCACCAACCAAAATTCCCTGCCCCTAAAAATATACAAGCATTTCTCCTACATCCCGCTAATTCTGTGGCACTCTATCATATTGTCTCAATTTGGTTCTGCTACTTTGATGAGAAACACAGTATTTGTTTGTTTGTTTGTTTGTTTGTTTGTTTATTATTTGTCAAGCATGTACAAGATAACAAGTATAGGTATGAACATAAACATGAACAAAGGAATTAAATACCGATAAATGGGGACAGTAAAACAGGGACATTAGGCATGGTGGTGCACTTATGCACACCCCCTTTAAAGACCTCTTAAGAATGGGGTGAGGTCCATGATAGATAATTTGAGTTTGAAACTGTGAGGGTTTGAGGCTGTAACAATGGAGTCCGGTAGAGCATTCCAGGCTTTGACCACCCTGTTGCTGAAGTCATATTTTCTGCAATCAACTTTGAAGTGGTTTACCTTGAGTTTTTATCGATTGTTTGTTGAAGCTGTAAGAAGTCGTTGACAGGCAAGACATTGTAGCAGACAATTTTGTGTACTATGCTTAGATCAGACTGCAGGTGGAACAGTTCCAGATTCTCCAAGCCCAAAATTTCAAGCCTGGAGGCATAGGGAATTCTATTGTGAGTAGAGGAATGGAGTATTCTTCCCAAGAAATACCTCTGAACTCACTCAATCATGTTAATGTCCGATATACAGTGTGGGTTCTAGGTGGATGAGCTGTATTCAAGAATTGGTCTGGCAAAGGCTTTGAATGCCCTAGTTAGCAATTCAATGTTACTGGAGAAGAAGCTTTGCAAAATAAGGTTAACAATTCTTAATGCCTTTTTGACAATGCTGTTACAGTAAGCTCTGGGGCTTAGATCATTTGAGATAAGTACTCCTAGGTCCTTGACAGAGTGAGGGTCATCTACAAGATCTGCCGAGCTTGTATTTGGTGTTGTTATTTTTATTGCCAAAGTGTAGGATAAGCATTTATTAGTTGAAATTTGGAGTTGCCAATTGCATGACCATTCTGATATATAGTCAAGGTCGCTTTGTAGGGCAACAGCATTGTCAGTGGTATTAAATTATTTTACGTCATTGATGAAGAGAACGCAACTGCTTTTAATATGATCGCATAGCTCATTGATGTAAAGCAGAAAAACGGTGGGTCCTAAAACCCTGCCTTGGGGAATACTGCTGTTAACTGGTGCTGGATTTGATAGGGCCTCCCTATTTTGACTATTTGTTGTCTGTTTGACAGGAACACAGCTATCCAATTGTGCAGGGATCTGGAGATGATGTAAGAACTTAGTTTTAACAGTAGTTTGCTGTGTACCACTGAATCAAAGGCTTTGCAGAAGTCTGTGTAAATTGTGTCTATTGCTTTACCCCGGTCAAGATGTGTGGTCCAAATGTTTCTGCAGTGTAGAAATTGCATATTATAGGACAAATTTTTCCTGAAACCAAACTGCTTGTTAGAAAGCAGGTTGTTTGTTTCTAAGTGGAGGGTGATGGATTGATTTATAATTGATTCCATTACTTTACAGGTGATGCAACACAGTGAGATTGGTCTGTAATTTTCTACTAGACTAGGGACTCCCTTTTTCAAAATAGGTATGACTGTAGCTAATGACCATAAGACAGGCAAGGAGCTGGTTCTGAAGGATATCTTATAGATTATGCATAGAGATTATGCTTGCGCAGTGGCAAACTTTTTCAAAAAGTAAGCACATAATCCATAGATAGAGTTGGCTTCAGGTTACATAGTGCCATTTCAACATTATCCATTGTAAAATCAATATGTAGTAAATTGTTACAAGTTGTTGTAGTATGACTAGGAAATGGGGGGCATCACACTATATGTCAGAATGGTCATGCAATTGGCAACTCCAAATTTCAGCTAATGATTTAGAAAAGTAATTGGAAAAGTGAGAACTTTCTTTTTAATATAGTTTGTAAATGTTTTTAATTTTAAATTGGGACAAGATACTTTTTGCATTAGTTTAGCTCATTTACTTTAGCCTTCTTACTCAAATATTTGGAAACAGCTCTACTTGACAAATTTGCTTAGTAAATTTTTTTATTGTGGAGAAATATATTCATTTGCGACTTGATACAGGGCCAACACCCTCTAAAAAAAACTACAATCCCTACTGATTTTATCCCATTTTGCCCAAAAACTGAAGTAGCACCAGATATTCTAGTGCTTCTCCATTACAGGCAATGGACAAGTTTGCTTTAAATTGAATCTCAAAGGGACTCAAATCAAATATGTTTGACCATGGATCACAACTCAAATTGAATCTTGTTCTCTTCAAATCTCAACTTTGTAGTTTGAATCAAATCACAATTGATCTGAACAGCCTGTTTTATGCACTCCTTAGCAAACAATATGTTTGCAAGCAGTTTCCTTTAGTACATGATGTTTTTGACTGCATTTGGTTCAATTTTGTGAATTGTACCACAAAACCCAGAACATATTATTTGTACATGTAATGTACAAGTACAGCAAGTATGAACTCGATATGTGCAAGTACAGCAAGTATGAACTAGATATGTTCATGTTAAAAAGTGAAGTCAGTAGTCCTTGACTTACAACTGCAATTGTGCAATTAAAATTTCAGTAGCTAGCTGATATGGTCTCTAAGTGAGTTATCATGTACATGTATCCAATTTTATCACCATTCTACTATGGTCATTAAGTAACTCACATGATCATTAAATGAATCCAGCTTCCCCAATTGAAGTTGCTTGTTGGAAACCCACTGGGAAAGCTGCAAATCCCAATGATATCATCACAGGTTGCTTTAACTGGTAACAAACAGAAGCTAATTGCCAAGCACCCAAATTGGAATCACGTGACCACAGGGATGGTGTTAGAATTTGCAGCAGAAATTCAAATCCCCACCAATGAACCACAAGACTCCTGCACATGTTTTATATGCTCTGTAATTCTAAAGGTTAATGAAAATTCCATCAAATGTTCTCTATGTGAAAAATATGCTCATCATGACTGCCTGGAATTATCCAAGCAAATGACTCAATTCCTAGAAACATCCAATTATGCATTTCCATTTTTCTGCCAACATGCAAACCCAAACTGGACAAACATATAGCCCTGTTTGAAAGAGTTGACTCTACAGAAACGCGAATATCATCCCTTGACACCATAAAAGCATCCCTGGACACTTTAAATGAAAGATTAACTAACCTTGAAAAAAAAAGACACAATACAAAACATCCAATAGCTACAAACCAACAACTGCAACCTAATCCACAAAAAAACTATAAATCCAACAAATAATGATATTTCAATCCTCGTCAGAGAAGCTGTCGAGTGTGAACGAAAGCGTCCTAATGCCATCTTATTTGGTCTAGAGGACATCAATAACAATGATGATATCACAGTTGTCTGTAATATCATCAGTAACTATCAAGCATCAACCATCTCCCCTGATGAAATACTTGACATTTCTCACATTGGCCAAGAGCTCAAAAACAGAGACGGCTCTGTGGCCCAAGCTTCTGCAGAGTTATTTGCAAAAATGAATTAAGCAAATGTAAATTCCTTTATAGTATAAATTCACTCACCAAAAACACAACCAACCATAAAAACCTCCAATCTCATGCTGACCTAATCTTACAGCAACGTTCCCGCTCCTGTGTACTACGCACAGAACTCAAAAATCATCTAGAAAATGGAGAGAAGGACCTGTACATTGATTATTGTGCAGACTGTATCAAAAGAAATTCACACAACCCGCAACTCAGCATCCAAACCTTCTTCAACCAATCCACCATCACCCAAGACTAGGCAAGTTACCCAAGAGCTTGCTCTTCCTGAGACCATTATCTGTGAACTGACCTTAAATATCATATTTCAGTTATTACTATGTTACAGAGCGCCTGATTATAACATTGAACATGAAAACAAGCTAAATAAACTACTAACATGGGCAGCATCCTACCCACTCTTTTCTTTCTTGATGACTTCAATCTCCCTCATATTAACCGGACCCTTAATGAATGTAAAACTGAACCCATACATGCAACCTTCTACAATGCTGTAAAAATTCTGGGACTGGAACAACTAATAACCAACAACACTAGACTTAACAACTGCCTCGATGTCATCTTCTGCAATAGTTTGAATTCAATTTACAGAATACAAATTAAAGAAAACTTTTCCAACAGTGATCACAACATGATTGACTTTTGTCTCAACATACATCCACACAAAAATAATCACAATGACAAAATTCCCAATTTTAACTTCAAAAAAGGCAACTATGATCTTATAATCAATTATCTCTCTTCCCTTGATTGGCAATTTCTATTCACTGGATGCAATACTGTTGAAGACCATTACAACATATTCTTATTAGAAATCAAAAAATCCATCAAACTATATGTACCAATAAAACTCCCCAAACCAGGAAAAACAGATTACCCATAATAATAAGGAAGCTTCAATCCAAAAAGAGATAACTTTGGCGAAAAAACAAATCTGGTCATGTTGCCAACTTCAAAAGCCGATACAAAAATCTATACTACCAGATAAAAACCTGAATGCACTAATTATCACATTAAACAAGAGGAAAACCTTCTACGCAGAAATTCTACCTGCACTTTCTACAATTTTGTAAACAAGAAACAAGACTCAAGGTCCATCCCACCCCTGAAAGGACCTAATGGCAAAGACTGCTATGATGACACCATCAAAGCAAACCTCTTTAACACATTCTTTGGCTCAGTGTTTGTAAACAGCAATGGATCAAGCCCAGTACTTCCTAGTTGAACCACAGACAACTACAATGATCTAATACATATCAATTTTACAGAAGACATTGTTGAAAAAGCACTGTGCAATCTAAAACCATCCCTATCTATTGGACCAGACGGAATATGTGCCTACTTCTTAAAAAAGCTATCCACTGCCATAGCCAAACCTCAAAGCATAATCTTTGAAAAATCTTTCAGGACCAACTCCTTGCCAAAACTATGGTCACAAGCCATGGTCATCCCCATTTTCAAAAAGGGAGATCCCAGCCTAGTTGAAAATTACAGACCAATTTCCTTATGCTGCATCACCTGTAAAGTCATGGAATCAATTATTAACCAATCCATTATCCTCCACTTAGAGACAAACAACCTACCCTCTAATAAAAAATTTGGTTTCAGAAAAAAACTATCCTTCAATCTGCAACTCTTACACTGTAAAAACATATGGACTACACAACTCAATCAGGGCAAAGCAATAGACGCAATCTACATAGACTTCTGTAAAGCCTTTGTTTCAGTGGTACACAACAAACTACTCCTAAAACTAAAATCTTATGGTATCTCTGGACATAACTAGATAGAAGCATTCCTGTCAAACAGACAACAAATGGTCAAAATTGGGAGTGTCCTATCAAATTCTGTACCTGTCAACAGTGGTGTCCCCCAAGGCAGTGTTTTAGGACCAACTCTCTTCATACTCTACATAAATGACCTCTTTGATCATATCAGGAGCAACTGTGTTCTCTTCGCTGATGATATAAAGCTATTCAACACCACAGACAATACTGCTACCCTTCAAAAAGACCTTGACTATGTATCAGAATGGTCAATCAAATGGCAACTTCAAATCTCAACAAATAAATGCTCTGCCTTAAATATTGGCAGAAAAAAATCATAAAATAAAATACAAGCTGAATAGTCAAGATCTTGTTGATGATCCAAACTCTGTCAAGGATCTTGGAGTACTCATCTCAAATGATCTAAGTGCTAGAGCCCACTGTAACTACATAGCCAAAAAGGCATTAAGAGTTGTTAATCTAATCCTACGTAGCTTCTTCTCTGGTAATATCACACTACTAACTAGAGCAGGGTGTCCAACCTTTCACCTTCCCTGGGCCACATTAGAAGATGAAAATTTGGTTTGGGCCGCACATAAAATAAAATAACAGTAATGATACCTGATCATCCAAAAAAAAAACCATAGAAAACATAGTTAACGTATTAAATTTATTTGGAAATGAAGTTAGTGAGATGTTTTTATTATTTATTAATTATTTATTAAAAATTATTTATTTTTTATCATGGTTTTTTTATCATGGTTTATCACGGTTTATTTTCCGGCCAAATTTTGCAGGGGTGAAGGGAGAGGGGAAGGGAAGAAAGCTCGCCTGCCTCGCGCCTAACTCTCCTCCTGCAAATGGCCTGGCTGGATGAGGCAGGACTGGAAGGCAGAAGCAGTAGCGGCGGCAGCGGCAGAAGCGGCGGCGGTGGTGGGGGCAGCGGCGGCGGGGGCAAAAGCAGCAGCGGCAGTGGGGGCAGAAGTGGCGGCGGTGGGGGCAGAAGCAGCAGCGGCGGCAGGGGCAGCAGCAACAGCAGGAGGTGGCACTCTGACAGCGCCCACCTTTTCTGTTGCTGCTTGGCGTGGTGCTCGCCTCACCCCACCTCGCGCCTGCCTCTCGTCCTCCTCGCTGGCTCTGGCACGAAGGTTGGGGTGGGCACTGGGCCGCATTACGAGGCGACCTGGGCCGCATGCGGCCCGTGGGCCGTGGGTTGGACAAGCCTGAACTAGAGCATAGAAAACATTTGCTAGACCTGTACTTGAATACAGCTCATCAGTCTGGAATCCATATCATGTATGTGATATTAACACAATTGAGAAAGTCCAGAAATATTTCACAAGAAGAGTTCTCCGCTCCTCTACTCATTGCAGAATACCTTATGCCACCAGACTTGAAAGTCTAGACCTAGAATATCTGGAACTACGCCACCTCCTGTCCAATCTAAATATAATATATAAAATCATACATTGCAATGATTTACCTGTCAATGAATACTTCAGCTTCAATCATAACAATACAAGAGCACACAATAGATACAAACTCAAGGTTAACCACACCAAACTTCACTGCAGAAAATACGACTTCAGCAACAGAGCGGTCAATATTTGGAATACTCTACCTGACTCTGTGGTTTCTTCCCCAAACCCCAAAAACTTTGTAAATTTCTTAGGGTTAAAACTTCAGGAAAAATATATGAAATATCAGAACTGAAATGAAGGAACTAATTTGGCTTAAAACAAGAATTTGGCAGGCAGTTTTATAGATCAAATAATAAACTCAAAGAAAAATAAATTTAAAAGATTTTGGTTGTTTGTTTGTGAAAGCTCCTCTTCTGTGAAATCCTTGAACTGAGGTCATTTGAGTGGAGAATTGTCCTTTACTACTCAGCTTAGTTGTTAAGATGTTGAAAATAAAATAAAGATTGCAAAATTTTAAGAAATTGAAATATTTTTCTAACAACATTGCTTCAACAACAGTGTTGTGGATTCAGAATGGTTCAAAAATTCAAGCATGAAATAACCACTTTTAGGGGAGAGGTTATTATTATTTTTATTCCAATGATCATTTTGAACAAATTTCTTGGGAAGTGTTCCAACTCAGACCTGCTTATCTCCTGCTGATGGATTTAGCAATGGCTAGTTTCCCAAACTACCACTTGCATTAAGAAGCAAAGAAGCTCACTCTCACTGAAAAAGTTGGTTCTTCAATAAGGACACAAAACCTGATCAGGCTACTTACTCCCAAAATGTTGCTTTCCTCCTGTCCGTCCATCCTGCAAGGGTAGCTTGGCTCCCTCTAGGTATTAGTTGTAGGAAGTAAACTAGCCTGGCATTTTAGGTCTATCATGCTCATAATCTTTTAAACCAAGGTCTTTCTGCTCAGTTTTTTTCACCACTGGTTGGACTGAGGTGCTTCATTTAGATGGGGACCTTGCTTTCTCCACCTGCTTGGGTTAAGGACCTTCTGCCCTTTGTGATATTTTGTTCTCTCTCTTGCTTTCCCTTTGCCACCCTCTTCTTTCTTATCAGCTCTTGTTTGCTGAACTGGACTGGTAGCCACTGGCTTGGGCTGATCCACTAGTTTTCTTGTTCCAAGTGGGACATTTTTGCTGTTGGTAGGAGTGCATTTTCTGTGCACAGAAGCTGTCAAACTTTCTTAATTATGCCCTTCCTCACTTGGCAAACTCATTAAACAGATTTAACAGATTAACAGTGTTGGAAGGGACCTTGTAGTCATCTAGTCCAACTTCCCACCCAAGCAGGAGACCCCACACCAGTTATGGCTAACCTTTTCAACACCAAGCGCCCAAAATGCACGTGTGAGTGCATTCCCAAAATGCAATGTGTGTGGGTTCACCATGCATGTGGCCCACCTCTGCATGCACCCACTGCATGCACATCCGAGACTCGAAGACCAGTTGGCCAATCGGAGGAACACATGCATGTGCAGTGGAGCTGAGCTGGGGTAATGGTTCATATGCCACAGAAAGGGCTTTGTTCACCATCACAGCCCTACACCAATCTCTTCTTGAAAGCTTCCAGTGAAGCTCCCATAACTTCTGAAGGCAAGCAGTTCCATTCATTGATTTTTCTCACTGTCAGAAAATTTCTCCTTATTTCTAGGTTGAATCTCTCCTTGATCAGTTTCCATCCATTATTCCTTGTCTGGCCTTCAACTGCCTTGGAAAATAGCTTGACCCTTTCCTCTCTGTGCCAGCCTCTCAAATATTGGAACACTGCTACCATGTCTTCCCTGGTCGTTCTCTTGTGAGATTAAAGAGGAGGACACTCAAGTATTGATAGATACCATGTGAATTTGATGTTCAGACCCAAAATCTCCAAGAAGACATTATTTTGGGATTTTCATATGTTCAAAGGAAGTCAGACAATAATGCCAAGAGTTTGAAGAGACAGCTAACCTAATTCTGAGGCTGAGAATAAATCTTCTCAGGGTGAATGAAGGAACTGTAACAGTTTCAAAAAGAGAAAAAACAACCATGACAAGCAAACTGTACCAGTGATACAAAAACAAAAAAAATGTGAAAAATGGTCATGTCACTTTTTTCAGTGCCATTGTAACTTTGAATGTTCACTCCACACAAGCAAAGTACCAGCAAAGGAGGGGAAAAAAACACTAGAGAAGTTCCTGAGACAGGAAGTCTAGTCCTGCCAAGAATGTAAAAAGGGTGAATGGAGAGGCAGTTTCTGTAAGCAACACCAGAATGTTTCCTTCCTACCTTCCTTACAGGATTAGGCCAGTAATTTTTTCTAACAACCGGTTCTCCGAACTGCTTAGAACAACCGGTTCTTGCAAATAGGTGCAAACTGGTAGAATCCCACCCCTGGTCTAGTCTCTTTCCAGCTGTAAATCAGTCACAATCATGTGACCTCCCACTTAGTGATGCTTTGCTGAGCAGCAGAGTTGCTAGTCCCAATTAGGGTTGCTAATCAAGGAGGATACATCTTCCTAATTTTATTCCTACAGCAATCTTGCAAGGAGCAGGATGGTAGTAGACAACCAGCTGAAAGTCAGCCACTGAGCTCAAGCAAGCCTGAACATAGATACCCCTTTCCTATATTAAATGACAGAATCACTACACTTGCTTTTCTCCATCTCTGACTGTCTAGAGGTCCTTCCAGTTATTCTTCATATACCTTCTATGGTATGGAGTGAGAGGATGTTCTGCAATATCACTAAAATTTAGACATTTTAATGTATTTGTTGTTATTGTTGTTGTTGTTGTTATTGTTATTGTTATTATTATTGTTGTTGTTGTTGTTATTATTATTATTATTATACACAAAAATGTCAGTATACACAGCAAACAAGATAACCATGCTGGGTTCCATATCACAAATCACTAGTTGAACACTTCCCAAGTGTTTAGGACTGCATGATGTATCGGCAGATTATGCGAGCAGATCCCAGTAAGGTGGCCTCCTGCAGCTGACCAATGGTGATCTTGCCAGCACCAATTGTTTTTATGTGCTTGCCTAGGTCTTTGGGCACAGCACCCAGTGTGCTGATTACCACTGGAACCATCTGCACTTTTTATGCCAAAATCTCTGCAATTCAATTCTCAAGTCCTGATATCTAGTGACTTTTTCAAGTTGTTTCTTGTCGATTCTGCTGTCACCAGGTATGGCAATGTCGATGATCCACACTTTTTTCTTCTCCACAATTGTGATATCCGGGGTATTGTGTTCCAAAACTTTGTCAGTCTGTATTCAGAAGTCCCACAGTAGTTTTGCATGCTCATTTTCAACCACTTTTTTAGGCTTATGATCCTACCAGTTCTTTGCTACAGGCAGATGGTAGTTGTGACACAGGTTCCAGTGGACCATCTGAGCAACTGTGTTGTGACATTGTTTGTAGTCAGTCTCAGCTATTGTCTTGCAATAGCTCAGTATGTGATCAATGGTGTCATTCCATTTCATGCATTTCATGCAGAGTCTGCATTTGGGGTCATCAGCAGATTTTTCTATTCTGGCTTTGATTACATTCATTCTGATGGCTTGTTCTTGGGCTGCAAGAATCAGCCCTTCTGTTTCTTTCTTCAGTGTTCCATTGGTCAGCCATAACCAGGTCTTTTCTTTATCTACCTTTCCTTGGATCTTTTCAAGGAACTGTCCATGCAGTGCTTTGTTACACCAACTGTAGCGCAAGTTTGCATCGCTGTTTTTCTATATTGATTCTTGGTTTGCTGCACATTGAGCAGCTTCCTCTTGTTGACTTCCATCAAAACTGGTTCAACACTGTCTTTCACATAATCTGCCAGAACATACTTCAGAAAATCAGAAATTGAAATCCAGTCACTGACCAATACAGTTCGAATTTTCAGCACTGACATCAGCATGGAGTTTGAAGAAAGGGAAGATCATAGAAAGTGATGGAATTGAAATGCCCAATGGACAAACCATCAAGTGCCACCAACCCGAAGCCTACAAATACCTGGGCATACTGCAGCTGGATAATATCAAGCACGGGCAAGTGAAAAATGTGGTCAGCAAATAATACACACAAAGGGTCAGAAAACTTCTAAAAAGCAAACTGAATGGTGGTAACACCATCAAGACTATAAATACCTGGGCCATACCCATCATCAGATATACTGCTGGGATCATAAACTGTACACAGGCAGAGCTGGACAGCTTGGATAGGAAAACAAGAAAACTGATGACTATACACTATGCTCTGCACCTGCGTAGTGACATCGACAGGCTATATTTGCCCAGAAAAATAGGCGGCAGAGGACTTTTGCAAGTGAAGCAGAGAGTCAAAGATGATGATGATGATGATTAAATTTTATTTGTCGTATATAAGCTTTCCATATCTACAATGGCTATGTACTGTCCGGGTACAATCTCTTTTAAATACAAGTAACAAATCTTTTTTTTTTAACCAAATTTTATTCAGTTTTTCACATTAAAAACAAAAATCTCTTTTTAGTGGACAACATATTTCCGGGTCATCACCTTTACATACAAATATGACAGCAATTATATATTCATATATACATACTTAATTCTATCATTACCTTTTCCATTCTAAATTTGCAATAACTATAGCTATTATTCTCAAAATCTATTCACCATGATCTTCACTTATCCTTATTAAACATTTCCCATTATTTAATTAAACACTCTATTCAGCTTTATCTATAATTAGTTAATAATATCAAACATTATGAACATCGCATGAACATCATATTTATAACCATTATCCTCTAATTCTGCTAATCATCATGTTTACTTATCCTAATTATTCAATATTTCATTATTCAGTTACACATTTCATCTTTGTTTATATATCCTCCTCCATTTTAAGTTTCTAACTTTTGCTTCTATTTTCTAACCATTGATAAAATAGTTTGAGAGTTAAATAGCATTGTTTCTTACTTATCCTTAATTTTCAATGTTAATCTATTCATTTCAGCACATTCTAATATTTTCTTTATTACATTTTCCCCTATAGGTATGTTTTCATTTTTCCATATTTCTTTCATATCTCTCCGGTAAAATACCCAACAAGAATATCTCTGGTTTTAAGTCTATTTGTTGTTTTATCATTTCTTCTTAGCATATTTTTATTTTTAACCAGTACTTTTTTTTATCATAGGACAAGTCCACCACAGATGATAAAAAGAACCCAGTATCTGTTTACATTTCCAACATCTGGGAGAGATGTTTTGAAACATCTTTGCCATTCTTCCTGGTGGCAAATGCCACCTATAAAACATTTTGTAAAGATTTTCTTTATGTTGACATTGTCAATTCATAATTTCTTTATCTTAGTTTTTGCCATTTGTCAAGTTCTATAGTGTATTTTTGGACCATACTATCATAATTTCTTTTACTTGTTCTTCCATTTTAAAATTCAATAAATAGCTATATATTTTAATTTTTCTTATTACTGTATGTAATATATTTTTATTTTTCTTATTACTGTATGCAAGGGTCTTCAAACTTGGCAAGTTTAAGCTTGAGCTAACAAGACTGAAGGAGGAATTCTGGGAGTTGAAGTCCACAAGTCTTAAAGCTGTCAAGTTTGAAGACCCCTCTTGTATAAGATATGGAATCACATACTAAATGGCAATTTCCTTCTTTAACTCAACAAGGAAATAACAAACTAACCAAACAGTGTCTATGACTTTATATAGACTTATTGACATTTTGTTAAGACTGCTTTGCAAGCTTCTTCTAAGCCTCTAATGTAGGGGTGTCAAACTTGCGGCCTGAGGGCCAGATCTGTCATATGCTGGCCATGCCCATATCCACACCTGGTTTAGAAAAGGGGAAAAACTTCATAATATGTCATGTGGTGATACCATGTCGACATGAGTTTGATATCCCTGCTCTAGTGGCAGAGTCTAGGACAACTTGTCATGGCCAACTCACTGCAGGACAACTTGCTGTGGAATAAACCATGCAGGATAACTCAATGCAATAAATGATGTTTGTTAACTGTTTCTTCTACACGATTTCCATTTTTGTCAATGAAAACATTGTTAAACAGTGGCAGATAACATTTATCATGTTAAGTTATCCTGGATTGTCCAATGGTGAGATGGCCATGCCAGGTTGGCCATGGTGAGATAGCTGCAGCGAGTTGACCACAACAAGATGGCCAAAGCAAGATGGTCATGGTGAGATGACCATGGCAAAATGGTCAAAGTGAGATGGCCATGGTGAGTTGGCCCATTTTGCTAGTGGCATCCCCCAGAATGCACAATACAGGTAGTTTTATGATCATTAGTTTAGTAACTCTTTGAAGTTATAATGGAGCTGAAAAAAGGTGGCCCTTGATCTGGTTATGTTTTAGGGAGCTTCACTTTCAGGACCTCTTGATATACTGTCTACTGTCCATCTCAGACCAAAACTGGTTTAGATGGAATTGGAAAAGAAATATGAATTTTGAAGAAGACAAAACAGAATGAAAGTCAGAGGCTACCAAAGAAATGCCCATTGCTTTAAATACCTTTTATAGAAATCCCATAAAATTACAGGAAATTGGTGCTACCCTTTTATAGATTTTAGACTGAGCTTATTTTGCCACATCATCTTCCAGAAGATTCCTATTCATGGCATTTACCCATTCATGAATCATTGAGAGTCAAAATTTGCAAATGCAATTCATGAATCTTTTCGGCACACAAAGAAAGAATCCTATGACTGAAAAAAACATATTGTTTTGTGCATAACAACCAACAAGGTAAATACTTCTAATCTGTCAGTGGAAGAAATGAAAGTGGAGATTTTCCCTTTCTTTTCAGGAAAAGAGATATTGAAGAAGATTTATAATGTGAAGCAAAATCCGCATGCAAGAATGTGTAAGTGTGCCTTATAAGTTTGGAAGAAAGAGCTTGCATTTAGGTAGATTTGGCACTTTCTCATTTAGTATGATGATTTCTACATAAATAGGGAAAACTTGTTGGTAAAAGCTTTATCCATCAGATCTGTGATGAATCCTCAAATGTGAAACAGTCACTAAGGAAACTTGGATTTCAAATGTTCACTTAATACAGCCCTGGAAAAAAAATGATATTAAAGCATTTGTCCTCTGCTTTGGAGCTTAGAATGAATGACATTATTTTTCTAGTGCTACTGTATCACTATTTTATTGGAAAGAAGGCAAGCACTTTATAGGAAAAAAGTATAGTTTGTGAAGATAGCTATTTAATAAGAAATATTGTAGAAAGAGGCAGAAAAGCAGAAGCCAAGGAGAAAAACATTCATGCGGGCCATCAAATGTCTAGTACACAGATTCTAAAGTGTATTTATACAAGACTGTAGGAAGCATTTTCAAATAGGGCACACTGTGTTTTATGTTTTGGTTTTTATATCATGGTTTTAGTGGACCGGCCCTCCATAACTACTGAATTTGAATTAATTATCCTTCTGACATTGAGACAGGGCAGCTGGGTGCCAGGAATGTAAGGTGGGAAAGACATAATTACAGGCATTTTTATGGTCTAAGAATATCTGATTCTGTATATTTTTTGAAACTAGACAAGTTCAGAAACTGGGTGATTAAACGTTCAATGCATGCATTGGAGTAATGTTACCCTTTTAATAGGATGGTGTTTGCTTATTTAGTTAGGGTGCATATGGCAGCCTTTCATAAATTTCTAATACCAGACTTCAAAAAAAAAATCAGTGAAAAACATACATTTGCTAAAATGAGTATTAAAAATTGCAAAGCAATAACTAAGAAACAGCAAATTCCATTTTTTCCTCATTTGGTACAGGGTCAAGAAACAACTTCAAAAAGAGATATAAAGCAAGATCTTCAAAGAGCAGCACAGCCATTGGGTAGTTTGTCAATGTTTCTTTGCCATTCTGAAAGTAGAGTATATATTATAAATATTATTAAAAAGTACAAATTGTGTTCCATCAG
Source organism: Pseudonaja textilis (assembly GCF_049901715.1). Classification (NCBI taxonomy): domain Eukaryota; kingdom Metazoa; phylum Chordata; class Lepidosauria; order Squamata; family Elapidae; genus Pseudonaja; species Pseudonaja textilis. The sequence goes on from NC_141991.1 coordinate 39,670,141, forward strand.
TTATTTTGCTACAAAAATGGTAGGGTGCTTTGTGGTTTTTCAATGCAATGCAGTTATTATAATTAAAGTATCAGAAAAGCAGCACTTTGTTAATAAGTATAATGGAAGCATGTTTGAATATGAAAACCGCATGCCAAAAAGGGGAAAACAACAATAAAAAAGATGATTTCTAAGAAATTGTTTTTCCAAGCAATGCCATTTTAATAATATGTCTAGAATAAAGAAGTTAAATAAAATACTTTTTTAAAACATAGGTGCAAGGTGGCAGTTGTGACTATGGGAGGGCCTATGTCCAACTTCTTACCATGCACCAATTGTGCTATTCCTAGATCACTCATGGTCACTCATGGTCACCTGTGTGGACTACTGTGGACTACTAGATCTACTTGGAGATGCCCTTGAAGAGTAGCCAGAAACTTCACCTGGTTAAAAATGTGGTGGCATAATCAGTATGCTTTTGGTAGAATACACATTACACTTTTGCTTCGTGAAATTGACTTTCTGGGTCCAATTCAAGGTGCTGATGTTGTGCTTTAAATCCCTTCATGGCATGGGTTGGTTTACTTGAGGAACATCTTGCACATTTCATCTGTCCATCCCATCAGATCTAGCAGAGAGGGCTGCTATGAAGCTTAGAGCTACATGTCGCAGACCCTAAGTGGCATGCCTTTTCTATGGTGGTGCCCACATTATGGACTATTCTCCTCCACCCACCCACCCACAAGGTAAGATTAGTTTCAACACTTCTAAGCTTCTGATAGTCCTTAAGACCTGGTTAGGTCAGCAAACCTAGGGACACCATGGGATGGGTGAACTTATGAGGTTGCTCTATTATTATTAACATCCCTTCATCTGTTATTTCTTTGTTCTGTTTTATTAGTTTTTAAAATATTTTTATAATTAATGATTGTATATATAATTAATGATGTAGTTTTATGTATTCAAGGTTTAGCTTTGTTGTATGCTATTTAGAGGTGCTTTTGATGAGATAGGCAGCTGTATAAATAGATAGATGATAGATAGATAGAAAGATAGATGATAGATAGACAGATGATAGACAGACAGATAGATAGCTGGATAGAAATACATGATTGATGATGATAATGAAGAACAAGAGCACACACACGTGCTACAGAAATTAGCTAGATATACATGATGATGATGAAGATAGCTAGACATAGTTAAACAGGCAGGCAGGCAGGCAGGCAGATAGAACTCCATGATCTATAAAAATCTTGTTCAGAGTTTTGCAGTGTAAATTTTGTGCCAAAAAAATAAACACAGATGATTGAGGTTTCATTTAACTTATTTATAAACATATGAAGTAAACTTTACAATACCCGTTGTAGATTTCTCCAACATAGAGAAAACTCAAACAGAAGCAGACATGTTACAGGTTCAGAACAGAGCAGAAACTCAGGAGCTCAGAAACAGACATGAGTTTCACTTTAGTACAGCAGGCAAGCAAGTCCCACAGCAGAGGAGAGAAGCAGTTTCATTTTCAATAGACAAACTCAGAGCTTACCATAGCTTCAGAGCTGCAGTGTTTAATATAGAGCCACGCATAGGCTACTTCTAGTTTCAGTTTCCAAACAGTCCTCATTGGCTGACTTAGTTGCTATGCCTATTCATTGGCTGACCTTGTTACCATCCTCTATTCCAGTTCATGAACATTCTCTGACAAATCTGATGTTTACTTCAAAGCCAATTATAGTTCAATTATAGTTATATATAGATATAAGAAAGTATTGTTTTCATTAAGTCTTCAGGGCTTTCCCTTGAGTTTAATACTGTAGCTTAGTGTAGTATACACTACCATTACATATTATACATTAGTATAATATTTTTGTTCCTGTGTGAGACTATTTATATTTCTATATGTCTGGAGTTTTTTTTTTCTAATGCGAGTAAGAAAATGACATTAGACTTTCTAATGTTTATATTATATTTAACTTGGTTTCTATTTGGAAATTGCTTCCAGATTTTGTGCTTGCAATAAAGAAAAAAAAGAAACTTTATGATGATTTTGTTTTTGCTAATTAGATAGGTTTTTTGTTATAGAAATGGCTAATATATATTGTTGTGTAAAAGTAAAAAGTTGAGGTTGTAATGTTGTTATCTTCTATTGTGCTAATGAAAGTTGGAAGTTGGTGCCTTTTTCTTTCCTTTCCCCTCTTTTCACCATTTATTTTTTTCTTTATTCTCCTACTCCTCCTAATTTTCTATTATTTTTTTGAGTTTCTCCTTGTATTTTATATTTTGGTAAACTAATAAAAAGGTGAAACTAGACATTAGACTTTCTTGTTGGATACCCTAGGACAAGGGTGTCAAAGTGGCGGCTCACTTGCCATCTGTGTCACACATAGGCTACACTCACCCCAGCTCCATGGAGAAAAAAAAACCCATTGCAATATGTCACATGATGCCGCGAGTTTGACACCAATGCCCTAGGAAAAAGGGGGAGTCCCTCTCAAGTCTTCAAGGTGATTGAGGATTTGACTGAAATATTCATTTAAAATTAAGGGAATAAGAATGTGAGAGATTCTGCATGGGAGATCTTTGAGGGAGTCATTGCATCAGAACAGTTCTAGCTGTTTTCCCATGTTGGAAGTTAAAACCCACCCCTCTCCTAGAAAAATGAAACATTTTAGGAAATACTAAAAAGGCAGAATATTTCCCCTAAAAGAAAAATAGAAACTCAGAGAGGCAGAAACTCAGCCCCACCCACTTTGTTAATGGGCCATTAAGGCCTGGGCCAGTCTATTCTACATAACAATGATCCTTCAGGCAGAGCCATGTAATTTCCCTTCATTGCACCACCCACCAAGTTTCAACCAAACTTAGCACACGGACAACCTACAAAACTAGCTGTGACTTCTGACAGCAACCAATCAGGATACTCTTCTGTGTCCCAGGAAGTTCAAAGCTAGAGAGGGTATAAAACCCAGGGACTCTCGGCATCTCTTCCCTTTTCTTTTTTCAAGAACTCCAAAGCATGTGATCCTATCCATCATTAAACCATCTTTCCAAACAGTTTCCATGTTTCCAGTGTCTTTCTCCCCACTTGGAACTGAATCCAGATGGACATTTTTTTCCAACATTCTGTCCAGTTACATCTGAATCTAGGAGGCAGTGCTCATCCCAGTCCCTTTACCTGAGGTGTCCAAAGACACTGCCATGGTCATGTGGCTGGAATGACTATATGCCAAGGAACACAGAATGCTATTATCTTCTCACTGAAGTAGTACCTATTTATCTACTCACATTTTACATGCTTTCAAACTGCAAGCTTGCCAGGGGATGGGGTAAGTAACTGAAGCTCACCCTATAGCACTCTTGTTCTCAAACCCGGGCTCTCAGCTTTTAAAAGAGGTGATACATGCAGTTAAGCAAAAATAAATAAATAAAAAAAATAGTTGATCTATTTCTAGGTATCTTCTAATTCAGGGATCGCCAACCTTTTGGATCCCAGAGCCCACCAAATTCATACTTTTAAATCCTGAGGACCACTAATATGATATTTTTTTAAAAAGCTAATATATTTAATATAATTTTATATTAAATATAAATTTAATTTTATATGTATATATATATATGTATATGTATATGTATATGTATATGTATATATATATATGTATGGTATTCAGCTTTGTTCAGGTATTTTCCCATGTCATTATAGTTGTGCTTTTAAAGTTGTAGTGACATTTCGGCAGAATCGCATCTGCCATCATCAGGCTTGTGTATTGTGTTCGTCTGTACTTTAAAAGCACAACTATAATGATGTGGGAAAATACCTGAACAAAGCTGAATACCATACATATAAATATCCACGAAAACTTTATATATATGAGTGTGTGTGTGTGTGTGTGTGTGTGTTTCCTAAAAGCCGCACTAAAAGCCTCCAATACAGGAAACACAATGTTGCCAGCCAATCAAGACAAAAAAAAGCTACAAAACAGACAGAAGATATTAGAAAACCAATCGAGCAGAATGCAGCGAACTCCAAGACCATTAAACACAGACCAAGACTCCCAACCAATTAGGATGAAGAAAAAAACATTCTGGCACAGTGTAGACTAGCACCAAATTTAAAACAGAAACGGCTGTGAAAGTCTGACTCACAGATGAACATTATACAGAAGCCTGATGATGGCAGATGAGATTCTGCTGAAACATTGCTACAACTTTAAAAGCACAACTATAATGACGTGGGAAAATACCCGAACAAAGCTGAATGCCATACATGTAAGTACCCGCGAAAACTTAAGAATATATATATATATTGGCTCTTCCAATCTCACCTAGAGACAGGAAAGGAAAGGTGACCCTGGGGGCACTTCGCTCGCTTTAGCACTTCACTGCCAAACCCAGCCACAGCCAGTGATTATTTGGGGGTGGGGGAGGGGAGAGTGAGAGAGAGAGAGAGAGAGAAAGCATCTCTCGCATTACCAGGGGAGGAAAGGAGGTGAAACAAAACTCACTCTTTCACTGAGACCTACAAAACACCAATCTATCACGTTCCAGGAGATCTTAAAAACCACCAAACGCTCCCACTTGCAGGCCTCCTGGCTCAGGTCCCTGAGATGCATACTCCCACACAAGGCAGCGGTGGCAACAACAGTCCCCTCCCCCAGCACCCGCTGTCAGATCTCCCCATTAGTTCTCTAGCTTTGAATTGCTCCCAGCTCTTTCTCTTTCCTCCCCTCCCCATGCCCACTTGCAGGCAGGAAAGGAAAGGGAGACAGAGCCATGCTCAGCTCTCCGCTTTTCCAGCCCTCGCTTCCTCTCCTAACATTGAAGCCTCGCAAGTGCAGGTAAAGCCACCACAGCGGTAGCACCCTGACTTGCTTGCTTCTCCACTACTGCCTCCTCCTCCTCCTCCAGCACCTCCTTCTCTGGGTAGGGTGATTCTTACTAGCTGAGTATGCTAAGGCAACTCAGGGTACTACCCCTGCAGTGGCTTTGCCTGCATCTTCGAGTCTTTGATGTTGGGAGAGGTAGCAAGGGCTGGAAGAGCTGAGAGCTGTGCATGCCTCCATGTGGCCATGGGGGGAGGAAAGAGAGGCGGGAGCAATTCAAATCTAGAGAATTAATGGGGAGAGCTAACAGTGAGCGCTGGGGGCGGACGTTGTTGCTGCCGCTGCCTGTGTGTGGGAGCTGGTTGGTGTGTACATCTCAGGGACCTTACTCTGGGGTCCCTCAAAGAGCCAGGAGGCGGAAGAATTGCACGGCCCAGATTAATTAGTTTTGGGGGCCATTTCTTCTGTGGCCCGCCAAAAATTTTCCTTGGCCCACCAGTTGGCAACCACTGTTCTAATTAGAAAACAATCAAGACTGCTTAAAACATAAAAGGCAGTGGTTGACAAATACAATTCCACACACATTTGAGTCAGTGCATTTTGTAGCAGAAGTGCTACAAGTGCTCAACACATTACTTAATATCTTTCCTAGGAATATGTGCTATTGAACTTAGAGGAAATCCATGCACAGAAATTTACTAACAAAGTGTGTATGCTATTTTTCAACACTATTTCCCCACTAAAGGCCTGCATGCCAAAACAAGTTTAACATATTCTGTAAAATCCTTTTCAGACATAGATAGACAATATTTGGTCATAGCTTTTCTGTCAAAATTATCGTGATTGATACTGATGACATAGGTAATTACTTAATTTATTCTGAAAGGAGAATTGATTACTGGATCTTAAACAAAGCAGAATTTAACTGAGCAGCATGTACTACAGAAATTAACTGCAAGACCTTCATTTGAACAACAGACAGTTTATTAATGAGACATGCTTTTCAGAAGAGAACAAAATAATTCAAGTGAGACTAACATTTTAAGAAGCTAAGTTTTCTTCTGACTAGCTGTACTCAGATTTTCCACAGAGTTCAACATATGTGTGAATCTTGGATACATCTTTGGGATTTAAGTATTTTTTGCCCTAGTAGTAGCAAGGAAAAGTTCCCAGTTTGAAAAGCCAGGCTGCTTTTTGAACTTCCTAACTTTCAATGAATACAGTGGAACAAGGACCAGCAAATGAATAGGTGCCAAGAAGCCCCTCTCCAGATAAAGGGGAGAACTGGAAATTATCCATAAGTGTCCCACATAAAGGCTATTTAACAGACCATAAAATAGCAGTCTTCAGCAGGTTTTAGAACTCTGGAAGCCAAGGGAGTCAATTTTGCCCAAGACACATCTGAGCACTAGATTTGCTTAATCATATCTAGAAATGGCTTATTAATTGCTTTTTGGAAATTAAGAATCATCAGAAATGGACTTCCGGTTTGTAAGGCTTCGGCGGTGGAAGGAATCCGCGATCGTGCACGGTTTCTGCTGCAGTCGCCACTGGAGTGCCCCCGATCCAGCCGGATTTGGGGGCTAATAGTTACCCCATAGAGGTAACTGAAGACAGGGAAGATCCAGCAGGGGTCCAGGAAATCGCAACCCCACTCCTCAGCTGGCTTAATTCCCTTTTCCAAAAGCAGTGGAGCGGCGGTCAGCAATGGCCACCACAAAAAAGCTTTCATCCGGATAAGAATGTGCAGGAGGAAGCTGAAGAAAGTGAAAGTTCTGGCTGACTGGGATAATAAGTAGCATTTAAATACCCCGGAATTTAAATTTCATTAAAGATACATCATTCCCAAAGAAGATTGGAAAAAGTGGCGAATGAAAGTTAAAAGGGAAAGTTTGTTTTTTTTCACTCTCCTTCCTTACGGTGACAGCTGTTGAACGAGAAATTGGAAAAACCCACTTTGGCATCAGCAGGTAATTAAACTGAAAAGTAAAGCCAAGGGGACAATAAAGATTTCTGAACATTGGAAAAAAAAACTTTCTTCGTTATAAGTGGGAAGGGAGAGGAAAATAATTAATATTAAGATTTTGCTGGAGGAGGCTGCTTGGAATTTATAAGATTAGAGCTAAATTGTAACAAGACTTCTAAAAGATACATTTTAAATTGGAACTTTGCAACTGAACTGTAACCCCAGGAAGAGAAAGTATAAAAAGAAGAAAGTGCTAAATGAAACAGTCTGTGTGTATTTGGATTGCTTGGTGACTTTGGGACTTTTTGAAATTATTATTTGAAAGACTAAAAACATTTGGGTTGTTTAAAAAAACTTTTTTTTACAATGGCATTACTTATCAATGAACTGAAAATGGAATTCAAAAAGTTAAAAGAAGAGAAACAAGAAGGCAAGGGCTCTTCTGGCTCTGTTTTCCATTTCTTAGAAATGGCGATTTCTACCTATCAGAAACTACAAGAACAACAAGAAGATTGGGATGAAGAAGAAGCCATCTTTAACGAACAAGCAACTCTAGCTGGGGAAGAAAAGGGAAAGAGGGGAAATGGAATGGAGAATTTAAGACCTAAAAAAAACAACCAAAAAAGAGAAAAATAAGGTGAAAAATTGATACAATGTTAGAAAGCAACAGAAAAGAGGAACACAGAAGAGGGTGAAGATCAAGACGGTGTAGATCAAGAGACAAGGGGATAAAAAGGCTAGATTGGAGATAAAGGGAAGGGAAAAGGGAGAAAGAAGTTACAAAGGTTTGAAACAAGATGTAAAGAAACAGGATTTTTTCAGAGATAATGGGTAAAAATATAATTAAAAAAAAGATTCTGCAAAAGTACATAAGATTGTATTGTTGTATTTGTATTTGAAATAATGTTACAAAACTGGAGCATTATATGATTATAAAATGGGATAAAATGTTAAAAGGAATGTGTAAAATGTTTAAGACTTAACGATAGAGTTTAATTTGTTATGGATTATTGTTTTAATTATATTATAAACTTATTATTTTTTCTTATTTTAAAACATAGTATGTAGCTTTAGAATGTACTAAGCAGAATCCAAATGAAAATTATATATTATTTTAAGTGTTAATTTTAGGGGAAAGATATAAAGGCGTCATACTTCAATCAGTGATTACAGGAGAAATTTTGTATTAAATGAGAAAAGATAATAGATAATTGAAACATAACAGACAAAAGATATAAGCATAATGATCTAAATTGAGATGAAATAAATAAAATAGAATTAAGAGAGTGAAAAGAGAGAAGCTATATAGAAAATGTAGAATGGTAAATAAGATATGAAATGGTATATAAAGTGAGCATGAATTAGAATTTATGTCTGTACAAACAGATGTAATCCGGGATTAAGCCGCTTTCCAAAAAGAAGTTTTATATTTTCATGTTTTGTGTTTTGTTTGTGTATGTTTGTTTATTGAAAATTAATAATTTTTTTATAAAAAAAAAAGAATCATCAGAATGACAAGTTTCATTATACTGGGTGATTCTCTATCAATCCATAGAAAAAGAAGTTTAAGATCTTATTTTTTAATTCTAGAATAAACAGAAAAAAGATAATTAGTCAAATGGGAAATTAGTCTGGAATCTCTACATGGGCACAAGAGGGCAAAGTTTGACCCCTCCCCCCTTGAATGCTATTAATTCTTAACTAGACTTACCCTAGGGTGCAAATGTCACTCTGAGAAGGTTCCTATGTATACGTTTGAACAACAAAACAGCTAATTGAATTTTTCATGTGTGTCTGGTTATTTGTACCTGACAAAAGCATGATAAAAGAAGATTTTGAAGGCTGAACACTAGAAGTAATCAGTTACAGTTTTACACTCTGACATTCATAAGTTCATCTTCAGTTTAGTTATATTTACTTGAAAAAAAAATGAGAACATGAAATATTTAATGATACTTGAGCAGGCATTATAATGCTTAAACAGCACCATTTTGACATATGAATCTAGTGTATGATGAATAGCCCATTTGAAAAACTTACTACCTGCATCACTCACTATCGAGAAAATCAAGCAGATTAAACTCTGGGAATTAAGTATTACTTCTAGGTAGCTGTAATATTTTGTGATAAAGTATGGGGCTGGCTTAGATAATAGGCAATAGCTAGAAAAGTTGTGTGTCATCTTTGGAAGCCATATTGAGATCCGATGCTTCCATGCTGTCACAATTGAGCCTGGGAAAGTGGAAGAGGGGAATCCGTTGGAGTATATCTGGTTAGACATAACATTCTTTTTCTGATTCAAGATCAGGTTGTGTTGTGCGTAGTGAAAAGAAGTCTTAAATTGGGATGGATGATGATTGGGCCATGTGATGTGATGATGGATTTGTAGTTTTTAATTTATTGTAAGGAAGCCTGGAACTTTCAGATTCAGGATTCCACAGGTGTGCCAGTTACTATCCAAATAAAAGGAACTTTTGAGAGATGTCTGTCTCAGAGTTATTGGGTGGAATGGAGGTTTGCTGGAACATTGACACTGTGTTTGGAAACCAAGCAAAATTCCTTTCTTTAATGTACATATCTAGGATAACCAATTTTAAGCATTTAGAAAACATATCATCAGTATTTTACTATGAATATTTTAATATTATACATAGTTTGTATGATTACTATTAACTGCTCAGGCTCTTTGAAGAATACAGAAGAACATAAATTACATAAAAATAAATAGGGTAAGAGTGGTCCATCCATTCATTCCTTTGATAATGTTTCTAATCAATCAAACAATTTGTATTTTCACCTTTTTTGTAACATCCCATCAGGCAAAGTCTGAAAAGGAATTTTATTCAGGTTATTTGGATTCAGAATAAAATCAAGAGTCAATTTAGCCTAGTGGTTAAGGCTTTGAACTAACAAACAGAAGATTGGGAGTTCTAGTCATGCCTTTGGCATGAAAGCCGGCCAGATAATTTCAAGTCAGTCAGTCTCTTTCAACTCATAGTGTCAGGCATGGGCAACCAATACCTTTCCAAACCAATGGACCTGACCTGACCTTTGCAGTAAAAATGCTAGGAAAAAGAATTGGGTTGGAAACAAAGAAACAGAATATGTCTAATTGCCTAAGCATTAAGGCATACGATCTAAGAAAATGTAATTAACAATTATAAATTAGTAATAAGAGTTGGAAGAGTTGGAATTAATTATCTGGAATTTATGTGCGGTTCCTTTGTCTTTGTCTTTATTTCTGCTATAGGATTATACATTTTCCCCTTGTTTGTATAAACATATTTATCTCAGTGTTCACAAGATATGCTCCAGGCAGCTACAGCTGAAGTGTAGTTCTAAATTTTGGATAAAATAATAATAGTAATAATCCCACGAACATTTCAGCTTCATCAACTGAATATATAATTAGCAATCTTGCCCTGTAGCATTTCCTTGTAATTTCAATTTTGATCTCATGAAGGATTGTTTGTTTGCAACAGTTAAAATAGCCTTTGTGCTTTGTTTCAATATCCTTCCAAGAGTTTTAATATAATCGTGCCGGCTGAGAATTTCTAGGAAGTCAACCTGGCTGAGGCAAGTTCTGATTCTGGAAGAATAAATTCTTGTTAGCACCTTGGAGAGCTCATTGCTGGAAGCTGCAGGCTGGTTTTAGCACTCAGTCAGGATCTGCATTTGTAACGAATCATCCCATCTGGCTTATTCCACTGAAACATTTGAGATGGCTGCATTCTGACTAAATACATTTCAATCTTCCATGTGTTGCTGAACCAAGACTCGAAATGTTCTGAGCATTTTGGCCATAGGGAACAATGGAAACACTAAAGAAACTTCATTTTGCTAATATAGATAGAGTTTTGTTTCATGCTGAATGATACCAGTGAGTCAGCTTTGCAGGAGGGTTGGGGGTGGGGACTGGCAAAGAAAAGAGAATTAAAATACTTTTGAAATCTCCCATTATGGATGCATTTGTTGCACTGTCTTCCTAAGCTATCTTGTACCTGAAGTTAAATACTGATGTATTGTACTACCTTTGCCTTAGGGGTAGGTTGGTTGAAAGGAATGCAAAAAGAGATTACTAAATGTTCTCTTCCTACCTTTTGAAGAATCAGATACTTTAATCTCTCACACACTCTCCAAGGAGGAGAAAAAAAATTCTAGCCAGCCTATTTACACAGTTAATTCTTTCAAAAATGTTTTAAAATAGAGCTGCCTTAATCTAAGTTGTCTATGCCTAAATGTAACCTTGCAGACAACAAGAGACCCGAACTGTCTCTTCTTCCTTTCCTTTTTTTTAAGGGTTAAACTGCAAGATCCCCTCCACTTTCTTCTCTACCTCCTTCACAACCTGGCTGCCAAAAGAAAAGCAACAAGAAAAAAGAACGTCAGTTTCTACCAAGTAGAATGAGAAATATTACCCAAAGACAACATGAGCTGCTGCTTGGGAGAGATGCCCAGAAAAAGACCAAAAAAAAAAAAAATCTTGCCTGCCTTGTGACTTGTAATCATGAGTTATGCATATACCCTTGTTGATAAAACAATTCATCTTTTTTATACCTGAAATATAAAATGAATCAAGAAGCTATAGCAAATGGGTGAAGTGAGAATTTTAGATGTACCTCTGCAGTAGGAGTATGGCTTACATCCATGCAGTGGTGGGCTGCTACATGGTTGCATAGGTTTGGGTGAACCTGCAGTTGTGATCAATGGCTGAGCCTGTCCATCCACCCTTGTGCTATGCTTTCCATATATAGCTAACTTTCTGGCTTGTTCCCCATGCTGCCCAGCTGAGTTCTGTGCCACTCCTGTTGTACTCACTGAAGCTGCCTGAGTTGATTAGCTGCATGTTTGAAGCTCAGAATATTCAATATTTTGTCTACTTTATAATATACAAAATAATAATCATTATTTTGTCTACTTTGATTTTTTGGGGGGACAATTGTAAATAGGAAAACCATTGATAGCTGTCCCTCTGACCTAAATTCTCTTGATTTTATTTTGTATTCCCCTTGATAGAATTCTAGTATCTCATGATATGTTAACCATTTGTATTTCCTGACATTGCTCATCTATAAAATGCTTCTTGTACTGAGGTGTTTTTAGGCCCTATCTGGGATTTGTATCTATTCCACATTCTAGTTTTTAACACTTTTCAATTGTTCACTGATGTATCTCTATACTCACCTGATACATACATGCATATGATCTGTTATACATGGAGCCTGCATGTGCACAACAAACCTTGTCTTTCCCTCCACCTCCATCCCATCCTCCACCAATCCCATTTTCAATCCGATATCAGTTTAGTCACTATAACATTTATGAAAGAATTCACAAAAGTTTATGACTTTTGATAGAATGTGTGTGTGTGTGTAGATAGATAGATAGATAGATAGATAGATAGATAGATAGATAGATAGATAGATAGATAGATAGATAGATAGATGATGGGATGCTTCAAGACTCCTCCTGCATTTATAAAAATATAATGGTTCTTTCAATTGTATTATCCCAAATATGCTTTCCTATTTTCACAAATCGAAGAACCACATCAAGATGGGTGCCATTGACCTATTTATTCCTCATACAGGTGTGTGTATGTATAATACAAAACATGAGAAAGAGAGAGATGTATATGCATCAGTGAGTCTTTGAATAAAATATAGTACAATGCTATTTTGGGTGTACATATTACAAACTATGAATAGAAGCCTGTTACATTGCTTACTTCATTGGTCCATGAATTAAAATAACCTGCTTTGTGACTTGCCATAGTTTATTCCACCCAGTTACCGCTACTTAAATACTAGCTGCAGCTATTATCCAAATAACTGGGTCTTATCTGACAGCTTCCTCAATCTGATCTCATCCCATTGTGTTCTCATCCTTTGGCCTATGAATAGCAGCTACCATTCAGCTCATGTTCATTCTTAGTACATTTTCTGATCCTCATTTTACATTCATTAAGCACCTGCTATGGTTTGAAAGCAAGAAAATTGCCACTGTGGAAAGGTGTGCCTATGCCATTTCATCTGATATATCAGCTCAGCATAAACCAGCTTAATGAAGAAAGCTCTGACAAACATCTACCAGACCATTTGCATAAATGATGGATTTATTTCTTGCCATGGATTCTTCCCTTAATGTTGCCATCAAGCAGGCAGACTGGCATCTTGTCAGGTAATGGCGAAGCGTATCTTCTGTTCTTTGAAAGAAGGATAGAGAAGCCTTGATGATGCATTTATTTCTGTTACAACGCAGCAACACAGCTCCTCAAAGAAACACTGAAATGAGTATTTTAGGTTCACCAAATTGACCAAGAGGCTGACTACAGTGAGACTGGCTTATGATTGTTAAGAAAATTAGATAGTGAATCCTACTGAGGGCAGATTTGAGCATTTCATTGGGCTGAGTTTCAATGTACTGTTCACTGGTGGAATGAACTGTAACCAGAATACAGGTTGATTAGTGACTACCCTTCCCTAGGACAAGAACTCCTTGTTAAGTCCAGTGAGGGATTTATTTATTTTCTTTCTAAACGTTCTAACGGTTCTAGATCTTCTATCTTTTTTGTTTTTACCTATACTTTTTAAAACCCTGGAGTATTCACAGTAGCACTGAACTCTGATAGGGCTTCTTTCTGACATCTAACTATGTAGCAATTTAAGTGCCACAAAATGTTTAGAAAGTAAGTGCAATCTTCCAATAGAAGAGCATCTTCTAAGTGTAACCTCTCCCATCTCAAGGCTGCTTTGGTCAATTTTTGGGGAAAGGTTCTTTTGGCTGTGACTGATTTGGGGGAAAGGTTCTTTTGTCTGTGGCTGGATGGACTAGGGCGTTATTTCATTTCACACTTTCCCCAAAACAAGACCTTTGCTAAGGCTAGATGGTTAGCTTTACCTTTCCTGTTCAAATGAGCTGGCCTAGTAACCGAGGGATCCCTTGGGTTTACAGCACAAGCCTTTTCTACCTGTTTCTTATGGCTTAAAGCAGCATCCACTGTAACCCTCCTAGTAGTTTGGCCACATTGGGAATTTTGTGGAGCCTCAACTTGGTTGCTCCTTATGTACAGATGCAATTGCAGGGCAGAGGTGCGGTCAAGTTTCAAGTAGAGTTGCTGCTGAATGTCAAACTGAACTAACAAGCTGAACTCCAAGGAAGAAGCTGATAGATTACAGTTTAACAGAGTTGGAAGGGACTTTATAGGTCATCTAGTATTGTGGCTGATTCTAGCAGCCAGATGATAGAGCTATGGTTATTACCTTTCACTGGCTTTACAGGGGGCTCTTAATAATAGTTGCTACTACAACAGCATCTTTCTGGCTTCCTTTCACTGTTAAAGATACTTAGTCATTGTTTCCCAGTCCCTCATTCCATTGTCTTCTTTTCTTCTCTTCACAATCCCTAACATAACCTCTGGGCTAAATGTCTATGGAGATTATTAGTCACCCAGGTCATGGTTGTCAGCGTTCCAGGGAAAATCCATTCCTGTCAGTAACTCCAAGGCATCTCAAAGTACTTTATTAGAACAGTACCTGGCACATAATGGGGAAATCCAGAACTAAATCTTCCTGGCTTCCCAACAAAGTCCCAAGCTACAACCCATCCCCTTTTCCTTCATCACCAGATCACATGCACCAATCCCAAAGTAAATTCTAATTCTTTCTGCGCCACACTCTGTAACCTTGAACTATCAAAATAATATATTTTGTCTACTGAGAGCTACTCAATTAACATCACTCCCTCCCACTTTCTTCAACTATGTGGCAGTGATGAATTCCATAGCTGACAATGGTTCTCCAAAGGTGCTTTTTTTCAAGAGGCAACTGGACTTTCTGGTTTTTCTTTGAAGACGTTTCACTTCTCATCCAAGAAACGTCTTCAGCTCTGACTGGATGGTGGGAAATGGAAGGATTTATACTCCTTGCAGACAGCTGGACATTTGCATTCTTTTAATGAGTCATTATGGTCACCTGGAGGTTTATTTGTGTCATTAGGGTCACCTGAGTGGTGCAAATTGGTGTAGAGTCTTGTTGGAACTGTTGAAAGGACTGTGTTGTAGATTGGAGATAGATGGTGTTGTATCCCTCCCCCTCAGTTGAGAGAGGGCTGTTCAATTTTGATGTAGCCTCTTTAGCTCCTCTTTCAAACCAGTGATCCTCTCTGTGCAAAATATGGACTTTGTTGTCTTCAAAAGAGTGCCCTGTGTCTTTTAAATGCTGCTGAATCTTGTCCTGATGTGTTTGTTCTCCTACGTTGTGCCATGTTTAGGAAGTGGTTGTCAGAGCTGAAGAAGCTTCTTGGATGAGAAGCAAAACATCTTCAAAGAAAAACCAGAAAGTCAATTTGTCTCTTGAAAAAAGCACCTTTGGGACAACCTCTGGGTTAGTTTGTCCCTTTTTATATTGAGAATAAGAATGGGGCAGGCAGGCTAAAGTAGCTGGATGTTGGCAAATCCTTGAAAGATAAGGATGTAGCCAAACAACCTGGCTGTGCATGTTCTTACACCTCGGAGGAAACTGGATGTGGCTAGCCTGCTTCATCTGCAAATGGTTGCTAAATGAGGTATTCACTAAATGAGGCTATCTGTATGGTCCATAACTACAAATCCTTTTGAATTGATGATAAAAACTTTACTATGGTCCTTAAACTTTATGAAGAAATTGGTCTTTTACATGCTCCAGTCCATGATAAAAAATAGTTCTGTTTTCCCCCTAGGCCACATTTGGGGTTCATACATTAGTTATAGACATGTCTAGGGAACCCAAATATTCTGTCTTCTTTCCTTTCTTATTTAATCATGACTCTGTTGTTTTATTTTCTTCCTCTCACATATAGGTCTCTAGACATCTGTGTAATTTTTGTTCCCTCATTCATACCATTTTCCCACATAGAAATACTCTTGAAAATCCTATCTATACCATTTATCAGAGCACAAATTTTTTTCCTAACTCTGTGTAGTCAGCTTATTTTCCTTTTGTCCTGGGAATGTGCTATCATTTGCATCCAGTGAATGGGTCATTGATTTTCAAATTCTGGTCTGGATAGCTCCTATGAAACTTCGGAAAAGTTAGGAACCACAATTTTAGTTATTCTCAATGACCTCCCCTGTAGAGGCATCAATATCTAGCTGGCAGCACCTAGCCAACCTTTGCTGAGCTTGAAAAAGCTAAGCCCAGTTGGATATACTTAGTACTTAGAAGATCACTAGGGTGTAACAGGACTGTAGGCTAGTTTAGTTGGGGGGGGGAAACATCCTATAAGTAGATTGTTTCTTGTTGCTGCCAAGAAAATAACACAGTCATTCAGAGTCAAGCACATTGCAAATAAGATTTTAGCTGTTTACCATATCCTATGGCAGGGGTGGGCAAACTACGGCCCGCGGGCCACTTCCAGCCCATTGGTCTTTTTAATCTGGCCCGCCGAAGATTGGTACAGAATTAAGATTTGATGTGAATGATTGAATGATTGCATTCATTTGATTTTGACTTGTAATGACAGGCATTTCGACACCAGGTGGCGGCCCGTCTGTCAAATTTTAAAAGTCAATGAGGCCCCCGAGCCAAAAAGTTTGCCCACCCCTGTCCTATGGTATGATGATCAGAGGAATGGATTATTATTTCCTTTTTCCCCATTATTCATATTATTTCAAATCTTATGTTTTATTATTTATGGAGAAATGTTCAATTTCTTAATCCTTTTTTAAAGGGAATAGAACTGTTATTCTTCCATACAGAGTATAACAGGCATGGGTGTCTTCAGGATAGAGAGGAACATGTGGTACTTCACTGCTTTGTACAGGAAGCCCTCAACTTACAACAGATCATTTAATGACCATTCGGAGTTATAACAGCACTGAAAAAAGTTACTTAGGACCATTTTTCACACTTATGACCAGGGGTAGGATTCTATTGGTTCTGTCCGGTTTTATAGAACTCCTTGTTAACTTTCTAAGCAGTTTGGAGAAACGGTAGTTAGAAGCAATCTCCTTTTGTTTTTTTCCACCCTTATTACATTTTTGCCAGTACGCCTAGACTTCCTGTCTCTAGAGCTTCTGGGGCTTGACTTTCTTAAAGGGGAAGGGTTGTTTTAAGCTTTTTACACTGCTGTTGGGAGGTAATACTTCCCTGGACAATCACTACTTTGAAGAAATAATTGAATAATGAAGCAAAGCTTTTAATGACAGGGAACCAAGATGAGTGACATTCAGCAAGGCTTCTTGGCTAGCGAGAAAAATTGACATTCAAACATGAGTTTACATACTCTTTCTGAGTTTTGGTCTAAAACTGGTTTTTGGTGAAGGTTAATACTGTGCTTGGTGATGTTTAATCCTGTGTTTATTGATGGGATAATTTTCTCTGTTCAGCTTCAACAAGCAACAGCTACTGTTATGATTTAATTCTTTGTATTGTGTTTGAATTTTTTCCTGCCTCATGGTTTCTTTTTCTATCTGGGGAAGGTGTCCTCCTCACTGCTTTAGTATTATCTGGCACTGTCCTTTGGGGGTATACTGATTGTTTGGCACTGATTGTTTTTATTGCCTTTCTGGTGGGCATGTGACCTTTCCTTAAATCTGGGTGATTTCCTTAGGATATCTTGTGAGGTGAGTGAGACCAGCTGGTATCTTTAAGTGGTCAAATGGATCTAAGGAATGTTTTTCCTGGGTGTACTCTTTCTCGAGAGCTTAAATGACCTCTCTGCTAAAGGGTTTCACTATCACCAAGAGATGGCTGCTTGATAGTTATCACTGAATTTTAACTATTTTCATTCCTCAAGGTGCTCTGGCACCCTGCCTGATTTGTAACTCTGCTTGCAGGTATTTTTAATCTAATGATTGGTATGGTATCTTTTTGCAAGCAAAGAAGCTTTTTGTATTTTTGTACAGGTAACCCTTGACTTACAACAGTTCATTTAGTGACCATTCAAAGTTACAATGGCACTGAAAAAAAATGATATATGACCATTTTTCACACTTATGACTGTTGCAGCATCCCCAGTGTCATGAGAGACCAGGCAAGGAGAAGTGCCCCTTGACATGAGTGATGTTGAGTTGGCCATACCCACTAACTAAGCCATGCCCACAGGACCGGTTGTTAAAAAAAATGAATCCCACCCCTGCTTATGACCTTTGCATCCCCATGGTCACATGATCAATTTTTGGGTGCTTGAAAACTAGCTCCTATTTATGAAGGATGCAGTGTCCTAGAGTCATAAGATCCACTTTTGTAACCTTCTGACAAGCAAAGTCAATGGGGAAACATGATTCACTTAACAACTGTGTTACTAATTTAAGAACTGAAGTGATTTACTTAACAAATGTGTCAAGAATGTGCTACCTTCCTGTCAAACAAACAACAAATAATAAAAATAGGAAATGCCCTGTCAAACACTGTTCCAGTTAACAGTGGTGTCCCCCAAGTCAGCGTTCTAGGACCCATACTCTTTTATACTCTATATAAATGACCTTTGTGATCACCTTATAAGTAACTGCGTCATCTTCACTGATGATGTAAAACTATTCAACACCACTGACAATGCTACCGTCCTTCAAAGAGACCTTGATTATGTGTCTGAATGGTCAAACAGTTGGCAACTCCAAATCTCAAGCAACATATGCTCTGTCCTACACATTGGTAAAAAATATCAATACACTAAATACAAGCTAAGCAGATATGACCTCACTGATGACCTCACTCTGTCAGAGACCTTGGAGTTCTCATATTGAATGACCTAAGTGCCAGAGCTCACTGCAACAACATTGCAAAAAAGGCTTTAGGAGTTTTAAATCTGATCTTACAAAGCTTCTCTTCTGGTAATACTGATTGCAAATTAGGGCATATATAACCTTTGCTAGACCAATACTTGAATACAGCTCCACTGTCTGGAATCCACATTGTATATCAGACATTAATACAATTGAGTGAGTCCAGAAGTATTTTACAAGAAGAGTACTACACTCCTCTGTTCACAACAGAATACTCTACACCACCAGACTTGAGATTCTAGCTTAGACAACCTTGAACTATACCAGCTAAGATTGGACTTAAGCATAGTCCATAAAATCATATGTTACAATGTCTTACCCATTGAATATTTCAGCTTTAACCACAACAAAACAAGAGCATACAACAGATATAAACTAAATGTAAACCACTCCAAACTTGATTGCGGGAAGTACGATTTCACCAAGAGAGTGGTCAATGTCTGGAACTCAATACCTGATTCTGTTGTCACATGCTCAAACCCCCACTTCTTTACCCTCAAACTAACCTCTATCAACCTCACCCCATTCCTAAGAGGTCTGTAAGGGGCGTGCATAAGCACACTATCATGCCTACCATGCCTGTCCTATTGTCCCCAATTATTGGTTCCTATTTCATGTATTTAAACTTATGTTTATTCTTATTTCTATTATATTGTTTGACTAAAAAAGAAAGAAAGAAAGAAAGAAAGAAAGAAAGAAAGAAAGAAAGAAAGAAAGAAAGAAAGAAAGAAAGAAAGAAAGAAAGAAAGAAAGAAAGAAAGAAAGAAAGAAAGTCTGTATAATGGGGCAAACCTCACTTAAAGAATTTCTCACTTAGGAACATAAATTTTGGACTCCATTGTGGTCACATTGAGGACTACCTGTATCTATTACAGATTAGGTGTCAGTTAAAAATGTAGCAGTGTGATGACCCAGGACATGGCACAGTGGTAATACAGGCAGCTGGCAGTTCAAACTGCCCCTTTATTGCTCCAAATTTCCCCAAATGCTCTTACATTTTTGGCAAGTCCCAGAGCAAAGTAATCACAAACACACACACACACATACTCTCTCTCTCTCCCTCTCTCCTCTCTCTCACACACACACCTCAAGCAGCCTCTGGCTGCAAATAGTCTAGCCCAATGCTGCGAGCACCATGGCTGCAAAGCATGAAATCCAGCAGGGTAAGTCAAGGAGTCCAGGAATCGAAGGAGTAAGGCAAGTATCCAAAAATCCAGAAAGAGGTTTCCGGTGACGTCATGTCGTGGTGGTGCAGGAGAACTTTGCTCTGCTCTCCTGCATCAGGTTTTTTACCTTTGGATAGCCGTTTGTGATGTGGTCAGATCCCGGAGGGATCACCAAAGTAAGGAGTCTCTTGGAGTCTAATCGAGAGTTGCGATCCCGAAACAGCAAAGAACAGGACCCTAAGTCCGAGGCAAAAGAAATCAGCCCATTGCAGGCAAACCCAAGGAAGTGATGAGTCATCAAAGAAGGAAGCAATGAGGAGATAGTGAATTGAGATTTGGCAAGCTACCAGTATTTAGAAACGTTTTGTGGATTACAACTGGAGAACTGCTTGAAGAAGAACTGCTTGTATCACTGAAACTCAGAATGAAAGGGGTGGAGGTGAAAAGTGGTGGCAGAGATCTAGCTTCCCACCTCCAATGCTGGGAAACAGTGGAAATACGATTTTAAAAAGAAAACTGAGAAGGAGAGGCAAGTGGATATTGCTGGAAAGAGCCTTCTGTTATTAGCTGTTTGAAGTGAGACCGCTGAATTTACTCTGTCCGAGAAAGGGATCTGGACAGAATTTTAAGAAAGCCTTGAAGAGTGACAGTGCAAACTCTGGAGGTGGCCATTGAGAGTGGCAAACTATGGTAGATTGTATCAACGTAACTGGAAGTGACTAATAGAACTGAAAAGGGAATGAAACTGATATAAAATAAATCAGATAAATATTTATTATATTTATTGTTCCTACAATGTATCTAATATTTGAATAGATTTATTTATTTATTACTAGAATATTAAGGTAATAGTAAGATATTAAGAGATCTTTTACCCCTCTCCCTCCTGAAGTTTCTATTCTTCTTTTGAATTTATTGGATTTAGATAGCTTTATTTTATATAAATTTATCTTATATACTTAAATAATAAGAGATTAATATTGATTGATTATTTTATATAGAAATTGGCTTGGAGGGTGATAATTAATTTCTCTAATTTGTATTCCCCTCTCTTTTCCTTTTCCATATATATATATATATATAATTTTTCTTAAGTTTTCACGGGTACTTACATGTATGGCATTCAGCTTTGTTCGGGTATTTTCCCACGTCATGGTAGTTGTGCTTTTAAAAGTTGTAGCAACGTTTTGGCAGAATCTCATCTGCCATCATCAGGCTTCTGTATGGTGTTCGTCTGTGAGTTAGACTTTTACAGTTGTTTCAGTTTTAAATTTGGGGCTAGCCTACTGATGTGCCAGAATGGTTTTTTCTTCACCCTGATTAGTTGGGAGTCTTAGTCTGTGTTTATTGGTCTTGGAGTTTGCTGTGTTCTGCTTGATTGGTGTTTGTAATATCTTCTGTCTGTTTTTTGGCTCTTTTTGTATCTTGATTGGCTGGCAACATTCTGTTACTTTATTGGAGGCCTTTAGTGCAGCTTGGCTCCAGGTAAATGGATGGCTATCATTAGTTAAAAAGCTAGGTTTCATCTGGGTGCCTGGTTGGGATGTGTTTGAGCTGGAGGTATCGGGGGGGATCTGTCTGTGCCCAGGTGTTTGCCTGGCTTGTGGTGTGGAGATTTTTTTGTTTTGTTTTGTTTTTTGTTTTGTTTGTTTGGAAGCCTGCACTCACAAACAAAAAAATCTCCACACCACAAGCCCTCCCTGCAGTGTCTCCTTAAGTCTCAGTCCCCAGGTGTGCCTTGTGAAGAGAGACAGGGCATTCTCCTCCTGAGTAGCTGGGTTAGTCTGCACTGTTCTTGCCTTCTCTCCACTCTTCATGCTTGAGGATCAGGAAGGGGCAGTCCCTGCTTATCACTTGAGCTCTGTCTCTCATGTTCACTGCTTAGCCTCTCTTGGTCATCCTGTCCCCATTCCTCCCTGCCTATAAGCTGTCCCAATCCTGAAAGGCCCTGACTTGACTGGGCCTGCTCCTCCCCATTTTCAAAGAAACTGTCTCCCCAATCTCTGTTGGTTCCAGTTCCAGCTTGTCTTCCCCTGCAGATTCAGGCTCCTATGAGGCCATGGCAAGCAACTTTATTTACATTTTTTATATTATAGCATATATATATATATATATATATATATATATATATATATATATATATATATATATATATATATATATATATGTTTTCTGAGGTTCTGGGTATTTATATGTGGATCTTTGGTTGTTCGGGTTTCTCCCGCGTAAGATTCGAAGTATCTAGGCAACGTTTCGATGAAGTCTCATTCATCATCTTCAGGCTTCTGTCTCCGGCTCTGTGCTTCTCAGAGTAATGTGAGATTGCAGCTGCTTCCTCCTTTTAACTGCCAGTGGGGTGGGACTTGATTGGGTGGGGGCTTGGCTGTGTTCTGATTGGGTGGGGTGTGTTCTCATTGGTAGGGGTTTGGTTGTGTTCTGATTGGTTGGGGGTTAGCCGTGTTCTGATTGGTTGGAGGCGTGTTCTGTTCAGGTGGGGGCTTGGCTATGCTCCGGTTAGTCTTAGTTGCTGGGGGATTTGAGCTGGAGAGTTGTGATCTTGCTGTTTGGCTTCTAGTTCGTGGTCCTGTTGCATCTTCATAGTGGGTGTCGGTTTGCTTCATGTATGGCTCGGAGGGGTTTGAAGTGGGTAGTGATGCAGCTGTAGTGCAGCTTCTGGTCCATGGTCGTGTCTCATCTTCTGAGTGGGTGAGAGTCTGTTTTCTACATGGAAGTGTGGTGGTGGCATCTTGTGTGGCTCTCATGGGTGTGGGTCTGGTGTCCTTCTTCATGTTAGGTACTCGTCTGTTCATGAGGCGGGTTTCCAAATGGCTGGAAGGCGGGAGGTGTCATCTCGTTTGTTCATGCTGTGTGGGCGTTTTTCTATCTCTATGGCTTCTCTGATTATTCTGCTGTTGAAGTGTTCGGTTTTGGCGATAGTTCTGGTATTTTTAAAATCAATTTCATGTCCTGTGGCTTTGAGGTGTTGGACCAGGGAAGAGGTCGTTTCTTCTTTTTTGATTGAGTTCTTATGTTCTTCAATGCGTGCATTTATTCTTCTGTTAGTTTGTCCAATGTATGTGGTAGGGCAGGCAGTGCAGGGGATTTCGTATACTCCTTGGTTTTCTAATTCGATTTTGTCTTTGGGGTTTCTTAGGATGGTGGATATTTTTCTGTTTGTGCAGAATGCTGTTTTGATGTTGTGTTTTTGGAGGATCTTGCTGATTTTGTCTGTAGTGCCTTTTATATATGGGAGGAGAAGTGTGGTGGTGGCATCTTGTGTGGCTCTCATGGGTGTGGGTCTGGTGTCCTTCTCATGTTAGGTACTCGTCTGTTCATGAGGGCGGGTTTCCAAATGGCTGGAAGGCGGGAGGTGTCATCTCGTTTGTTCATGCTGTCATCTCGTTTGTTCACACAGCCAAACCCCCTACCAATGAGAACACACCCCCACCCAACCAGAACACAGCCAAGCCCCCCCCACCCACCCCCACTGGCAGTTAAAAGGAGGAAGCAGCTGCAATCTCACATTACTCTGAGAAGCACAGAGCCGGAGACAGAAGCCTGAAGATGATGAATGAGACTTCATCGAAACGTTGCCTAGATACTTCGAATCTTACGCGGGAGAAAACCCGAACAACCAAAGATCCACATACAAATACCCGCGAGAACCTCAGAAAACAAATATTGCACCTCTACGGGGAGGAAACCCACCATCTGACCAGGACTTATAAAAAACTTGAAGTCCAAAGAGCCTCCATTTTATGTGACCTTGCATTCCTATGCAACTGCCGAGATCAAAATTTAATTCCCACAAGCTTCCAATTGAAATTCCACACCAACACAGCAGCCACCAAACGCATCCTTAAAAGAACAGAACTGGCCCTAATTAGAAATGAGCTTCACACGAAAAGGTTTCTCCTAGACCAAATCAACAAAGATCTCCTCACACTCCACCTCAGACTCAGCAACAAGATTCACCCTCTACTTTGGGACAAATCCAAACAACTCGCTGTCTGGAGAGCCGAAACACAGACCACCCTCAAGACAGACACACACACCAACAAACTCAGGAAACTACAACAATGCCAGAAACCAACTCCCCCTCCCCACAGCCACACATGAAACAAACATTGCACAACATCTCAGACAAGATCCTCACTGAAGCTGAAACCAAGGTCCTTTCAAAAGGATTCAACTTTGCTGTCGCTCCCAAACACATCCCCACAGAAACCATCATATGCGGAGTGGAAACCAGCCTGACCAAAACCAACCCTGATGATGCTAACAAAATCAGACTCGAAATCACCAACATCCTCTGCACTAGCAAACCACCCAAAAGCAACTTATCCAAAGAAGAACAAACTGCACTACTTAACCTGAAAGAAGACACCAGCATAATAATCCTACCAGCAGACAAGGGCAATGCGACAGTGGTTATGAACACATCTGACTACCAAACCAAGCTAACCAACCTACTCCAAGACCCCACATACAAACCCCTAAAGACAGACCCCACCACCTACCTAGAAAACACTACCAAATCCAAAATAAAAGCCTCCCCCATCAGTGAAGAAATCCAGCAACGAATCATACCCAGAGAGAAATCATCCAGATGCCCCAAGCTTTATGGTCTCCCCAAAATACACAAAGAAGGAACCCCACTCAGACTAATAGTCAGCTCCATAGGCTCACCTCTACAAAACCTGGCCAAATTCCTCACCAAACAACTACAACCCTATGCAGAATCCATCAACTCACACGTAAGAAACTCATTCCAGTTCATCGAGATCATAAAGAAACAAAACTTACAACCTAGCGACCTACTAGTAAGCTTCGATGTCATATCCCTCTTCACCCAAGTGCCAATAAAAGAAGCCTTGACAGCCATCCAAAACAAATACAACCCCCAAGCACATCCTAGATCTAACCAA